>NC_000085.6:40712346-41012346 GCF_000001635.26 Mus musculus
AGACATCTCTGAAATGGTTCAAACTTTAGCTGAATGAATATGGTGTACAAGACAATGTATTATAAAATCTAAAATAAGAAACAAGAGCAGGACCATTTCTATTGTGTGTGACTCACCACAGCCTTCTAGACTATGTTTATGTATATGTTGCTAAGTTTATTGGTAGGAAGCACAGTTGGCCTCTAGAATCTTTGGGGGATTGGTTCTAGGACACCCACCTTGAATATCCAAATCTGTGGCTGGCTAGTCAAGCCTTTTATGGTACCCAAAGGGTACCATTTCCATATAACCTATTTCAGGCTCTGAGATATAATTCCTGTATGTTTTAAACCATCTCTAGATTCCCCATGAAGCCCAGTGTAATATAAAGTCTATGCAAATAGTTGCCATGCTGTACTTACTGTTTAGGGAGCAGTGGCAAGAAGAAATTGTACAGGTTTCACATGAATAGATTTTAGGAAATGTATTCACTCTCCATTTGCATATTTTGCTCTGCCATCTGCCATATTTGGTTCTGCCATTCTCCATGAATGGAGAACCCACAGGCCTGCAGAGGATTGTATTCTCTTCTCAAATGACCTTAGAAAAGACAGCCCCCATTCAACTATTTGTACACGGACTCTTTGTTTTATGAAGATGAGCTAGCATTGTTTTATTTCTGCTTGCCATGGTTTGGGTTCAGTCTTGCTGAGGAGGTGGTGGCTCCATGCCTGGAGCACATCTGGCATACCACAGGGAGAGCACTTTATCGTGCTCGCACACTTACTTGGATATTCAGTTCTAAACAGATGGAAGACAGGGACTGGGATTCGCTTGTCTTTGCATATATTTTATGTACTCATTCATTTAATAGGTAGCCATTGAACATTTACTCTGAGGGTCTGGAGATGTACCAGTGAGCAGCACTGGGAAAGTGTATGCATTTCCGCGGGGGGGGGGGGGCGGGGGGAGGGGGGCGGGAGATGATCACAGTGCAAGTGTTAGCTTGCAGCCAGCCTGGCCCAACCTGAGAGCGGATGCTATATAGGCATGCGCTGACTCAGCAAAGCAAACAGGATCTCAACAGAAAGGACTGCGCCCTTCTTGGACACAGGCTTGTCAGTGTAGGAGGCAGACGACCAGCCCAGGACCCTCTAGACATCCTGTTTACCCTCAGTGTGAATGTTCAGAATGAAGGCTCAAGAATCTATCTTCAACAGCTATCCTAAGGCATTCTCTTGCCGCGGAGGTCGGAGAATGACTATCAGTACTAGGTGGTCACTTTTAGATGAGCGGTCCATGCTTCTGAAGACAAAGGCTTTGGTGGAGTGGACAGGCAGTAGTGATGGACAGGCAATAGTGATGGACAGGCAGTAGTGATGGACAGGCAGTAGTGATGGACAAGCAGTAGTGATGGACATGCAGTAGTGATGGACAGGCAGTAGTGATGTCTAATGTTGTCCTTGGAAAAGTGCTTTTGTCTCCATGGGTCTCGGTGGTGCTTTGAGTTTTTACTCTGTCCACCACTCCTTAACTCCCTGCTCATAAGTGGATGCTGGTTGTTGATATGACTTTTAGCATGGACATTCCACATTTTGACATGCAAGCTGACCCTATACCAGACAGCAGGCTTGCTTTCAGAATGCCCCTACTGTGGAAATAGGCAGGGTGCTTTCATTTCAATTACAGAAACAGTGAGCGTAAGCAAGTCAATTCCTTCCTCCAAACCTGAGTTCCCTACAGGTCAAGTGGAGATAGTAATAACACCTACTTGATGGTGGGTTGGGATTAAATGGAGAAGAACAAGCAGTGGCTTGTCAGAGAATGTCACACAGCAGAAGCTGAGTGCAGTGGGCCACTGTCAACATCTCTTTACAGCGGATACACTCCATGGAAGCCCCTTCGCCCGTAGCATGTTTCCTCTCCAATACGAACATGTTTGGAACTGAGTCCCATGTGGGTACGCCGGGAGGTGGGGCCTCATGGGAGTGTTCAGGACATGGGGATGCTACTTTCCCCATGGTTTCTGAGCCAACACTACAGGATTCCTCTCGGCTGCTGAAGGGTGGTGGCCTTTCCCAAATCTGCTTTTCCAAAGCAGACTAAAATGATCCTCTGGAATTAGCATTTTTGATTCTCTTTTTATGGAGAAATTGAAAGAATTTGCTTTGGCTTGCACACATAAACGAGCTTGAAAAGCATCTGTTGTTATTTTTACTTTACTGTAGTTTAACATTTTCCATTTTGAAAAGTGGCCCGTGGAGATGGATAGTGATCCCGGTTCTACAGCAGTGTGGATGTAATTAATAACTACTAGATGGTCCACTTTAAAATGGTTCACACAATACATCTTGCGTCATGCATATTTTACCATAGGATTAAGAACAACAAAATAAGAGTTTATATTCAGGACCTAGTGATTCTAACTAAAGGAAAAATAAAGAAGAATAAATAGTTTCTGGATGTTTATCGTCTCCACTGGCATCTTTGTGGCTGGCGGCGCCTGTTTATAGGGTATTAGAAACACATTGTAAAAGATAAGCTTTGTTTATAAGCCCAGGCTCCCTGAGC
This sequence comes from Mus musculus, assembly GCF_000001635.26. Classification (NCBI taxonomy): domain Eukaryota; kingdom Metazoa; phylum Chordata; class Mammalia; order Rodentia; family Muridae; genus Mus; species Mus musculus. Next base: position 40,714,897 of record NC_000085.6, read on the forward strand.
CAGACCCACAGGGCTGCTTAAGTTACTGTTAAAACTACGAGCACTTTAAAGGGGTGGGGGTTTAAAGATGCAGTTTTTCTAAAGGGGCCCTGTGAGGTTTCCCCGGTAGTTAGAGTCATTGTCCCTTTTGGACTGCTATAACAGACTGCCACTAAAGCATAATTTGTAAAGATGGGATATTTACTTTCTCCAGTACTTTCTCTTCTGGAGACTGGGAAGCTCAAGGTCCATGAATTTCTTATAAGTGTACTTCAAGTCTAGCAAGGACCTAATTTCTGTTTCCAAACTGACATCCTGGATGCTGCACTGTGGCCGGGGGACACCATTCCTCGTATGGGCAGTACATTAGAGGGTTAGAAAAAGGGCAGGCACCTCCCCAAAGCCCACTTCATTGGGTCATTAATTTACTCATGAAAGTAGCATCCCCATGTCCTGAACACTCCCATGAGGCCCCACCTCCCGGCGTACCCACATGGGACTCAGTTCCAAACATGTTCGTATTGGAGAGGAAAGCATTAAGCCAAAGCGTCTGGTTGTGTTGTTTAGGGTGGGGTGTATAACCCAGCCCCAGGCTCACTGCTTTAGATTATGGGACTGTAGGTGGCATAGAGCATGGTGGTTTGTACAGAAAGATCACTCACTCCTCTGTGGAAAATGCACACTCAAAAAGATTGGAAGGAAGTGAAGATTTGGTGATAAAAGTGTTAGTAAGAACATCTAGATGGAATTTTTATTTATTTTTTTTAATTGGGTATTTATTTCATTTACATTTCCAATGCTATCCCAAAAGTCCCCCACACGCTCCCCCACCCACTCCCCCACGCACCCACTCCCACTTCTTGGCCCTGGCATTCCCCTGCACTGAGGCATATAAAGTTTGCCTGACCAATGGGCCTCTCTTTCCAGTGATGGCCGACTAGGCCATCTTCTGATACATATGCAGCTAGAGACAGGAGCTCCGGGGTACTGGTTAGTTCATATTGTTGTTCCACCTATAGGGTTGCAGACCCCTTTAGCTCCTTGGGTACTTTCTCTAGCTCCTCCATTGGGGGCCCTGTGCTCCATCCAATAGCTGACTGTGAGCATCCACTTCTGTGTTTGCCAGGCCCCGGCATAGTCTCACAAGAGACAGCCATATCTGGGTCCTTTCAGCAAAATCTTGCTAGTGTATGCAATGGTGTCAGCGTTTGGAAGCTGATTATGGGATGGATTCCCGGATATGGCAGTCTCTAGATAGCCCATCCTTTCGTCTCAGCTCCAAACTTAGAATACCCAAGATATAAGATACAATTTGCTAAATGCATGAAACTCAAGAAGAATGAAGACCAAAGTGTGGACACTTTGCCCCTTCCTAGATGGAATTTTAAATGTCTTTCCCCTTCATTTTCTTTCTTTCTTTTTCTTTTTCTTTTCTTCTTTCTGAGACAGGGTTTCTCTGTGTAGCCCTGGCTGCCCTGGAACTCACTCTGTAGACCAGGCTGGCCTTGAACTCAGAAATCCACCTGCCTCTGCCTCCCGAGTGCTGGGATTAAAGGCGTGTACCATCATTGTTCAGCTTCCCTTTCATTTTCTAGGTGATATTGAATAGATTCTAGTACTCTTAAAATAGAAAATACTATTGAAATAATAAATAATAATAATAATACACATATTCCTTCCTTGCCATCGGAATCTTATTTTTTCTTTAATATGAAAGGCATTACTTAGCCGTATATTTAGATTTTTAGAAATGCTTTACCTATGTGCTACAGGAAAACATTGTTTCTTCCCATGGTCAGATTTCCCTAAAGCCATCAGCTAATGGGATGGTGAGTGCAGGAAGGAGGAGGAAGGGACATTCCTCAAACTTCTGGCAATGTACATTTGCTGAGGTCCTGTGGCCCCTTGTGTCCTGGAACATGCTCTGCGGAATGCTGTGGTGGTGGGCAGAGCACAAGCTGGGGGCTGTCGCAATCCTTGGGGACACTGAAACCACAAGAGGCAACCCCCTCAAGTGTGTAGACTAAGCACATGGACTGTCCAGCTTTAGCTGTTCTCAAAATGTCAACTGTTTGTTCTATGAGACAAGTTAGGAGGCAGCACAAAGCAGCCCTCAGCAGGCATGGTTCACAGGTTAGCCCTCCAGCACGGTGCACGGGCTGGAATGTCCCGTACCACCATCTCAAATACTTCCAAACAAATGTGATAATGTTTTCATCTCTCCACTGCCTCGCTGTGTAGGGCCCTAGAGAAGCAGGCCAACAGAAGCAAGGGCAGCCTGTTGGCTCTCCTGGAGAGGAGTCCTCCATGTTAACAAAAATAGAAAGAACGGGCCGTCCTGATTCCAGATAAAGGCTGCTTGCTGCAGTCTCTCTAGCTTCTATCATGAGCCATTGTGGCTGCAACATTTTCTGGTAGAAAGAACTCAGGGGCTCTGCTAGGGGACAGTGGAAAATTTCACTGTGTAACACAAGAGCCTTTACTCACACCCTGGGAGGTTTCCCTGGGGTCTCAAGGCCCTGGACCCCAACCAGCAATCCCTCCCCAACCACTGTGATCACCTAAGGCAGTTCCTGGATTCCCATGATTCAGAGAGGCTGCCCTCTTTGCTTCTTGATTGTACTCAGCATATATATGTATATGTGTATGTATATATATATATGTATATATACATACACACACATATATGCATATATATCATGATATATAATATATATGTGTGTACTCAGCATATATATATATCCATATATATGCATATATATCATGATATATAATATATATGTGTGTACTCTGCATGTATATATATATATATCCTTTTCTTTTTGAGCACATGAAACTAATTACTAAAGAGATCCCCCTCCAATACCTGCACTGTGCATAAGGACACAGAGAACACTGAGGAGTTATTGGAACATCAAGGATCCTCAGGAGGTCTGTACAGGGCTGCCTCCTAGTGAAACGGAATGACTTTAGGTACCTAAGAGGCTCTGCCTTTGGCTATACCTAGTGGCCAGGGAGGTCTCTTAAATTCTCACTCTTGTCTTTTCTACCTGTAAGCTCTTAGGTATTAATAGATGAGACAATGTGAACTTATATAATATAAATACATATTACAAATATAGTCTTTTTTTTTCAAGTGGAAGGCCCCATTTTGAACTGCACAGGCCCAAGGGCACCGCTGCTCTACTTTGCTTTGTCTCGCTTTCTCACTAGAGATGATTAGAGAACGAATGTTCAAGGGCTGGAGAGGTGGCTCTGATACAGCACTTGCTAGGTGAGTGTGAGGACCAGAGTTCTGATTCCCAGAGCACATACCTGCTGGAGGCCACAGCAGCATGTCTGTAAGCCCACCATTCAGAAGGTGGAGATAGGAGACCCCAGTAGCAAACTGACTAGACAGACCCAGACTAACTGTGTTGGCAACCCTGCCTCAGTGAACAAGGTACTTGAGGGAGACTCCTGGTGTCAGCCCCAGGCCTCCACGTGCACTTACTTACATGTGACCACATGCATGTGAACATCCGTACTCACAGGACACCGCTTACACTTATGTAAAATCAAACCACATGTGCTGTCATATTATCCTGATAGAGCCCATGGAAGGCATCACTAATCAAACCACATGTGCTGTCATGTTATCCTGATAGAGCCCGTGGAAGGCATCACTAATCAATATCAGATTTATCCCCAATTTTGTGAATATTAATTGACCAATATAGGCATTTGACAGTCTACTCCATGGGAGAAATAGCTTTAAAAGAAAAAAAGAAAAAGAAAAAAAATAAAGTTTTTATTCCATAAAAGCGAAATCTCATGAATGTTTAAAGCAGCTATATCTGTAATAGTCTCGATTATAAATAGTCCAAATGTCTGTCAACATTAGAATGAATGAAAACACAGTGACATTACACCTAGTGGCTATGCTATACGATGTCCCTTTGCTACAGCTCAAAACAGACAAACGTCATCTTTGGTGACAAATGTCAAAGCAGAGATTGCTTCTTGGGGAAAATGACTAAAGGAGCACCAAGAAGCCTCCTGGGCCCACAAGTGTTCTGTATTTGATTTGTCTAGTGTCGGGTGGGTGTGCACTGTGCAGAAGTACACTGGGGCTTGTCCTCACGTCTGTACACTGTGCCAGAGTCGTCCTTGCATCCTCATGTCTGTACACAGTGCCAGAGTCGTCCTTACAGATGTCTTTAGAAGGGATCTCCACGATGCCTGGCTTTGTGCTCAGCCCTTGTTCCATGTTCCACAGACAAGGTCTTGATTCTGAGGCTAAATCAGACTAGATTTATTAACTACCTTCTGGTATTTCTCATCTATATAAAAAGGATTAAAAATAGCCTCTGCTTCTTGGCATTGTTCTGAGTTCAAATAAAGTAATTCACGTCTAAAACACTTCACACGATCCATCCCCGCTTGGTGCATCATCAACTCACTCACGATACCCAATGTGGTGCCTTTGGTCCCGCCCTTTTTCCCTCTAACCACCTAGTTCATATTTATGCTGCTTTTTCTTCTCATCTTCTGTGCTTCAGGTACACATGTATATATGGACATGCCTGCACATTTGTGCACATGCATGTGGAGATCAGAAGGCAACCTCAGGTGACATTCCTCCACAGGCACCATCCACCTTATTCTTTGAAATGGAGCCCTCCCTGGGGCCTGGGCCCTGCTGATCAGGACAGGCTAGCTGACCAGTGAGCCTCAGCCGCACCCGAGGCCTCGCACTGTCGGGATTGCAGGCACAGCACCACGCCCAGCTTCTCACATGTGTGCCGGGGCTCAGAGGCCTTTGCTGCTTAAGCTGCCCCCCTGTGTTCCCGGATCCCCGATTTCCTCAACTCCTGCAGCCCCCTCCTCCCTTTAAAGAGCTGCAGACACCAAGTGCATCTGTCTTAAAATATGCCAAATACAGCTTTACAGTTTCCTGAATTAAAAAAAGCAAGCCTTTCTCTCTTTAAAATAGAATTCCACAGTCACTGAACCCAAATCAGTTGCATACATTTATCACATCTCTGCAGCCTCTGTGGGCTAGCCCAGTGGTTGCCAGGCTTGTCTGCGCATTAGGATCCTACAGGATCTCATGATGCTGCTGGTGAGCAGACCACTCTAAACCAGCGTCTGAGGTGGGACGGGGTGGGGGTGGGGTGGGGGTGGAGTGGGGGTGGGGCTCAGCCTCTGTAGCTCTCAGCTGATACCAGGGTGTGGACAAGTGTGAGAAGCCATGGTTTTCTGTTTCTTTCATAGTCTCCACTGCTTCAGCCTGTGGGATTGATCCCAGCTTCACACTAGAATAACTGAGCATTTCCTAAATAGCCCCACGGCTCAGGCCCGCCCCGGGTAAGGCCCGGATGTTTCTAAGGTGCAGCCTTATCTAGAGTGATGCACTGATAACCCTTGGCACTGGGGGTGGTCGCTCTAGTTCTCAGCACCAAATGTTCCACTTAGCTTAGAGAGAGAATTTTCTCTTTATGGTTTGAAAATTCCCACCTCTGTCTACTTCCTTTGCAAGCTAAATATGGAGAAGTGTGGTGTCGTGCTAATAAGTGTTTTACATTTGATTTGCCCTCAGTATGGGATTGTGTTGGATGCGGGGTCATCTCACACCAACCTGTACATCTACAAGTGGCCGGCCGAGAAGGAGAATGACACAGGGGTGGTGCAGCAGTTAGAGGAATGCCAAGTGAAAGGTAAGACGGGGGCGGGGCACGGAACGGGAAGAGCGGGCCACAGGAATGTGAGAGGCGTGAGGATCTGCCGTTGGTATTTTATTATCACTGTAAAATGACACTGAGCCAGGCCTAGTAGCACAGGCTGGAAAGCAGGTGGATCATCAATGTTCAGGCCAGCCTGGACCACCTAGTAAGACTCCGCTTTAAACAAGACACAGATGTAGCTCAGCGGTTGTAGCATATGCCTCACATGCATGAGGCCCTGTGGTCAGTCCTTATTACTACTGCCAGTAGTAACAATAATGTTGAGATCAATTCTTGAAAAATAGGCAAATTTAAAAATAGCTGAAGGTGTCACTCAATGGTATTGTACAGGCTTAATATTCATGATGTTCTAGGTTAGGTTCTCAGCAAAACACACACACACACACACACACACACACACACATGAACTGAGCAATAGTAGCCCTCGTCAATAGGGCATGTCTGTGTATACTTGTATCATGCTTACAGCAATGTATCATGAACTCAGCACACATTTTTCACTCTCATGATCTGGTAGGTGAGCAGCAGCAGCTCTGTCCTAAAAACAAGGGCTGCGAGATAAGACAGCTCATGCCACGTGTTTAAAGTTACTTAAGTTGGGGACTGATGGATCTGGCTGACATATCCACATCTCAGCCGTGGTTCTCAGACTTGAAATGGCCTAGCACTACCTGGGGTGGGGGTTGGTGGGAGCTCTTAGCACACAGACATAGGGCCGCCTACAGCCAGAGATCCCAAGTCAACAGGTCTGGGTGGGAGCCTGGGGCTTTACATTTCTACCAAGTTCCCTGGTGCTTCTGGTGGGATGCTCGACCTCTCTTCTTATTTTCTATTTTCGGCTCAGACTGCAACCTGGAGGAAAACCTCAAAAGCTTTTGTTCTCTTCAGAGGCAGAGAAGAGTAGATCACAGACTTTTAGGGTGGGGAGGGGGGCGGGGGGGGGGCGGGGGGGTGTCATTTAAATCTCATTTTCCAGGGAAGGAAGCTGAAGCCTGGAGGACCCTGTAAGTTTCGAGAGTCCAGATGGTGGTCCAGGCCCCTAGCCACACTACAGGCTCCCACAGAAGCACTGCTGATAATCTCCCCCATACCCCGTCCCAGCCAAAGTCACTTTTAACATCACACCTGGAGGATGGCTGATAGCTCAGCTACCCTGACTTGCTCTCCGCCACGCGCCCCTGTGAGCTTTGTCTCTGCTGGCCTTTTGAGCCAAGAACACACTGGCTTTTTTTTTCAAACAGGTCGTCTAGATCTCAGGAGAGACGTGACTTTTAATCTGATGGCGAATAGCTTCCACTGACCTTTGTAATTTGCCAAGGAACTGGGCAGGGTTAGAAAGAGAAAGCCACTCTCCCTGGACCCTGGTGTGCCAGTACTGAGGCCTTGCTACGACCGAGGCGGTGCTCATGAAGGTTCTTTCTTCTGAGGATCATCTCATGAATGCATGTGTTTGAACCCACACATACAGAGTTAGCAGAACGCTGAGGTCAGATTTCCTGAATCAGAAGCAAGCCACTAACAGAGCTTGGGGCTTCTCATTATGTTACACAAACAGGCGTTTAAAAAGCCCGTTTGAATAATCACCTTGAAAGCAAACTCTTGGTAGGAAGCAGTCGAATTCACCTCAGGGTAGGAGTCTTGGCTCCAGTCCTCTCCATAACAACCGTTAGTTTGCTCTAAAATTGAAATAACAGTCTTAGTAGGGAGGCAGGGGTACCAGAGCAGAAAAGACTCAGGGTCTGCAGACTCTGTTTCTGTTTATTCTAACAAAGGAAGAAACCCCATAAATGTTAGGGCATACTCTATGACATAACTAGTTAATGACACACTCTGTCTTTTCAGGAAAAGCCAGCGTGTTGGGTACTTTCCACTAAATGCCATCTTTACCTAGGCCCTCTAGGAACTAATGTTGTTAATTACAGCTCTGTGGAAAGGATCATTCAAAAGAGGCCAACAGAGAACCCACTGTAAGAGCTGCATTAGTGCCAGAGGATGTGAAATGGCACCACCTTGTGGCCAAATCAATGAACACCAGGTTTTACCAGCAAAATTTTAAAATTACAAGATTTAAAAAATACAATACTACATATACATGTGTTAGCTACTTTTTTTCCAAGACTTTAATGAAATACTTGAGAGAGAAACTTAAGGGAAATAGGGCTTATATTGGCCCTTGCTTCTAAGGGAGACATGTCCATCATGGTGGGGAAACCATGGCAACAGGAGCTTTGCAGTCCACATCCTAACTCCCCAGGTAAACCTCTCTGCAAACAGCCTCACAGACACACCCAAAAGGGTGCCACGCCCATCCACTAGGTGCTTCTGACTGCAGCCGCTCTCCCCGCTAAGAAATATAACCCAATGTACGCCATGCCAAGAAGCGTTTCCTCCCATTTTCCTAGCAAACACTTTTAAAAAATATGGTCAAGGTAGACGCTCCACACTTTTTCTTTTAAAGGTTTTCACCGACTGTATCTTCCCTCAGGTCCTGGAATCTCAAAATATGCTCAGAAAACAGATGAAATCGGTGCGTACCTGGCCGAATGCATGGAACTGTCCACCGAACTGATACCAACATCCAAGCATCACCAGACTCCTGTCTACCTGGGAGCCACAGCAGGCATGCGCTTGCTTAGGTAGAGTGATATGCTGGGACCAGCATGCTAGGAGCTGGAGGCGGTGCTGAGATGCCTGACATTATGGGACTTGTAGCTACCTCACACGCCAAGTCCTGTTCTGGGAAATAAGTTTTATTAAGTTTTTATAATGCAAGTTTCAAGTATCTAAAAGAGCCTGCCTGTCTCCCTTGGGGAAATCAAAGGGGGCAGAGTATTAGAGAGAAAGATTTTGGGAGTTCACACACTCCAAAATTTGGGGCTGAAGATAGAATCAACTAATATATGGGAAGAAGAAGGTGAAAGAAGACCCACCAATGTCCCAAGACAACCTCAGCTAACAAAGCTCGGCTGATCCCCCACCCCCATCCCCATTAATATCTGTGTGCATTGTGTACATTGGATCTAGGGTGATCTGTTGATTAGCAGAGGAGTGTGCACAGCTGCCGAGGGAGCGCGTGGGATTGCTCAGGATGGAAGGTGGGCGGGATGGCCTGCCACATCATGGCTGCATGAGCAGAGGAGGGGCGGGAGTCGGGGGAAGGGTGGCACTGGCAGAAGTACAGCGTCATTCAGTTAGACATCATTTAACACTGTTATGTGCCACGGATGGTCTTAGGTGCTGGGGCTAAAGTATCAAACAGAACAGAGCTCCCAGCATTGCGGAGTTTGTGTTCTAGTGGATGTGCAAAGGTGGGGAAATGAGAAGCCAGGGCAGAGTCAGGATTGTGAAATAGAAAGGAGATGGGGGTGCAGGGTGCGGCGGGGGGCGGGGGGAGTAAAATAATAGAAGCTCGTGTCTCAGCGAGGTGCTAACTACTTAAGAAACACACTGCTTAGTCATGAGGGTCACCATGAAGTGAAGATATAAATTAACCAGAGAGAGAAGCTGCAGTTTAGAAATGTTAAGAAGCCGCGAGGCTGGGAAGTGGCAGAGCTAGGGCCACAGATGGCAGGGTCTAGACCAGGAAATGCCTCGTGGATCCTGTCAGGAAGGTTGGAGAAATGAGAAGTCGTGTAAGGATGCAACGCGGTTATCGATTCTGGAGGGTGGACTGGAACAGGAAGGCTAGGGAACTGTTTGTATGAGAGACCCCAGCTGCCACTTCATTTCACTCAGAGCCTCTCCAGGTTTCAGACTGGGTCTTAGAATAGTCACATCCCATCTTAATATAATAACCCTGAGACTCCCTTCATGTCTTGACGTTTCAAAGAGACCCAAGACCTGAGTGATCATATGAGAAAGATTTTTTTCCCAGGCTGACTTCAGAGGAACATGTGGTACTCATTTCTACAGTGCTAAATGACCTTCCTCAGAGTCTAAGGTGGAAAGAAGCAGGGGCCACAGTGATGGCTAAAATCTCACACCCCAGCTCTCAGTATGGCCAGATACCGCCAAGCTACCTCCACCAGGGAACAAAAGCCAAACTGGTACTTTAAAAAGATACTTCTACTTAATAAATGGAGGACTTGCACTTGGAAAGACGGAACCTATACAGAAGGTCCTCTTGTCTTCCAGTCTGGTGTGTCAGGTCAGGTTCTCTGACTGAAATGGGTAGATGTAACTATGAAGACAGGGCAAACAAACAAACAAACAAAAAGAGCACAAAAGCCAAAGCAAAAAAAAAAAACAAAAAAAAAACAAAAAACCAAACCCAACAGGCAAACAAAAACCTCAAAAGATAACATCACCTCTTCTTTTGTGTAGAATGGAAAGCGAACAATCGGCAGACGAGGTCCTGGCTGCAGTGTCAACAAGCCTTAAGAGCTACCCCTTTGACTTCCAGGGTGCCAAGATCATCACTGGACAAGAGGAAGGTGCCTATGGGTGGATTACTATTAACTATCTGCTGGGCAGATTCACTCAGGTAAAGACCTCACACTTCGGAGGTGGTTCCAAGAGGGTCACTGCCATTATTATCTTGGGCAATATTTGGGTCTTTAGCAAAGTGAATGATGGATAGATAAATGAATGGATGGATGAAGATACGTCTACATTTGTAGCCATCGCTAGAGGAATATTTACCTTAGTCTTATTACTGGAGAATATCAAAGCCATGTCTTCATCTCAGGGAGACAGGGGAAAAGAAAATCTACTTTAAAGAATTTATTTTAACAAATTATGTGTATGTGTGTGCATCTGTGTGAGTGTGCCTGTGTACAAGAGTGTCTCCAGAGGTCAGAAGAGGCCGTCAGACCTCCTGGAACTGGAGTTATATGCAGCTGTGAGCCTCCCAATGTTAGGAATCAAATTCCAGTCCCCTGCACGGGCAGTATATACTCTTAACCACCGAGTTCTCTCCAGCTCCCAGATACATTTCACTTAGTCTCATTTTAATCTGATTAAAATTAAGACTAACTGGGCAGAGACATTAGTGAGGCTGAGGCAGGAGAGTTGCAAGTTGGAGTCCAGCCTGAACAACATAGTATGACTAGGTTTAAAGCAAAGCAAAATGAAATTGTATTTGCTAAGTGAGGAGTGCTTAGCAGTCTCCCCGTGGTGTGACTCTTTCCTCAGAACAGCCTCGGGTGGCACATTATTGCCCATGATGATGCTTAAAAATAGAATCTTTTCTGGCCCAGGTCTCTTAGCTGGTGGCTGAGTGGGGATTTGTTCTTGTTTGAGAACCATAATGTTCTTGGCCTCTGCTCTGCTATTCTCAGAGCTGTGTCTTCAAAGCCCTCTTGCTGGTTGTTGATACTGATTTGGGAACCCACAGTAGACTTTGAGCAACTCTCTGTCCCTGGATCTCCATCTTGGCAAGTAGGATGTCCAGAGACTTCTAGCACTGTCTTTTCTTTCAGGAACAGAGTTGGCTAAGCCTCATCTCAGACAGTCAGAAACAGGAAACCTTTGGCGCTTTGGATCTCGGCGGAGCCTCCACACAGATCACCTTCGTGCCCCAAAACAGCACTATAGAGTCCCCAGAAAACTCTCTGCAATTCCGTCTCTATGGCGAGGACTATACTGTGTACACACACAGCTTCCTGTGCTATGGGAAGGATCAGGCTCTCTGGCAGAAACTGGCCAAGGACATTCAGGCAAGTGCAACTGAATTCAGTTGTGCTCTCCTCACATCTGGTCCTCAGCCCCCACATCCTGTTATTTCCCTTGTAATTCAGTAACTGCTCCAAAGCTGGCCATTGCACTCCCCAAGCCTTCTCAGGCGGGACACCAAGCTCCATCTGGTGGGCCCTGTGAGCCAGTCGGTCCACCCAGACATCCACTCCCATGTTTGTTTACTGTACTATCTCCAAGGACACCACTCAGATCTTTTCTTGGGAATTAATTTCTGGACCCAGTGGTGATGATAATACAAGTTACATGCTAGATTATTGTTTGCGGGGGGGAGGGGGGGGGAAGCCGTGACCATTTATGTTTGTCTACACCATTTTTGTAATCAGAGAGGAAAAAAGAACCACTGCGGGGAAAACACAGAATTTGTCAATCAATAATACTTTATTGCCCCCAGATGCTTTCTGCATCTTGAATGCATGAATACATGCTTGATGTAATGAGATTACCAGACACTCCCTGGCAAATGAACACAGAGGGAAGCTGTCACATCCAGCTGTCCCATCTCTGGGGAAAGATAGTCAGTTCTCCTCTCTCTTCCAGGAACTCTCTTGTTCTTAAAACCATCATCATCAAGACTGCCATCTAGAAGCAAGTGTAGCTGAGAGGTGCCCTGGGCTCCAAAGTCCACACGTCTCTTATCTACAGCAGCTTCTCCTTTCTTTCCTTGGGGCTTAAGACCTCTCTATTTTTTTCATTACTGGAATAAAAGACCTAAGGCGTCTTCCCACGCCTGGAGCTCCCAGTCTGGTTGAGGAGGAAGAAAGGGGACAGCCTGCAGACACAAGTACACCTAGGCTGTAGTCTTACAGAGGTTCTTGCTTGTAAGACCTACTGTGTGCTTAGCACTGTGAGACCAGAGATATTCCCAACTCATGGCATTTCTGGGTTCAGGATTTAAAAGCATATCCCCAAGGACAGTGAAGGCAGGACAGGGACATGGTGACACCTCACTGAGTATGACCAATTAGCATTCAAGTGCTTCTTCCATTCAGGTTTCAAGTGGTGGCGTCCTTAAGGACCCATGCTTTAACCCAGGATACGAGAAGGTTGTGAATGTAAGTGAGCTCTATGGCACTCCCTGCACCAAAAGATTCGAAAAGAAGCTACCATTTGATCAGTTTCGAATCCAGGGCACTGGAGACTACGAACAGTGCCACCAGAGCATCCTTGAGCTCTTCAACAACAGCCACTGCCCTTACTCCCAGTGTGCCTTCAATGGCGTCTTCCTGCCACCTCTCCATGGGAGTTTTGGGGTAAGTTTGTGAAATGGTGAGATACATTGGTTAGAGTGTTTGGTGTTACAAGTTGCACAAGACATGCATATAAAGTATTTAAATAATGTAAGCCTACATACAGTAGTGTCTGGATACAACGAGGTGTTTGTTACTTGGCCATCATTAGATGTCAGTGTTTAAGATTGCCTTCTCCGTTATCTTCTTGACGTTTGCATGGTGCAAACAGCGTGGCTGCTGCTCCAAGCATTGTGTCATCCCCAGCCAAGGCAAGGTAGGAAAGAGAATAGTGGTGAGAGGTGTCTCTTCATGCATCTCTCTCATGCACCAGAGCCAGCAGGTACCTTTTCAGAGTCTGTCAGCCAGACCACGGTGAAATGCACACCCCAGAGCCGTCTGATAAAAGGAATTAATACCATGTTTGCCTTAGGTTCATTATAGTTTGGTTCGTCTACCTGGATAAGCCGAGGGTTCCATAAACAAGGAAGAAGAAGGCTAGCCGCAGGCTATGCAGCCATCAGAGTCTGCTGAGAGCAATACCCTAAATATCAGACATAGCAGCAGGCATGGGATGAGTCCACCGAGGGATGTCTTCTCTAAGAAACATCTGGGAAGCAGAAGGTTGGGAACCACTAAGGGAGAACTTAAATAAGCATCCGTTTCATTGCAGTTTGTGGGCTGCATGATCACTGGATCCTGACTCCTAATTCCTTCTTTTCCTAATCTGTCCAGAATAAAGTAAGGTATTGGTGCTTAAGAGGAAAGACACCCCTTGATCTGTTAATTATTCAAACTGCCTGTTTGTTTGCTGAGACCAAACACTATCGTAATCACAGTTAAGAAGTGTGTTGCAAGAGTTTCCTACTATCCGGGCAAGTGCAGACTACAAGGCCCTGGTTACAGACACATTCATTGGATGTCCACAATGCTGATCAAAGAATCGGGGCCTGCGTCTACCTTTCTCCCTCTTCAGGAAAAAGAACAGATGAAAGGAGATTTAGTTCCACCCCAGAAGCCCAGAATGAGAGGTGTTTGTTTGTTTGTTTGTTTGTTTGTTTGCATGGTCTGTATGCCCAACCTAATGTCACATAAAAAGCCCCAGGGAGAGGGAGCATTGGGTGTGTTGTAATCCGACCTGTGCTGTGAGCTGTAGGTGTTCTCAGTACTCTCTAAGAACAGTGGGGAGAGCCATGGACCCAGGTATGCCTTGTGGCGAGAGATAGCTTTCCATCCTTCTTTGGAGGTTCCTGAGAGGACTGTGGCAGCATCAGTGACTTCAGGGTAGTTGGCCAGCTGTTGGCATCAATCCCTAGCCAGAACCTGGCTTCAATGCCGTGTGACTGAACTGGTTCCTGCTACGGGGCTTTCAGGGACCAGGGTCCTTCCCTGATTTGAGTGCAACTTTTTGAAGAGGAAGGAAGTGGGGCACAGAGGGAGGCGTGTGAATAAGGCTGCTGCAGACAGCTAAGGGCTTTTTCTCTCGTGAGCCAGGAAGGATAAACCTAAGCAAACCTATCATTCCCAGAGCCGGCTAACCCGGAGCTGTGAGGCACAGAGCTTGCGCAGAGGGAAGCCTTGCTATGACTGCAGTCAGCCCCGATGCTCTACAGTCACTTTGTAAATGCAGTAGTAAAAATCAGCCCGTGTCCTCCAGTCTGGCTCCGTTGTGGCCTTGGCATCTAGATTGAATCCAGTGTCAAAGCAAACTAGAAACACCAACAGGAAGGAGAGAACATCTGTTGAGAATTATTTATGAGGTAATTTAGAAATCATTTCTGAAGAACACATTGTACAACTTACATAAACAAGAAAGAGCAGAGATGGAGAAGTATAATTAAAGCTCGTGCTTTACTTAAGTGTGTGCCCTGCTGGCCAACAAAAAACATGATTAAAAACTCACATGCAACTATTTTAAATTTACTTGAACTTTATTAATAGGTGTTTCTTAATGTTGAACCAGGAATTTGTTAAGTTGTCCAGGCTGGCCTTGAACTTGCAGCCTCCTGCCTCCAAACTCCCACGTAGTTAGTTGGGATGATAGATGTCCCTTTCTTCCTCCTCCTCTTCCTCTTCATGTTGTCTTCTTTTTTCCTTCTCCTTTGAAAGAAATCAGGTTTGGAAATATTTATTACAAAGTAAACATGAAGTTCTCAAAGAATCTCAACATGACCGAACGTGAAACAACCTAAAATCTTTAAAGGCACAGTGAGAAAATCTAGGCTTACAAAACCACATTTGTTATTAGCAAACAGAAGCATCCTTAGGAAAAGTGCCCAAAGCCCTGAGCTGCCCAGCTAGTGCCTGTCTCATTATTGATCTCCTTTTGCTTTTTTTTTCCCCTGCTGAGGCTCCATGCTCACCTTCTGTGGTTGGACTACTGACTGGTATAGAGTGGCTGACAGTTTCTCGGCTGTCACCCGTGCGCAGCTGCAGGATTCTCCGATGCTCAGCTGTTGGAGCAGCTCCTCTTGTCTCTTTGTCACCATGTGGGTCTGAGTTTTCAGGGCACCTGTGTTAGTGGTTGAAGTGAGGTGACACTAACCTGGACACTAACCGGGAGGGAGCTTGCTGGCTTCAGGACTCATTTGGATTTTTCTTCTCATTTTTATGGCTGCCCATTCTGCCTGCTTCTGGCAGGAAGGCTCCTGCAGAGTCCTGATCTGTTACCACCTACCGCCATACAGGATCTGATGAACTGGGCGTCTCTGCTGCCCTACACCCAGACAGACTGTCAACACGCACACTCATTCTGCACAGGAGGGTTGGACTCTTTCGGTAAAGCAGAAACGTGCATGTGTTTCTGCAGGGCTAGCTGTCACTGTGGGGCCTGTCCTCCGGGAGCACTTCCTGTTGGATGTCTCCCTTGCTCGTTTCTTCAGTTCTGGGATCAGTGTGGAGGAGCCCTGTTATGTGGTTGCTAATGGCTGCATGTTCACTCTGTGCAGCAGAGCCTGTCGCAGCTGCTGCCTGTGTGCCCTCTTCTTCTCTGGAAACATAGAGCTCCACTGTCTGTCTATCTGTCTGTCTGTATGTCTGTCTGAACACTGACAAGTTGCTCAGTGGGATTGTTATCTTTGGTGGCATCCAGTGTACAAACTCATCCTCCTTGGTGTCACTCATCTCTGCTTATGAAGTCACATCCATTTCTTACTTGGCACCATTCACTGTCACCAAGTCTTCCATAATGACCATTTCTGCCCACCAGCTGCCACCATCTCAGATGTGAAGAAATGTGGACCAGAACACCCTGCATGCTGGTTCGGAGGGCAACCAATGGTGCTGTTGGGTCTTTGCCTCATAGCTAATGGTGGCAGGAATGACAGACAGTCAGGTGTCTCTAAAGTCTATTCTCTGCTCTTGCTACTGCCTAGACTTCGAGTCCCCTCAAAATCTTAGCTGCTAGTAATCTATTGCTGTTGACTAGAAGCCTTGTCAATGACCTCGACAGTTAAATAGAACGTATTTTATATGTTGAGCATATTGCATGCAGTGGAAGTATGCAGAAACCGTACGGGATAGCTTTTTTTTTTTTTTTTTACTGTAGAACAAACTGCACTAGAGACACGAATTCTTCATAGGAAGAACAGAGGTGTAAGGTGGCGTGTCAGCCAGAGGTTTGCCACACCCAAGCCTCGCCCTAAAGTGACACAAAGGGGTCATACAGGTGTTACCGTTGTACAGTGTGGACCATGGTGATCCATTTACCCGGCCTTGATACTGCACCATTTCAGTTTCCCTGGACTGTTAGTGGTGCACTATTAGCACATCCATGTTAGTTGCATGGTGGTAAACGTATCATGGTGTTAATCGTACACGATCAGACAGCAGTGTTGGTTATATGGTGTTAATTGTGTGATAGTGTTAATTATACACTATTACACATCAGTGTGGGTGTGCATAAATTTTGATCTTTTCTCTTAGGTTTACATCTGTTCTTGTGATAGCAAATGATGAAATGTCTCCAAAATCCAAAATGTCCCACAGTCTAAAACTCTCTGAGATCTGAGGTTCGATTTCGGAGCACTGTCATGTTGAACAGTCTCCGAAAGTCATAGGGTGGAAGTCCTTGGAAGGGGTTCTAAGACCCTGTTCCCTTTCCCTTTCTTTATTCCTATGGTCATACCCCCACCCCCACCTCCACCCCCACCCCCACCCCCACCTCCACTCCATCCCCACCCAGGCTATCACAGGAGCCAGCATCCCAGCAGAATCAAATGCTATTTGTACTTTGTGATTGGCTTCTTTCATTAACATAGCATCTTCAACAGTCCAGTCTTGTTTAACCCCTCAGGAGACCACAAAATTCTGGAGAATTTGAGAAAAGCTAAGGATCTTCCAATCAGAAAACTGGACATCAAGAAGTAAACTGAAAGATCCCCAAAATAATTTATTCGACAATCCCTTCTGGTGGATCTGTGATTGATCCTGTTTATAAACATTTTTCCCACAGCAAAATGTACATGGAAAATAGAGACTAAAATCCAAATAGGAGGCTGACTAAGCAGGACAGTGTGTAGGAGTGAACACTCCCACACGAACCAGGGGCTGAGTCCACATAAAAGTTTGGAAGGTCTGACAGTGCCTGACAAATACAGAAGTGGAGGCTCACAGCCATCCATTGGACTGAGCACAGGGTCCCCAATGGAGGAGCTAGAGAAAGGACCCAAGGAGCTGAAAGGGTTCGCAGCCCCATAGGAGGAACAACAACATGAACCAACCAGTACTCCCAGAGCTCCCAGGAACTAAACCACCAACCAAAGAGTACACAGGGAGGGACCCATGACTCCAGCCACATTGATGGCCTGTGGGACATCAATGAGAGGAGAGGCTCTTGGTCCTGTGAAGGCTCAATGCCCCCAGTGTAGGGGAAAGCCAGGACCAGAAAGTGGGAGTGGCTGGGTTGATGAGCATGGAGAGTGGGGAGGGGATAGGGGGGTTTTGGGAGTGGAAATGAGGAAAGGGGATAAAATTTGAAATGTAAATAAAGAAAATATCTAAGAAAAGGGAAAAATAAAAATAAATAAAAAAATGTAAAGGTAAAAGATATTTTTTTTTTGTAGTACTGGGAAACAAACCTAGTGATTCATGCAAATAAGTACTTACTGACTGCGGGTCCTCAGCTCTAATATTATCAAAATATTTACTCTATGACTTCCAGTACAGAAGTGCCTTGCTCGGTCACTTAAATTTCACAGCAATTCTAGGGTTAAGATATATAGAGTATTTACTACAGGGCCATCAGATCAAGAGTGTCTACACTATTGCCTGTGAGAATGTAAGTTCTACTTTAGTAGAAATTTTGCAATATTGAATATTGTTACCTTTATTATACCTAAGATGTATTCCAAACTGAAAACAAACAAACAAACATAAAAACAAATTACTTACAATCATAGTGAAACATGAAAAGAAAAAGGTTGGAAGGTAGATTCAGACACAAATGTTGAGGAAAGTGACCCAGGTCCTGACACCACCCCATCTCTACAAAGCTTCTTGCCAGGGCAGAGTCAGACTAAACCTAGAGCTTGGTAAGCAGACAAGCAAGTTGGAAGAGATGAACAAGACAGAACAATACAGAATCGGGAGAAGGGATCAGTCAAGTGGCCAGTTTGGGGGAGAGGTTCCTGATCCCAAATGTGGAGCCTGTTTCTGTTTCAACAAATGTGCTTACCAGGGCTTCATTTAAACAATGTCAAAAATATTAGGTTCCACCTTTTTATTGGTTTATAGATAAATTTGGTGCTGAGTTTACTTTCTTCGTTGTTTTCTTAGAAAGCTGATAAAAACAGAATGTCTGCTATATTACCAGACAACTAGTTTAGACTGGGTGAGCTGGAAGATTCGAAACAAAACAAAACAAAAAGACCCAAAACAAAACAAAACTTGAGTGTCATACAAATGGACTAATGCACACAGTTACTTATTTTTGCTAAGTTCGATATGAGTTCTATATAAGAAAATTTAAACTGTGTATCTTTAAAGGAACTTCCCCCGGGTTTATTTTTAGCTGAAATTGGAGCAAACCGATTCTTTGCAGCAAGGGATTGCCCGTAGAGCCGGAGCTGGGCTCTGGGAGGCTTTGAGTCCGTGTCCCTGTGTGTGGGACGCAGCCTGAAATTCTCTGTTCTCTGTTCCACAGGCGTTTTCTGCTTTCTACTTTGTGATGGATTTTTTTAAGAAGGTAGCGAAAAACAGTGTCATCTCTCAGGAGAAAATGACCGAGATAACAAAAAATTTTTGCTCAAAATCTTGGGAAGAGGTAAGTGACCAGAAACCACAATTGTGAAATTGGTTCCATATCCTCGGTGTCATGGAAGATGTGAATTGGCACACAACCTTATGCTGGTCTGACAAGGGTCCAGCCAGTGTGTTAGAGGAGGCCAGAGAGCGGGCCATTCCTTGACGGTGTAATGATGGCTTAAACAACATCCTACATTTCTCACTTAACACAGTTTTGCCACAAGCAGTTGCTCACATGGGGTTACTCTCTTCTTTCTAACTCAGCTATTGCTTCTTCTGCTCTGTTGTCATGGATACAGGGTGGCTCCCACGGCCTTTACAGTTAAAAGAAAGAAAGAAGAAGCAGGCACATCTATCCTTTATGCAGGATTTAAAAAAAGATCATCCCAAAAGCCCCCCATCAGTCTTCCTTTATTTTTAAACGGTGGTTTTTCTCTTGTTTTATTTTATTTTTGATGGCTATATTTTTTTAATGGTATGGTACGTTCAATGTTATATTTGCACCATGCACATTTATCAGAGTAATGGTCATAATTTTTTACTCTAATCATGTATCATTTATTTGTGGAGCAAGCATTCAACAACCTTCTTAAATAGGTATTTTGTTATTGCTAGTTATAGCAAACCTGCCTTGCAAGAGAACATCAGAGCTTACCCCTGCCTGGCAATGACCTTTCACCTCCTAACCGACCTCCTACTGTTCCTCGTACAGTTGCTTTCCCCCTTCTCCAATAACCACTGCTCCTTGCCTCAATGCTATGAAATCTTTTTGAGTCTCTATTAACTATATAATGATGAGTTTCTTTATGAATGGCTAACCTTTTAGTATTCCATATGAGAAAGATCATTCAGTATTCGCCTTCTTGTTTTTGGTTTCTTTGACTTAACAAAATAATCTCCAGGTTCACCTGTATTGTACGAAGGGGAAGATGTCATTCTTTGTGTGTGTGTGTGTGTGTGTGTGTGTGTGTGTGTGTGTGTGTGTGTACCCACACGTGTGCGTAGGGCTAACTAGAATTTTATTTTATATACGGCCTCATTTTCTCTGAACATAGGTTATTCCCTATCTGTTTTGTTCTGGATGATGCTGCAATAAGTGAGAGTACAGGTCTCTCTCTGAAATTAATTTTATTTCCTTCGGTTATGCCCATGCTAGTAAACTTCTGGGTCATGCACAGCTACTTGATGCATTCTGGGGAGCCTTTGTGCTGTTTTCTCATCATGAGAGCACTGATTTCTGCTCCACCAACATCAATGCCAGGGACCTGTGACAGCATGAAGCATGCTGGTCCATGTGGTCGGAGGCTTCCTATCCAGTGTCTTCTTCAGGGTGAACATTTTTATTGCAGTTTTGCTCAGCTTTCTGATCAGGTTTATTCCCAGGCTGGTTTTTTGTTTGTTTGAGGCCACGGGGAGTGGGGATTGTTTTCTTGATTTCTTTTGTCTGTAAGGTTATTTTTTTGAAAGAATTATTTATTTTATGTATATGAGCACACTGTCGCTGTCTTCAGACACACCAGAAGAAGGCATCAGATCCACCACAGGGTTACTGGGAATTGAACTCAGGACCTCTGGAAGAGCCGTCAGTGCTCTTAACTGCCGAGGCATCTCTCAAGCCCCTGTAAGACCATTTTTAGTGTACAGCAAAGCTACCAACTTTTTTGAGTGTTTGTTTTTGTATTCTACTACTTTGACTAAATTGCAACCTGGAAGTGTTTTCTGGTAGTGTTGCTCTAGTGAGTATTAGATCAAAAGAATAAGGCACGATGGACGTGTCTGCGCTAGGAACAGTTTGATTTCTTCCCCTCCATTTCTTTCTCTGGTTGTCACTTTACTCAGAACCTACGCACTGTGCTGATGACCAGTGGAGAGAGAGGACAGAGGAAGTGCTGTCAGGTTTCCCTGTGTAGTACCATGTTGGCTATTGCTTTGTGGTGGGCAGCCTTCATGTGTTCTTTCTAGTCCTTCGGGGCTCTGATCAGAAGGGAAGGACTGCTGGATTTTATCAAAGAGTTTTTATGTATCTGCTGAGATGACTATATGGTGTTTTCTTGTATTTATATGCTATGTCACATTTATTGATTTCCATATGGTGAACCATTCTCACATCTTTAGCATGAAACCAAACGTGATCATGGTACATGGGGTTTTTTTTGTAATATATTACTGATTTGATTTTCAAGGAAAGGGTTATGAATTTCTACTAAACTTTAAGGGAGAACCAGCAGCAGGTGTTCCATACAACAAGCAGGAAATGATCCCTCCAAACAGATCCTGCAGGTTAAGCGTTACACTAATACCAAAACCAGGCAGAGAAGACAGGAGGGAAGGAAAGGGAGGTGCCACCTTTCTTGATGAACATCGATGGTGTGTGTGTGTGTGGGGGGGGTGGCAGGGGGAAGAAACAGACACAGACAGAATCATCAAGTGAGAATGCAGATTCTGGGTTGGTAACCCTGGGGAGAAGATTGGAGCCGTCCCAAGGGATGCTGATACTGTCCTCCGCGCTAACCTTAGTGACAAGACTTCGTTGGACATGATCTCCGTAAGATGCCTATAGAAACTCTAACGGCTCTGTGAATGGCGCGTCAGAGGCTGCTTGAGCAGAGCCCCTCGGATGATGCTCTCGAAGCTTTTAATCCCCTAACGTGATTGTTGAGTAAGGGATGGGCTGAAATGCTGAAGGTGACTGTTTCTGAAACTCCTAGATCGAAGGAACCTCCTTTCCCCTAGCACACTCATTGTTCTCACAGAGAGCCCCTAGGAAGAAAAGCTTCCTCGGGAGGGGAGACTTGAACTTAAAACCCTGTGGCCTCTGAAGGAGTGATGCACCATCCCCACAGCCTGTGGTAGAGCCTGAGCCTCAGACCTCTGTGAGCTGGGGACTTTCTTGTCTCTTCACTGGGTCTAGTAGTGAGAAGGAGCCAGAGAAAGTGGCTCGCTGTAGAGGTCTGATATTTCCTTCATTTTTTTTTCTTTTAGACAAAGACATCTTATCCTTCAGTAAAGGAGAAGTACCTGAGTGAGTACTGCTTCTCGGGCGCCTACATCCTCTCTCTCCTGCAAGGCTATAACTTCACAGACAGCTCCTGGGAACAGATTCATTTTATGGGCAAGGTAACTTGGGGATCTATTGGGGGTGTGGGAGTTGGTAACAAAGCAGTCTTGAACTTAGAAGAGGTGGGTGTCCACCCAATTAGTTTTGATTTGGATTGGTGCCAGTTCCACCATTCCACCGGCTGGCATTCATGACAAGCCCTTCTGGGAGCAGCAGGCAGCGGTAGACTGTCTTTAATGATTGGGATTCACCGGTTCACCGTTCTGCCCACAGAACTGTAACTGGCTCTCAATGAGTCAGTTCATTCATTTAATGGTACTTCATTGGCCCCTGTCCTGGCTACAGATTCCCCCCCAAAGGCCTCTTTTGTGATCCAGGAAATGAAGAACTTGGTCTCCTATCATCCTTGCTGCTGGGGCTGTTGCTTGGCAACCTGGCCTAGCGCGAGACCTAGGAAATAACCTCCCTGCTGTGCTCTGCCACAGTGCCACCTGCAGGCATCCAGGAGTAAAGAAACAAGCAGCCGTATGACTCCAGCTTGCTGGGAAACAGCATGGTGTTCTTTGTGTCGCTAGCCCGGAGCCTGCTACTGCCTAAAATAGGTTTACCAGCTTTTAACCCACAGAGATCTCAGACAAACCAAAGCAGGACGGTAGCAGCCCAGCGCGCACACTCGCGGCACTACTGACTTCCCTGCAGATCTTGCTCACTTAAAGGAACCTTTTCCTTATTTTAACATCCTACACCTCTTCCTCTCTGTCAGTCTATTCTTTTGTTAGAAGGATCTGTTTCAGATTTGACTGAGATGCAGGGTAGTCTTGATTTACATTCTTGTTGGAATAAATGCTACTGAAGTGGTCTGATGTCTCTAAGTCAAGGTAATGACTCCCCTATCTCACACTGAAAGGAAAAAACAGTCCCTTTTCATATTATCATCAGTATGTGTCAGAGTTCGGAAGAAAGGAGTATTGTAAGTTGGCGCAATATGTGCTGAAGGCCGTAAAGCACACACATCATTTTGACGCATCACCCCGCTCCTTAGATACCAAGTATTTGGTTAAAATGGCTAAAAGGCAGTCTTCACTGGAGTGTGTTTTAAAAGATGGTAAACATATTTTAGTGATGATCCAGAAATATATTAAGGGAGTCATGGTCACCAAGTATTCCTAAGTGGATTATCCAGATACGATGTAATACTTAACTTATTTGTTTTGTAAAAAGAACAGCGACATGTTCACAGAGGACTGGAAGGACGTGTCACAAAGAAAGGACATCAGAAGTCCTGAGTGGCACCATGTGCGGAGTTTCTTTAGGCTTGTCTGTGTATGCTAACTTCTCTATGTCATCCCGAACAGCTTTTGTAATAAAATCTTTCCAAAATTGTTATGCAAATATCATCCCTATTCCTGTAAGTTCTAAGTGACTGGACATTATTTTTCTAAAGGTGAGAGGGTCAGAGGCTGCTTTATAATTTAATAAGAATCCTTTCTTGGAGAAGCACATAACCTTCTAACTTTATAAAGGTGACTTGCTGGAATTATTTCCCCACATTTTCCCTCATGAAGCCCTGGTTCCATGTGGCTTCTCTGGCCTGAGATGGATGTAAAAGACTAGAGCCAGCCATTATTCCTTCATCTTTTTACCTACTTCCTGTCACCTCTCACTTAGCACCTCAACTCATGAAATAGAAAGAAACCTGACCTTCTCTGGTCTGTTTGAATTAAGTGCTCCCAGCGGGTGAACTGGACAGCCAGTCACCAAACTCTCTGACACTCTAGACTCTAATGGTGAGGCTCCAACCTCTCTTTTAATCATTTGCTTTGTTCTCCCCTCCCCCATCACTTCCAATTGTAGCATATAAAATTAATCTATAGTTTGAACTATACAAGATGTTATCTTCTTATCGGCTACTCAGTGTTATGTGGGTGGGGATACATGAAGACTGCAAACTATCATTTTGGACCACGAACAACAAGATTTTTCCCTTCTGTTAACAGATCAAAGACAGCAACGCGGGGTGGACTTTGGGCTACATGCTGAACTTGACCAACATGATCCCAGCTGAACAGCCGTTGTCCCCGCCTCTCCCTCACTCCACCTACATCGGCCTCATGGTTCTCTTCTCCCTGCTCTTGGTTGCTGTGGCCATCACAGGCCTGTTCATCTATAGCAAGCCTTCATATTTCTGGAAAGAGGCAGTATAGCAGGAGCGGCTGAAATGTGCTGGCTGGAGAGAGAAAACAACCTGCCCAGGAGGCGGGCTCCGCCCTGCAGGAAGGGAGGCCGGAGTCACCCTTTCCTGCTTACCCGGGACAGTCTAGACCAGCACGAAGCTTCTGAGGCTGCCTGGAGCCTTTCCTTGGGGTCACTCAACACCCTCTTCCTCAAGGACTTCTTGGTGATACTCTCTTGTCTTTTCCAGTTACCCTCTTCCTCCTTTGTCCTCTGTGCTTGGGCTCACAACTCTCATGGCCTGTACTTCATAAAAGAACAATGTCAACTTTGTCCTGAGTGCCACCCTGCCCAAGCTGAGCTGGCTGGAAGAGGAAACTTGGAAACTATCTCAGCCATGGCTTTGGGACGCTCCCCCCTTCCCCATGTCTCCTAATAAAGCCATGCAGTGCCTTTGGAGAGAAGAGACACAAACCCAGTCCAAGCCTGCCCTTTGGATAGGAGAGTTTTCTAAAGTAGATAAATATGTGCTAAAGCCAAAGAGTCCTTGCCAAGGAGCTTATGTGCTCGTGCAGCTAATGTGACTCAGCATCTGCTGAGAATAAGAGTGGAGACAAACACATTGTATGTTCCCGCGTGATGCCAAAATGCTACCAAGTGCAACACAAAGGCCAGAGATTTCTGCAGAGTGGATGCACATGTAGGCATTCAGGGCATAGCATGTGACAGTAGTATACACAACTAGGAAGAAAGCTACAGATACCACCCAGAATTGGAAAAAAATATATCATCTAATGCATCTTTTAGCGTTTTGTGTGGTTTTATATGTTAAAACACACATAAACATAAATTTCACCACATTTACATGCAGCTCAGTATGGAATCTTAGTACATTTACAAAGTTATACAACAATCACTATATTGACGATTTGGACAAAGTTATACAACAATCACTATATTGACGATTTGGACAAAGTTATACAACAATCACTATATTGACGATTTGGCTTTCAGTTATGTGTGTATGTGTGGGTCTGTGCACATGAGTACAGGGAACATGGTGGCCAGAAGAGGGCGTCAGTCTTTCCAAGCTGGAGTTTTAAGCAACCAGGTATGAGGTGTCCAGTGTGGGTGCTGGGAATCAACTTGGGCCCTCTGCTCTTAACCTCTGAGTTAGGAGGTTGAGTTAACCTCTCCAGCCTCTATACCACTATTATATAACATTCTATTACCAAGAACTTGGCAGGGGACAAGACCATACATTTGTTTTCTCAAACCACAAATCTTTCCACTGATGGTCAAACAGACTCTACAACACAGAGATAGCTCACTGGGTTTGAAAGCCACACCACATCTTATTGTCCCAAGACTTTGTTTAGTGAGGGGAGGCAGGCTTTTGCTCTGCCATGGTATTTATACATCAGGTGTTGCTGCTCCTCCTCATGTGTTATGCAAACACAAGCCTTATTTCCTTGTTTCATGAAGTGTTTTGTGGATAATGAATAAGTGGCTATGGACTTTTATTATGGAAATGTAAAGAGATTTTGTATCTTTCCTACCAGTATTGCCGAAAGAAGTAACTGTCGGGAGAATTGAGCACTATTGTATTCTCGCCCTAACTCAAGCTGTCTATCCTTCTCTGATCTGGGGACTGACTACTTAGGAAAATCTCCTGCAAGCTAGAAGCCAAGTGTCCTGAATCTCTTGAGTAGTCAAGTCATTTTTCCTTCTGATGTGTCTCTTCTGCTATTCACAGTTGGACATGCTGGCTAAGTTGTGGTAGCTGCTGCTGGCTGAGCGTCTGTGGTCATGTGCTATGCTTAGGCACACTGTATCTTCTGTTCTCATAGCAGTCTCCACTCAAACTCACATCTGTCTCGAGTCTTTTTTTTCCTTTGTTTTTTTATTTTTGTTTTTGTTATAGTTCTTTTCAAGATAGGACTTCACTGTGAAGTTCTGGCTGTCCTGAAACTCACTATAAATAAATACCAGGCTGGCCTCAAACTCAGAGATCCACCTGTGCTAGGATTATAAGCATGTACCACCCCATCTGGTCATTTTATTTTATTTTCTTAAACACCCTTCCACCACCACTGCTGCCAATATGTTGGAAATCAAAATTATAAGTTTCCTTTGGAGAACAAAAATATTTTTAATTACATTTTTATCTTGTTGCCCAAGTTTTTGACCAACCAAACAAAACGTCCAACATCTCAATGGAGACAATTAGGCACCACCTAATCTCAATTCTATTGGACAGAAGATTAATCCAGGGGTCATCTTTGGGTCTTCTGGGTGGAACATGTCAAATAAAATGAGCCACTACTTTCAATGTTGGGTTGCCCATTGGTTATAGTTAATTATTATTCATCTGTAGACTTTCATTCAGGACTCAGAGGCTGGTTCTGCTAACCTTGTTCCTTCAAAAGTCGGTGATTTTTTTTTTCTACGAACCTACTACAAGGGCAACCTTAATCAGCATAAATGGTTTCATTTGCATATAAAAATGAAACTATAGAACTAGGCTTTGTGTATGCACATGGATGTGTATGAGAGAGAAAAGTTTCAATTCATCTAAATAAACGAGTAAGAAATGTAACGTGATATAAACGGAAGTCTCAAAAGGACATTTCATGTTAGTGTTTTGTTAGCCAAGATCCCTATGGGAAACAGGTGGTATATTCCATAGTGGAAAACAACCTGAGCTTAAAAAGGGACTAAAATCAATACTCTCATTTCAATAGCAGATCAATGTAAAAATTGTTCATATGTGTTTTCAAAATCGTAAGCTTCCAAAATCTGTTGTGTGGGACTAGCCACATTTTTGGCACCCAACACTGGCTGCCTGTTGGCATGCTGCTGCTGGTGTTTCGGCAGGTTTGGGAAGCTGGTGTGTTGAGAAGTTCACAAGGCAGGTAAGAGGTAAGCCCTTGCTGCCTTTTCCTTGGGGAGCATTGCACAAGTAGGCCAGGTGCACTGCCACACCCCTGCTGTTCTCTCATTACACACAGACATGAATGTTGTCCCTAGAAAAGCTGTTAAGTCCCAGCTGGGCATTTTACTAGGACCCTATGGCTTTGCCAAAAGTGACAACTGGGCCATGTGATGTGAGTTTCATAAGATTCCACCTGGGTTCAAAGATAATTCTTCATGTTTGCATTTTCCAAAATGTAAATTCGAGTGTCAATCAAAGATCCTCTTTAAAACTTTACAAAAAAAGTTTTATGTGTGTCAGTATTTTGTCTGCAGATTGTATCTGTGTAGCACATGCATGCAATGCCCAAGGTCAGAAAAGGAGATCAGATCCTCTGAAGCTGATGTGGCGTTGGAGGTGGGTTTTGGCCACTATGTGGGTGCCACAAGTCTAATCAGGGTCCTCTAGAAGAACAGCCAGTGCTAATAACCACCGAGCCACCCCTCCAGCCACAGATCTTCTTTCTAAGTAGAAATGGCTGTGCCTGGTGGTGCACGCCTTTGATCCCAGCACTGGGGAAACGGAAGCAGGTGGATCTCTGAGTTTGAGGCCAGTCTGGTCTACATAGTGAGTTCTAGGACAGCCAGAGCTATGTAGAGAGACCTTAAAAAAATAGAAATTATATACAGTATGTATATATATGTATGAAAATCTCAAAAAATAAAAATAAAAAGTTTAAGTTTAAAAATAAAAAACACAGGCTTAATCACATTTTCCCTGATTGACATCACAGATGGCTTCCTGGTGCCTACAATGATGTCAGGAATCCCCAGCAACCTCGGAGGCTCAGATAGTCCCTAGCCCTTGGCTCTCTCCAGGCTCACACCCTGTTTCACGTCTTGTGTTCCTTGTGTCCTGTCAAGGGAGACTGGTTCTGATTCTGCTACCTTCGTCCCACCTTACATTCAAGGCTCAGCAGTATGTCCTTCCTATTACAAAACTTGTCTTCTAACCTTCAAGCCCACTTCTGGGGCTATCACAGCTCTCTGAAGTTTCATTAGAAAAATCAAGCCATTCTGTCCAGAGTATGCTGCCTGAGACAAAATATGTGACCTGTTTTGTTTTTGTTTTTGTTTTTTGAAAAGCAGGCTCAGGGATATTTTAGTGGAGCCCAAAGAAGTAATTCAAGCCAACTGCCTTGCCAGGCCAGCTATAAATGTTCGTTCCTGGAGTTTTCTTTTGGTATGATTGCGTTTCTCCACTGCTCAGCTGACTGAGCAGTGAAACCTTCTTTGATTATTCTAGACACATGGAAAGTTTCCTAATTGGAATATGCATTTAATACCTGCATAGTTCACCATTCAGCACTTGACTGTGGATGTTAAAATGGAATTGCAAAGCTTTGAATGAGCCTGAAAAGGCCACTCTTACCAACATTTAATGTACATGTAAACCACCTGGGGACACATTGAAATAAAAATCTCTTAATTATAAGGCCAGACATGGTGGTGCACCCCTTTGATCCCAGCAACCACCAGGCAGAGGCAGGTCATGCTCTGTGAATATGAGGGCAGCTTGGTCTACATAGTGAGTCCCAGGGTGAACAGGGCCTACGTAGTAAGACCCTGTCTCAAAGTAAAAATTAAAAAATGAAAATTCGGTATATCTAGAGTGAGACCCCAAGTTTCTGCATTTCAATAGATGTCAAAACGGTTGTCCAGAGACCACACTGCTCCTTTCAGAGATGCTGACCACTCTATCATCCCATGAAGAGTCTCTTCCTGACTTTTGGATAAACACTGTCTACCAACTGACAGCTTTCCCATAGTGGACTAGCTCAAGTGCCACTTCAAGAATGTATTTCTCTTCCTTAGCAATCCAAGTGTTGATTGGTTTTCTACAGTGGGCTCAGGGAGAGACCTTGCCTCAAAGGAATAAGTGAAAGACAAGGTCACGCCTGGAGAGGGTCAGAATCGATGCTCAGAGGTTAAGAACACTGCATCCATATGGAAGCTCACAACCTTCCATAACTCCAGTTCCAGGGGATCCAATGCCCTCTCCAGGCCTCTGCAAGCACCAAGCATACACTTAGTGCACAGACATACATGCAGGCAAAACACTATAAACAAAAATCAATATTTTTTTTTGTTGTTTAAGAATTAAAAAGAAAAGTACTAGAGTAAAAGCCCAAAGAGACACTGGAAATGTAAAATGCCTTAGGAGGTGGGAGAAGAGACATTTATTAGAGAGAGCATGGAAGCAAACAGGGAAGGTAGAACAAGATGTACAAGTGGCCTTCCGAGCCAAGATCAGATGAGGGGCCCAAGAAACACTAACACTGACAATCAGAAAGCGCTTGGTGGTTGAGCTTACCACATGGCTCAGCAGCTAAGGGTGGTTGCCACTAGCCATCATGACCTGAGCTCGATCCCTGGGACCCACATGGTGGAAAGAGAGAACCAATTCCCATAAGATGTTCTCTGACCTCCACGTGCACACCATGGCACGTGCCCACTCACACAATAAATAAGCACATAAATACGCAGATATAACAAGAAGGAAGTCCTTGGTGGCATGATGGCCGATGGAGGCCAGACACTGTGGGTGGGACAGTAACAGGTTAGGAAAGCCAAAAGATTACTTTTTTTTTCCTACAAGTTTGGATATAAAGAAAGAAATCTGAGAGTTATTTTTGTTGTTGTTGCTGCTGGGAAGAGGGAGACAGAACAGTGCTGTGAGATAGGACAAGGGTGAATGGTAATTAAGATTTCAGGAACAAGGTCCTAGAAGGGACAGGACCGCAGCTGTGGATGGCACCAGCATACACGTTCTCTTAGAGCAGGAGACTCCGCTATCTGCCATGGTGGCCTGGTGGCCAGCATCCAGGTCTGAATCTCTATGGCTTCTCGAAAGCAAAGCCAGCTGCTGAGCATTTAGGGCTGGCTGTGGGGTAGGCTTGGGAAGTGCTAGGGTTAAAGCACCAGCTATGGGCAGGAACAGACCGGTAGCCACAGCACCAGGGATTATGCTGTGTGTGTGCTCCTGGTAACAATCACTTTTGTGTGTGTGTGTGTGTGTGTGTAACTTAGATGATTTAGTGACTTCTTCACGGGCCTGGAAAGATAGCCCAGCAGTTAAGGGCACCTGCTGCTCTTAACTTTTAAGACCTCTATGGATACTGTATGTACATGTCGCACATGTATTTATGCAGATAAGCACTCATACACATTTTTAAAGGGCACTTGTTCTTGCAGGGATCCAGTTTCTATTTCCGGGACACACACAGGTCACTCTTACAAAATTAGATAAATTTTAAAAAGGCAAAGACCAAAGAAACATAGAAGAGAATATTAGAGTCTTAGCCACACCAAGTAGGGGAACTCAAGGTTCAGGACTAGTGTATAGTGACTATTTTAATCCTCCCTGGATCCTGTGGTTAAGGAAAAGAAAGGCGGTGGTGGCCAGGATGGGGTGGGGGTAAGGGGGGAGGGGGAGCACTCAGTTTGGTGCTAAAGACTGACCAGGAGACTGACCAGTAAGTGACAATGTTGAGCAGAGGAGAGGTGACATGGAGGTGTGTCCCTGTGATACCAGTGTTCATGTGGCTGAGACAGGACAGACGGAGTTTGGAAGCCAACCTGGGGTACACAGTGACAGCTTGTCTGAAAACAAACAAACAAACAAAAAAGGTACAGGAACAGGCACCCGTGCTTTAGAAGGGAGGACGTCAGGGCCCGGGGAGTCACATGGAGACAGAGAATACAGATGTTGCTTCCAGGCACTGCTGAGCATGGGTTTAGCTCTCCCTGTGGGGGCCCCGGGGATGCTAGGAAAGTGGTGTCCTTAAGCAAAAGCCAGGCTCCCAAATCTGCAAGGAGTGTCCTGTGAGAGAAAGGGACACAGGAGGTCACTTTTTGTCCCATATGGTAGTCCAGAGGAAGAGCAGAAAGTGAGATAATTAGTAGGGGTCAGAAGTGTGGAGATGAGGCCGTATAGGAGTAGGGTCATCTGGGTGGGTAGAGAAGCCAGAGGCAGGATGGGAGTCCACGGAGCTCAAACAAACCAAGAGACCCTGAGACATTATTGTTACTAAAGTGTAACAGCAGAAGAAGTTCTGTCACTGTACTGTTTAAAAAGGAAAATAATTATAGGAAAACTCAGATGTAACCCTCAGAATGAAAGAATTAAGAACGTTTCTCTTCTTTTAACATAATATTCAGAGAATATTATGATATTATGAATATTATGAAAATATGAATATTAGAATATCTTCTTTTAACAAAATATTCAGAGAATAAAATCAAAGCTGAGAAATTCAATAGGCTCATACAAGATGACCAAAAAAAAAAATGGAGGGCTCTATAAATAAGTTCTGAATATTTAGATTTGAGAGAGAGGCCCCAGCTTTAATTCACTCCACGCCTGCTAAGGACCCATGGTAGCATTCTGCTTTGTTGCAGGACAAATCTTTGCTGTGACATCACCCCGTGTGCTACAGTTTGTCCCTGTCATTGTAAAACTCTGGCTTTGTCACAGAAAAGCTTTAAGAAATGGACAGATGGACAGGGGTCAGGACAGGCCTGCCTAGACTTGAAGATTCTGGTTCTGCTGGACATGGATGTAATGTGGGGGGGAGGGGTGGGGGGGATACGTCTTCCATGTGGTGACACTGTCAGAACAGAGCTAGTACCTCAGATGTAGTGGTCAATATTAGCTGTCAATCCGACAGGGTCTGCAATCTCCTAGGAGACAAGCTAGTGAGAGACCGTCTAAATGAGGCTCACCAGTTTTCTAGATAGGGTTAATTGAAGTGGGCAGGCCAACCCTGAGTGCAGGTGGCAATACCGTCCTATGGATGGCAGCACTGGGCTAAACAAAAAGGCTTTCTCTGTGCACAGAAGACACTGTAGACGACTTCTCAGTAACTATTGCTGCCTTGGATGATTGCCTGCCTGCCTGCCTGCCTGCCTGCCTGCCTGCCTGCCTGTGCAGATGTCTTTCTAATTCTTTGCCAAGAAATTAAAAATGTTCTATGAAATCTGATCTGTAGCTAGAGCAGTTAAAAAAATATATTATAGCCTGAATCAAAACAGTTCTGCATGTGAGATTAGACCACTAGTTTGAAATATCTACTGGATGTCAATTCTTACTCCGACTCCCTCCCCTCTGATAGGAAATGCTCTTTAACCTTGAAAATATTTAGAATTCCTCAACATCTGTTCGATAAACTCTTTGGTAGGAGATCTTGAATCCTACATTATCTTGACTTAGGTATTTGGACCCATATACTTAATGCTTAGGTATAATAGCAATAATACATTGTAGCACACACACACACACACACACACACACACACACACACACACCATGTGTACTTTTAAAAAATGCATAGCACTGGTTGATAATCCTGGAAATTAAATGTTCTTAAAGTTCATCATATTCTGTGATGCTTGCAACATGCAGACATTT
This sequence comes from Mus musculus, assembly GCF_000001635.26. Classification (NCBI taxonomy): domain Eukaryota; kingdom Metazoa; phylum Chordata; class Mammalia; order Rodentia; family Muridae; genus Mus; species Mus musculus. The sequence continues at coordinate 40,747,381 of NC_000085.6, forward strand.
CCCATTTAATCCGTGACATCAGTATGTAAGGGAAACACTCTTGACTCTGCTTTCTGACTCTGCTGTTGGACTGTAGAGATGGCCTGGCCCCTAAGGGCTAAGCTCACAACCCAAACGACAAGAATCTACCACCATTGCTCTTAAATTGCTATACCAGATGAGCCCTAGACAACAAGGATTTTATTTGGAATGAGAATTTGTCCAAATAAATTTTGAGGCGTGGACACAGTTAACAGTAAGTCGTTTTTTGTTTGTTTGCTTTTTCAGATAATGAGGCAAGTGGAACTTCTGAGTTCGTTCCCTTGTGCCGCAGGGTCTCTACCTCGCCTGGGCAGTCACCTTTGCAGCTGCTCTATTTCCCTACGTCCCTTTTCTCGAGGCCCGTTAAGTTTTAAAGACCTCCTAAGTGTCTTCAGAATCTCAGGCTAACGGCTCAATGGGGCGGACACAGAAAGAGGTTCATAAAAACAGCATATTGGAATGAAGGGACACACATCACTGTGCTCAGCCCCACTTGCAAACTCCCAACTGTATCAGTTCTGTTTAGGTCATCATTATTTTAACAAGGAACAAAGAGGCTTGCAGGGTGGGGACATACCGCTGTTTGATTTGTTTATTCATTTACTGCCTGCGATGGTGCGTTCGTGGTGTAGGTCGGCTTGCGGAGGCCACAGTGTGACGCTGGTTGTCTTCTGCCATCATACTACACTTTATTTGCTGAGACTTTGCTCTCTTCTGGAACCCAGAGCTTGCCCTGGGGGATTCCTGCGGCTGTCTCCACACTTGCCTGGCCTTACGTGGGTTCAGGGAATCTTAACTTCACTGACATTACAGTCTATGTGCTGAGCCATCTCCCCAGCCCCAAACTACCACTACTTCTCCTTCATAGATTTATTTTATTTTTAATTATGTTTCTATGGGTGTGGGAGGATATGTATATGTGTGAATGCAGGTGCTAGCCAGGCCAGAAGAGGGCATCAGGAGTTACAGGCAGGCGGTTGTGGGCCACCTAACTGGGTGCTGGGACGCGGGCCTCTGTAAGGGCAGTAAGTGCTCCTCATCGCTTGCTCTCCAGCACCCAGCCCAAGACTTAAAAGATATTAAATTTGTGACACGAATTGCAAGCTCTGAAAAAAAAATTGTTTGCACTGAGGGCTGTGGCATGGGGCCAGACACCAGTCTCTTGAAATGAAAAGCATCCACACTGCGCACCCGCTCTCCTGTCCCCTCTCCGTGGCGTGGCGCATGCAGTTCTTAAGCCGCCACTAACCCCCACCCCAAAGGGAGGGGCAAGAGAGGCCCGAGGGATGCGGGGGGGGGGGGGAGGGTTAGCTCAGGTGCACGAGGAGATCTCATGCACTGAGGCTGGATCAGAACCAGATGGCTGGGGAGGGGAGGGGCAGAGGGCAAAAACGCTCGCACTGCGCATGCTCTTCGGCTGTAGGCGTTGATAGCTGCTCAGGATCTGTCTTCACTTCCCAGACGCATCGAAAAGCAGTGTCCATCAGGTGAATGTCTTATCTCTCAAGGTCCCCATGACGGTACCAGAGTACACTGGGGATGCACCCCTCCTCTGTGCGGAATCCTGGGGCTGGGATAACAAGGCAACTAGGTGAAGTGGCAAGAGAGGGCACGGAACCGCGCCACCTGCCAGTCATCCCGGTTTTAGGAATAGGGGTGAAAACGTGTACATTTCACAGCTTCGAGGTCAGGGAGGGGTTTGGATTAAGTTCCGGTCAGAAAAATATTTCCTGAGTGGAGGAGGCTGGGCGGCTGGAGTTGAACTCTTTGCTAGGGTAAGCATTAGGACAACACCTTAGAATCAGCGGAACTACTTCAAGGTAATTTACTTCAAGCGGAACTTACTTCAAGGTAAGTACTGACAGAAGGCAGGTACAAGAGCTAGGAGAAAGTCCCTAGAAGACTACAGGATGCGAATTAGGCTCGAAATGTGGCGTGCAGTCCATTGAGAAAAGTTACAAAACTCAAAGCAAAGTGATGACCAGGAAAAAGCAGTCTTGCTTCACCCCTAGGTGGCAAGTGTGGCCCGAGGGCCCTCGCACTGAGAAGGGCCTCAGGGTTTCTCCAATTGAGACTGGAGTCCAGACCCAGAGATGGCTCTTCGACCTAGAATATAAACAGCACAGGACTCTCGCCAGTTTCACTAGACCCGGTGTCCGTGCTCCGTCGGTAATCCAGTGCACTCTGATAATTCTCAAGATCAGTTTCCAGGTAGCATCATTACATTGCCTTGGGTGTGTTAGATACAAGCCTTCAGTCCATAGGACAATCTGTGTCACCTGCACGCCTTCCTCAAACCATGCTGTAGGGCTTTGAGGGGGCAAAGGGGCAGAAGTGAAATCTTCTTGGTCTTGAGAGCACAGGGAACTTGGTTTTGATGTTTCCCAAAGATACCAGTTTACAGTTCAGAAGGTTTCTTTTCGGGCCATGCATGCATTCCTTGGGTCCTCCTGTCTCAGCTTCTCCTGTGTTAGGATTTCAGACATGCATCTCCAGCTGAGCCTGGGCCGAGATTCCCACTTCTTGATTTAGGGGGAAAAATCACAGATAAGTAAAAGATAAGAATTTCTGAACCTGTCAGGTAGTAAAATATCTGAGGGTCCTGATGCTTATTAAAGAATATGGCTGGTGGGAGGCTTTTGTTAAATTCTGCTTTTTCTGTAACCTGCTCCTAAAGGATAGTTGATGCTATGTGTTTAGTGGATTTTTATTTGGACAAAATGCAGCCCACTGTTTGAATTTTTATTGGAATATATTTTTTTTGGCACAACGTTCTAGCTCAAATAAAAGAAATTCTGAAGAACGCGACATAAGAAACACAACTGTCTGCAAGCATAACAGAGTATCATTAATAGTGTCAGGGATTGGTGCTTGCCCCGTTGGCTGGGTCTCAAGTTGGGACAGTTCTTATTGGCCATTCCCTCAGTCTCTGCTCCATCCCTGGGGCCTACATTTCTAATAGACAGGATAAATTTGGGGTTGAAAGTTTGGTGGGTGGGTTGGTGTCTCTAATGGCTCCACCGGGGTTCCTGCCTGGCTAATGGGAAGTGGTCTTGTCAAGTTCCATATCCCCAAAGTTGTGAGTCACAGCTAAGGTCACTCCCATTGATTCTTGGGTGCCTTTCTTATCCCAGTTCTCTGTCTCTCTTGGAGATGCCCCCTCCTCCTCATCTCGTCAGTTGCAGAGTTTATTTGCCTGTACGAGGGATATGTTCTTCTAGCTGGGCTGCCTTGTCTGGCCTCAGTGGGAGAAGAAGCTCCTAGCTTTGCAAAGACTTGAAGTGCCAAGGTAGGGGGATACCCAAGGGGCCCCCACCTGCTCAGAGGAGAGGGGGATGGGATTGGGGAATTAGGGGAGGGAGGCGTGATTGTGATGTAAAGTAAATAATTAAAATATTAAATTAAAAAAAAACAAAACTAGAAGTGTCGAACTGTATGACAGTGGATCCACTCAGCGAAAGAGGAAACCTACAGCCACACTGGACTGAAGTCTGTTCTAAGCAAGAACAAGGGGACATTAGTACATTTTAAGAGGTCCAGTAAGAACCCACAGAGAAGCAGGCCAGCCTGGTGGACAGAGTGAGTTCCAGGACAGCCAGAGCTGCACTGAGAAACCCTGTCATGAACAAACAAACAAGCCCAGGGAGAAACATATTTCTGGAATCACTGTTAGCTACTGAGCCATCTCTCCCTTCCTAGCATTCAGGGGTTTCTAAGTGGCAGCCAAAGAGTAAAACCTTTTACTAATACATTTGCCATCTGCTTGCTGTGGATCAAGAACTCTGGCTTCACTTGTGTTTTGGCACTGGACTTGTAGGGCATCTGATACAGAAATCGTTAATCCCCAGTTTCCTTACCCTTTAGAAGAAGGTTTCATTGCAAAAATTAATGACAATATTCTGAAAGAGAGGGTTGGCCTTCACTCACAAGCCAGCTTTGTAACAGAGAATGTCAAACTGTAGGAGTATAGCAGATATGATTTTCATCCAGCTCTGTCTTGTTGATAACCATCTGTTTATTTATCTTATGTCCTTTGTGGACTATAAATAGGCTAAAGACAGCTTTAGAGCTGTAAAAAAAAGTTTAATATTTTGAGTGCTCTGTTTTATTTTAATAAATCATTAGAGTTTTGTTATGCAGAGGTTGTTTTCTGTGGTTTATGAACAAAATTTGTAGAGGCACCAGAAACCAGGTATTTGTTTGAAGTTTATTTTATTGTGTGTTTATTGGTGTTCTGAGACAGGGTCTCCTCATGAAGAACAGTTTAGGACCTTCCTGCTTCAGCCTCCTTGATGTTAGAATTATGGGTGTGAAGCATCATGGTGGGCTTGGGGTTCATTTTAGAAGATGTTGGAGATCAAGAAGTATAGTTAAATTAGGAACTGATTTTTGTCATCTTGTTCCTGCTGTGTTTTATCTTGGCACATAAGCAGGGAGAATCTTAAGTGTCCTTAAGCCAATCATTAAAATGTCCCATCTACTAATTAAGAAAAAAAATCTAGCTAACTTGGACTTGACTCTTTTCTATTCCAAATCTACTCAGTAGTTTTACACCCTGTCCAGTCCTCTTGTCTCATATATGTCTGCTGCCAATGCTTCATTCACAGGTCCATTTCTTTTTGTTTCGTTTTGTTTTTCTTGTTTTGTTTTTTCGAGACAGGGTTTCTCTCTATAGCCCTGGGTGTCCTGGAACTCACTTTGTAGACCAGCCTGGCCTCGAACTCAGAAATCCGCCTGCCTCTGCCTCCCAAGTGCTTGGGATTAAAGACGTGGGCCACCATGCCTGGCTTCACAGGTCCATTTCTAAGTGCAGTTCTCCAGTATTGCTTTCTTGTTTAAACCACAGCTGCTGTTTATCATTTTATATAAAAACGTTAATTATTTTTTTTACATATATAAGTGTTTTGCCTTCTTTAAATATGTGCACCTCTGGCATGCAGTGCCTGTGGAGGCCAGCAGATCCCTGGAACTGGAGTTACAGAGGACTGTGAGCTGCCATGTGGGTGCTGGGAATCGAACCTGGTCCTCTGCAAACGTAGCAGGGCTTTTAACCTTTGGGCCCCTCTGGTATGTGTTATTAGGACTATTAAAAGAGTTCTGCCTCTGTGAAATGTATCTATAGTTGGTCATTTTTTTCTACTCTTACTGTTGCCATGTAACTGAATTCCTATATATTTTGAAAATTTAAAAGATGATATGCTATTTTTTTCTACCATCTTAGGGTGTATTTATAACATATTTAGTTCCAGCATTCAGGAGACAGAGATAGGTGGATCTCTGTGAGTTTGAGGCCAGCCTCATCTATATAGTGAGTTCTTCCAGGCCAGCCAGGACTACAGAGTGAAATCCTGTCTCAAAACAGAACAAAACTGAAAACCAGCCAAACAAAAAAACCTTATCATATAGGTAACTTTTATATGTATCTTGTATACTCTGTAATGGAGAAGCTTTCTAACTTGTGTCTACAATTGTTCTATTGTGTCCCTCAGGTTTTCAATGCATAGACATCTATCATTATTTGATTATTGATAATTTTATCTTCCCCTTCCAAAGAATTGTAACTCTTGCGTGTCTTATGAAATTAGGCAACACTTCTTTTTATTCTGTGCAGTAGTTGCTTTAGTTATTATGGAAAGCAACAAGTTTCTTTAGGACTTTTTATACAGACATAATTGTGTTTGCTCATTTCCTACCCCACCGCTAACTACCCTCCACATGTCCACACTCCCAGGGAGTCCCCTTCCACCTTGTTTCTACTTTGTGAAATGCTTCTTAGATTTTTGAGGCACGGTCTCACTGTGTAGCCCTGGCTGGCCTTGCATGCACAGTTCTCTGTCTCCTGAGTGATGGTGTTAAAGACCCGTACCACCATGCTCTGCCCATTCTACTTTTACTCCTTTACTCTGTCTGTGTGCATGTGCATGTATGCATTTGTGTATGTGTGCATGTGTGTGCACTCCATGTGAGAAAATGTGTCATTTGTCTTTCTTTTCCCCTTCATTAGTCTTCATTCTCTCATTTCCATTTGACATCATTCTTCCCCTTCAGGCTACCTTTTCATTTTCACATTATAAATAGGTAGATTGATTTTGCATCTGAGGGAAAACATACTTGTCTTTCATAGCATGTTCTTCATTAGTATCGTGATCTTCAGTTCCAGTAACGTTTTCCCTTGAGAATGACATTTTTTTCTTTATGACTTCATAAAATTCTATGGAATGGTTGGATGGATAGATAGATAGATAGATAGATGTCACTTTATCCATTTGTTGATGGGTATCTAAGCTCCATATGTTGGGTATTGTGAATAGTGCTACAGTAAACATGGATGAGCCAAGTATCTGTAAAAATGCCATCTTGGATTCCTCTTGGCATATACTTAAGAATGACATTGTTGTGTAACTCCTGGTGAGATGTGAATTCATCCAGATAGGGAACTGATGACAGAGCAAAGTAAGGATGCCACAACATCGAACTTAGGGAACCAATGGCTTTGTTGGGGGTCACTCAATGACTCAGATACAGCTGCATCACCAGAAGCCCACCCCAGAATGGGTGGCATCTCACAAAAGCTGTAGTACACTGTACAACTTGCTAGACAAGTTGGAGAGTGCCGGTCTGCAGTCCTTACACTTATATAAGCTTGGAAAGGAGGGGCCTAGTGCTTCTGGTCAGTTTCAAGAACTTCCTGAGGCTTTCCAGTTGCTTACTTCCGGAGTCTTAATGAGCTTCCATGCTTTCACTTTCCTTTAAAACATCCTGTGCTCTACGGAGCTTCTGTCCAAGATGGAAGGCTTTATCTCAGAGGAAATTGCTACATCAGACAATTACCAACATTTCTATTAAAGACTAAAAGCCTATAACATATAAGTATTAGATATTGAAGGTACTAATTATTTCTTTTGTATTTTTATATCAGCATAGTGACACATCTTAGGTAGAGCAAAATGATAATGTTTTTCATCTTGGTTTTTTTTTGTATCTCTTTGAATTCTATTCTTTTTGTTCTTTTGAAATGTGTATGTGTGTTTTGTCTACAAATATGTCTTGTGGACCATTTGCATGCACTGCCCAGAGAGGCCAGAAGGGGGCACTGGATGCCTGGAGAACTAGAGTTAAAGACTATTGTGAGCTGCCATGTGGGCACTGGGAAATCAAACCTGGGTCTTCTGGAAGAACAGCCCACGCTCTTGACTGCTGAGCCATCTCTCCTGCCCTTACTATGCTTTTTAGCCCTATCATAACAGCCTTGTTTTAATAACATGGTTTCTCATTCTTCTTTATTTAGAAAGTGAAAATAAAAGAGTCGTCATGAAAAAAATTTCAAAAAGAAGAGAAGAGATTTTTAAAAAGGTAAAGTATTAATGAAATTGGTGGGTGGCTTTTAAAAATCCAAGTTTTTATAGCATTTTACCAGGATGTGTGATTCCCTGAAAACTGTTCATTTGCATTCCCTTCCTTTTATGCTCTCGGTTATACACTCTGAATTTTAAGCAGTTTGTAAACAACTCAGATACATTAGCATTGAACAATAGTAGGCTTACAGGGTTTCAGCTGCTGTCAATTGCAAGTTTCTTCTATGATGTGACAAAAGGAATTATTTTGATCCTTTTGTATTTGCCAAGGCTTTAGTGAGCTAAGAACAGAACAACAGAAGATATCAGCAAGCAATGAAATGAAGTAGGCTGTGTTCTCAGCAGCACTTCCTCCGAGCTTGGACGCACATTGCTCTGTCCTCCCTACGGCTGGCTGTAAACACTATCTCTGTGGAAGGGAAAGGGGCTGCCAGTCTCCTTAATTCAAACAAGTTAGGTCAGAACGCCCTCTCAGCTGAGCAATGTTTGATAAAAATCGTTGGACATGAAAGCTGGGTCTCCTCACCAAGGTCGGTAATCTTCTGTCACCTCAGGGGTCACCACACTGGTGTCTCCAGTTGTCATGAGGAGATTTGTGATTAGCGAGACAGGGGCATATCCGCTCATGGTGACCTCATTCAGGAGTTTTAACCGTGATACAAGAGTCACTGGCAGACTTTGGAATTCGTCTGTAAACCCTGTTGACTAGATTCCTGTTATATTAATCTTTTAAAAATCAGGACCTTGTTGATATCCTGCTTTGATTTTCAACAAAAGTCCATTCTTTAAAACATTTTAATATGCGTGTGTGTGTGTGTGTGTGTATGTATGTATGTATGCGTGTGTGTTCACACATACATACACATGCCATAGCATGCTTATGGAGGTTGGAGGACAACTTGTAGGAATTGGGTCCTTTGCTCTACCATGTGGCTCCAGGGGATAGAATTCAGGTAGCCAGCCCCAGTGACAAGCGCCTTCACCCACTGAGCTATCTCACCCGCCCCTGAATCCACGTTTTTAATGCAGTCGTTAAGCTTATATGTATCTTTTTACTTTTTCCATTCCAGCTTCAGGCTGTTTTGCTCAGCAGGTACAATTGTTTTTGAGAGTCTTTGCTAACAAACTCAGACTCCAAACCTTTGAGAGGGCAGTCAGAGCTCGACACACATGTTTGGGAGTCCATGGCATGCACACACTCTCTAAAGCCTTGAGTACACTTGTCTTCCTGTGCTAGGGAACAGGGTGGCCATTGAAGATATAAGGCGGGGCGGGGGCAGCAGTTAAGAAATGGAGGCAGCATATAGGTAGTTTTTAGGAAGGAAGGTGTTTGCATGGTCAGGTACTGCAGAGAAATCCCTCAAGCAATGACACCTGTGGGATGCTGGCCGTGTTTAACTTCCCCGGACTTTTCCAGAAGGTTCAGGAAGCAAGGAGTAAACAAGCAGAAAGAACTAAGTCTCAGGCAGATTTGTCATTTAAAGGGCTTTGTTCTTGGTTTGTTTGTTTGTTTGTTTGTTTGTTTGTTTTTAGATTTCAGGTGGCAATGGCTTCATTTAAAAAATCAATCATATATAATTAGAAAATAACTCAACTTTGAGCAGACAGACAGAAGAGTATGAGTGGATATTTTATAGGCGATGATGCTCAGACTGACTGACGTTAAGACAAGCTGTTCTGTAACTTCCAGATGCCTCCTAACCTTCCCTGCTTCCCCCCCACAGATGTCAGAAGCAGCAAACAGCAGCACAGAAGAAATGGTGGACAGGCATCTGTCAAAAGGTTCTCCTGTAGCGTGCCACGCCTCTGATATCCTTGGGTTTTAGTTTTTAAGGATGTAGCGATTGCTTCCCTTCCCTGCGCTTCAGCATCCTACAGCATAAACATAAACTAGGCTTCCTACATGATATAAGACGGGCCCAAGGAAAATACATAGAGATTGAACTCATAATGTTTCGCTCTCTCCATCATTAACTGCACACACACAGGGCATTCACTGGTGCCTGAGAGTGGGTTAGACCTTCGGTATGTGTCCATGCAGAACCTGCTTCAGAGGTCCTCTTGTGACTTAGCTCTAGTCTTACTCCTTATCCCTGCCAGAACGACTTACAAGTCCTCAACAGGTGCAGGAGGAAAGGGCCAACTCAAGAGAACACAACCAATTCACCTTCCTTTTTAAAAATCGTATTCAGAACTGTACAACTGTCTTTCTCACTCCATCCTGTGAGTAGCAGGAAGTAATAAATACATACAGAGCGTACAATTCCAATTCCATTCTTCCACTTTAACATCATCATCATGAACAACCACGACACAATGTGGCTTTGTTATTAGATCATGTCCCTGGGTATTCTAGATGGTTCACAAGGAATTTTTTTTTTCTAACAAGAAAACAGCATCAGAAGTCATTTGTCTGAGCTGTTTCATGCTTTCCTTGTCTATCTGGCTGATACCCGATAAAGCAGCAAGGGAAGGGGACACAGGATAGACAGGAGGTTGCAAAAGGAGCACATTTTGCCATAGATAAAACTTCTTTTTCCGGATGAGAAGGGGGAAGAGGCGCAGGCTGCTGAGTGCTCCTGAGCCTGTGGCCCTTTCTCTCTGCTCACCGTGATGGCTAGGCACAGTTGCAGCTAAGATACACAGTGAGTGCTTTCACGGTCCCTGCTGATTAATGAGAGTAAAATGATGTGGACTCTATGTAATGCTGACGTCTTGGTTTAAATGCAGAAGAAAATCGAAACATAACAGAGACACTGAGAGGCAAAGTAAGAGAAAAACTGAAAAATGCTAAGGTAATGCTTTTAATGGTTTTCTTCTGTTTTCAGAATAAGTGTTTTAAGTCGAATGTGGATCAAAAAACTTTTTTTTGTAATGTTAAGAAATAGCTGAGGTTTTCTTAATATACTTCAGTTTTAAAAAGCTTCACCTTCTAGCCTGCTTTGTTGTTTTTCTTTTCTTCTAGCTCCTTTTTAAGTCTTAATGCCCTATTGTAGTGAGAGTTTCAGTTGCTGTGATGAAATACCATGATGAGTTGGGAAGCAGGGGCTTTATTGGGCTCACACTTGTCTATCAATGTTCATCATTGAAAGAAGGCAAGGCAGGAACTAAAGCAGGGCAGGGACCTGGAGGCAGGAGCTGATGCAGAGGCTGTGGAGGGGTGCTGCTCACTGGCTTGCTTCCATGGCTTGCTCAGCCTGCTTTCTTATAGCACCCAGGAACACCCGCCCAGGGGGTGTCACCACCCCCAATGGGCTGGGCCCTCCCCCATCAATCACTAATTAAGAAAATTACCTACATCTTTGCTGACAGCCAGATCTTGTGGAAGCGATTTCTCAGCTGAGGCTTCCTCTTCTCCAATGACTCTAGCTTAGGTTAAGTTGATATAAGACTGGCCATCATGCCACCCCTCCCCCTCCCCCTCCCCCTCCTCCTCCCCCTCCTCCTCCTCCTCCCCTTCCTCCCCCCTCCCTCCATGATATATAACCTAACCCAAGAGAAGTCAGTCTGGCTATAGTATTATTATATATGACATCTCAGGAAAGATAAATGTGTGTGTGTGTGTGTGTGTGTGTGTGTATGTGTGTGTGTGTGTGTGTAAACATACCATTAAAAATTTGAGGAATTTTTAAAGCTGGTTTTCTGTAAAATTTTGTGTTTCAGATCAGTCAAGGTGAAAAGTCCTCAGCTGAGCCACTCACTGATACAAAGACTTATCGATGGTCTAAGGTGAGGAACTTTTTAAAAAAATACTTTTTGAAAACATCTTTATGGAGGTATACCTTACACAACAAAAATTAGCTTTTTTAGCTTACAACTCGATGGCTTTTGGCTAAACTGTGGAACTGTGTGGTTGACACCAAAATTCAGTTTTTTGTGAGCTGATAGCAGCTCGTGAATTGGGCATCTCCAGATGGCAGGTGGTTAGGGGTCCACCAGGGAAGCATGAGGGGAACTGGATCATGGCATGCCTGATGAAGTAAGGCAGAGAAACTATCTGACTCAGCAAAGTGGGGCAGTGCCTGTAAAGTCAGTGTTGGGAGGTAGCTGGCAGTTTGTGTTCCTGGCATAGGCCTCACTCACCACACTGACCTGGGTTTCAGTCTGCTTACATAGGAACTGAGGACTCTGCAATCACCCAAGAACCTCCCAGTTAATTATTCTAACAGCATTCGAGACGCTCCCAAACTTTCGGGCTTGGTGCTACAGTTCTCAGATTCAAATCTGCAGTTGCAGGTTTGAAATGACTCAGATTTGTGGGAATAGCTGTGTGAGAGGGGGAGTAGCTGTGTGAGAGGGGTAGTAGCTGTGTGAGAGTAGGTTAGGTTGCAGTAACAAAACCATAAGGAAATTAATGAATTAATTAAAACCAAAAATGTCTGCCTTAAGAGCGTGGTTCTCCTCCTCTCCAGTTTACCGGCTCAGTTACTCAGGCTGATGGGTCTCTTACCCCCTTTGAGACGCTTTTCACCTGTGAGTCCATGACACAAAGCCCCACTCTAATCCCTTGCTAGGCAAAGACAAAGAAAGAAAGAAAGAAAGAAAGAAAGAAAGAAAGAAAGAAAGAGGAAAAAAAGAAAAGAAAAGAAGAGAAATGAAATAAAATTGCAGGTTGCTGGGTTTTTTTTTTTTTAAAAACAAGACAGACATGCAAATTGTTCATATCATTTCCAGTAAAAGAATATGGAAGAGGTAGCTTCCATCCAGTTATCCGTGGGATCTATGAATAGAGAAAGGCAGACACTGCTGGGAGCTGGTCATTTTGCCCTAAGTCTGGGGGACTTTAGCTTTGCAGATGTTAAAGCACAGGGACCCTTCACACATGTGGTGCACACAAACTCACATAGGCACACACTCATACATGAATATAAAAATGAATTAAGTACATAAAATAAGAATTCCCATACTAACTACACACCAGAGACAACAGGCAGTTTGTATGTGCAAACGCCAGCTAGACTCCAGATAGAAACAAAATATTAGGTGCATGCTCACATTTTATGTTTTGAAATTGTGTGATTCCTAATGTGACTTTTGCTTTTTTGTGGAATGGAGTCTCCTCTAAATTTCTCTTAAGGCAGTTTTATATGCATGAGAAAGAAGTGGTTTTTTTTTATTTAAAAGAATTTGAGTCTGCAGCATAGAAGGCAATAAAAGAGGACTTATTTATGGATGAGTCTGTAATGAAGATTATGCCACCCAAGATTGTGGGATAGGATGGCAAAGTGTGTGGGTATGTGAGAGCAGGTGTCCACAAGAACACTTGAACATGGAGAACAGTGGTCAGAGCCAGCGTTTTGATTAAAATGAGAAATAATCCTCTAACTACTCAGGTTAGTGTGAGAGCAGAGGAGATTGGCTTTGTTCTATTTTGGTCCTCACTAGAGTTAAAAAAAAAAAAAAGGTGAAAGGTGAAAGGTAAGCTATGAATGAAAGCCAAGTGTAAATGAGCTGATAAAATACCTGCTGTGTTGTTTTCTACTTGCCACTAAGCTGCCATCTGCCACATTATGGAAAATTGTTCCTTCCCTTGCATGCAGGCAGTGTGCATCCCTTACGACATTAACTGCTGATCTGCTACTGTTTAACCCACAGACTGAAGTCTTGCTGGATGAAGGTCTTTCATTTTTCATCCTGAGTGGAGAAGAAGATTCAGCAGTGAGCCAGTCTTCGCAGCAGGTTGGATTTGTGTCTCTTATTTTATAGTTTTACTCTCCCACAAACCACCTGTTAATTAAAGGCACTGGATGAGAGCTGGATGGGAAAGGGATTCGTGTGTGCCTGTGTATGCCTGTGTGTGTGTGTGTGTGTGTGTGTGTGTACCCATGTGTGTGTGTGTTTTGTTTCATTTTGAGGCAGGGTCTTTCCCTGTAACTCAGCTTTGGCCTGGAACTCTGGACTCCCCTGATGTTAAGATCGTGGGATGCACCCTCATGTCTGGCTTGGAAGATGATAATTTCATTGTTAAACCTTCCTCCTTTCTTGGAGTTGAGCAGCTCACTATGTATAATACCTAGCATTGACAGAGTGCCTCCTGGCTGCTCAGTGATCCACTAGATCATCAGAATGGATCCCGTTAGTCGATGCTCATAAGTGAGGGCCGGAAAGCTAGCCTGGTGGCGAAAGCGTTTGCCATGCACGCGTGAGAGACCTGAGTTTGATTCCAGAACCCAGGTCAAAAAGCCAGATGTGGTGGCGTGCATGTGTAATACTGGTACCCCAGAGAGGCAGGACCCTGGTGATCTGGCCTCGTCTACTTGGCAAATTCCAGGCCAATTAGAGACTGTCTCAGACGGTCTCTCAGAAGAGGATGGAGGGCACCTAAGGACAGCGCCAAGCCTGTGCTTTGTCCTGACTCTCAGGAGCGCAATGCGACGCACGCACGCACGCGCACACACACACACCCACGCGCACACACACACACCCAAATCTGTGGGACAGTCTTTATTGTTTGTATTCTATAGATAAGGAAAGTAAGGCTGGGGAGTTGAGCATCCACAGAGCAGGGAAGTGTGGGTATCAGAACCCCCACCTGTGTTCGCTGTGTCTTGTTGTTGTTGTCCTTGTCTAAAAAAGTGTCTCCTCACACTGTGGTCTCCATATTACTCCTCACGTCTGTCTCTCCAGTTTTCGTTCCTGCACAGTCAGCTACCGACCCCTCTGTTCTCTCACATCTTCCTGTTCCTTCTCAAACTAGTGCACACTCCTCAACCAGTTGCTGCTGTGTGCTTGCCCCTCTTCCTCCACCCCCCGCTCCCAGTTCCCATTCTCACCCCTTCCTGATTCATCCATCTCGCTATCCTTACTGTCTGCCCTGTACCATGACTTTCTCCTTCACCTTTACGTTTTCTCAGGGCCCTGCCACCCGGAGCCTACTGCTTCCAACTCTCCCATCTCTCTGTGTATCGCCCAGCTCTCCGGGACCAGGTCCTCTCTGCCCTCTCCAGTTCTCTCCGTTCTATTTCTCCGTGGCTCTTTAACTGATTTTGTTGGCCTTGGGTTCACCCCCCCCCCGCCCCCTCCCCCCAGGATATAAATCGTCTACCGACAGCTGTTCATTATAAGGCACGGACTGTAATCTCGTCGTTTGAGAGATGAGGCCAGCCTGAGCTGCCTAGTGAGACCCTGTCTTGGAAAACAAAATCAGCAAAGCCCTCAGAACACCTATAAAACTTTACCTTTAAAAAACCTGAGCAAATACAACACCACCACCACCCAGAACCTTAATACAGAAACAAGAAGGGAAAAAATAAACACCGCATGAAATCTTCTGTCCTGGGAAAAATGACTGTTACCATTTCCCACAATGCTCTCTCTGCGCATGCGCCCACGCTTTCTAGAAACAGAACGCTCACTGGCAGAAAGAACTAGCAGTGCTGGTTCCATTTTCCTGGTTCTCCAGCCTGATCCTGTTGGTGCCAGGTTAGCTTCTGTGTCATTCTCATACCTCATGCCTAGTTCTGCACATGTCTGTAGGTTCCGCTTTAAGACTGCCTGCCATCAGACTCACGTTTCTGTACTTTCACGGTGCCGCCCTGGTGTAAGCCAACACAGACACAGACTCTCGCCTGCATCGTTGCCAGGCCTTCCCCCCAACCCTACCCCCATCCCCAAATTCACTGGGCACTCGGAGCAATCCTGTAAAAAGCAAAGACTTTTCTCTCGCTTAACCCCGTCTAAGGGTTTCCTGGTTCGCTTATGAGGAAAGCAAAGTCTTTTCAGCTTTTCCCGGGTCCTGCATGACCCGCCCACTTAGCTGTGCGCACTCTTTTGCGTGCGCTCTCTCATTTCTTCTGTTTTCCTCCTCTGCCACCTAACCCCACCCCCACCCCCCGCCCCGCCCCCTGCTCCTTACTTACAGGGCCCAGGGCTTTACAGTTATTTACCTGCCTTGAAAGCTCCTCTCATATCCATACTGCATCCCTCACTACCCTCGGGACTCTATGTGAATGACACATGATTAAAGATGCTGGGCCTAGAAGGTCCTAACTAAAATAATAGCCCCGACCCACCGAGTTCCGAGCTCTCTGTGCCTTTACCCTGCTTCATTCTTCCTCATAATTCTTAGTGTTGCCCAATATAGATATTTTGGTCTGTTTATTCTCCTCCTGGCATGTATTAGGTATTCAATATCTGAATATCAAAATACGTTTTTTTTTTCCATCCTTCCCAAGATCTTAAATACAAAGAAAGCCAGCTGACCTTCCAGAAATTCGAGATACCGGTTAAGGGGTAGGATTTTCTGAGAAAAGGGGACCTTCTTCCCTGTTCTTCCCACATAGCGGAGTGCAGGCACCAGATGCTATGCGGGGACACTTTTCCTTCTCACAGAGCAAGTATGAAAGAAGTGAAGCAAAGGGTGAGGCCCCAGACCGGGCTGGGCATGCTGGAGTGCAGGTTAGATGACCGCAACTTGGAGTTATCTGGGAAAGCTATCTTCCTGCCAGAAGGCCCTGGGAAGCTACTGCCCCTGTCCCACCAATATCTTTTACAAGAAGCTGAATTTGAGTGTGGCTCCTTCCTGCCGAGAGAAAGATGGTCCAACCTCATCCGTGAACCTAGGGCGAAGTCTGAGGATGCTCTCAGAAGGTTCTGGTGGTCTCTTTGTAGCGAGGGAGGGATGCTCCTTCGAGATAGGACAGCATCCCCCCCCCCTTGTTACTCAATGCTCATTGATGTCCACCTACATTTCAATCTCCTCAGCTTAGACTCCATCCCACAGCAGCCACCAGCACAAGGAATGCTCTGCTGCGAGCTGCTTACTGAAGACCAGGAAGGTGACGGTTTGGGGTAGCAGCTGGGTTGGACTAAATGAGAAAGAGTTGGGCAGACAGGTGCTTATTGGGTCAAGATCAGGGCTTAGCCCAAACTGAAAACAAAGATGAGTTGGTAAGGTTCACAAAGATGTCTGTAGGTCAAAACATCAGGAGTCAAATTGAGGACCCATTTTCTTCAGCCATCAGGAGGACTGAGAACCCTGGCCTACATCGGTGGTGTAGAGGAACATTGCATGGGAGCACCAGCTGGAGCAAAGGACCCCTCATACTTCATAGTTGGTGATCAAGATATTTAAGGAGCTTTCCTCTGTGGCGAGTCCCCCAGAGCTTACTTATGCTTGTTACCGTTATACCTTGAATCTCCAAAAGACACCACAAAAATAGCTGCCTGTAAAATATTTCTGTGATTTCATAAAAGGGATAGGAAGGCAGGAATGTTGGCAGGACCTGACACCAACCCAGGTGATGCCCAACTGTGCTTCAGTCAATTCGGGAAGGATACAGGGAAGGAGGGAAAAGAGGAATAATGTTGAGAGGAAAACAACAAGAACGGGGTTGGAAAAATGTCATCATGGGTTGGGCGTGACAGCCTTAATCCCAGCACTTGGGAGGCAGAGGCAAGTGTTCAGGGCCAGACTGGCCTACAGAGTGACTTCCAGGACAGCCAGGACTGCACAGAGAAACCCGATGTCTAAATAAATCTATAAATAAAGAAGAAAAAGAAAAAATGTCATCCGGTATAAATAATTTTTGAGCCCCCAAGTCTAAAATACTTACAAAAAATTGTTTTGCTAGGATTGGTCAAAGAGCAGGTAAGGGTCTGTAGCCACAAGAATTCCATGATCTGGTTGTGCTAGCACACACCGCTTGTGTTGGGTATGCAGCTCATAGCAGCTGTTAGGAGACTGAAGCAGAAGAATCTTAGAATTTATTTTAGCTCAGTGTAGGCTACAAAGTGAATTCTGTGCTGGCTAGAGCAACATGCCGAGCCTCTCTTAAAACCCAAGGAAAAATAAAAATGATCCTGCAATTCTATTTTATTACTTACCCTAAGTGTATATTTTTAGAATTAGAGGAGTATGTTTTACTGCATGATATATTTGAATGATACTTTGTTCAATACACAAAGATTTTAAATTATGTAGTCACCTGAAGCAATCTAATTTATTCAGTTTTTGTGAGCAGATCCATCCATACTCACGAGAGGCACTGATCAACAATAATATATGTTTTCATACTGAAAACCAGATTTTAAAACAATTTATATAAATAAGCCTGTATTTCAGAATTTTACTCCAACCACTTGGCCATAGACTTCTTTCTTTCCTCTTCGTTATTTTCTCTTAAATACTTTGTAGAAAATGGTTTCTCTGCTTTTCAGGTAGTGCTGCTTTGGGGGGGTGGGGGTGGAAACCAAACAGAGGAGGTTTGAAGGCCACGTGGGTCTTCCCATATCAGGCCTGCGTCTGAACCTTTTCACTAGGGTGGAAGGGGCCCAAGTTATTCTGTTTCAGCAACATTCACTGGAGAATTGAACAGTGAGCTATAGAAAATACCACATAACATTAACCTTAAATGAGTTCCTCTTTATTCAGCCAAACCTTATCTTATTAAATTATATATTTATAATTTATATATAATTACACACACACACACACACACACAGAGAGAGGGAGAGAGAGAGAGAGAGAGAGAGTTTTAGCTAGCACTTGACCTGGGCTAAATGAATTGGAAGGCTCCAGAATGTACCATTTATTTGCATACCGGTCATGGGAGGAAAGCGTGCAGACCAATTTTTATTTTTGCTATTCAACAGAAAACAGTAAGTGAGAGTTACTCCAAGCAATCTGCATCTGGTGGTGGTTTCCGAAACACTGCTGAGGGCCCAGATGAGGATTTTATGGAAGAAGTGATTTTAACGGATTTATTTGAAGTGAAAGCTGCAGATTATGAAGATGACCAAGAACAGATTAAAAAACAGGAGGCAAATATTTTTGTGCCAAGTAGTTCTCCAGGTAACACACTCCCCTGAAATACACAAGTCATGGATACTCCGTGTTCTAGGGTACCAACTTCTGTGCCTGCCGGGGCAGTAAAGGGTATTGACCTTCTATGCATTTATTCTCCCATCGTGGTCTTTAAAGTGATTATCTAAGTTTTGTCGTTAAGTGGCCAGCCAGCAGAAACTGCCGAAAGGCATGCTCCCTCGAATTTTAGAAGACGAAGGGCTCTACGTTCAGAAAAAGCCAGAGACATATAAAAAGATCTGCAACAAAATGGAAAATCGCCTGCTCAGCCTGCAGGAGGCAAGTATATCAGCTGATGAGTTAAGCCAGGAACAGACAGCATGTGGCGTTTGTTTTTTAGTGAAATACTCAGTTGCTATACTTTGTACCTATCTCTGATAGGGAAAATGTTGGTTTGAAGAAAGTGGAGAAATAATGTCATTGCCTTCACCTATTAGACCGTCTTGGAATTATAGGCTCTGCATGAGCAAGGAATCTTTGAATCCGGCACTAAAGACTATACACAGAAAGGTAAGCAACGGCTATCTGCTCATAGTAACTCTTAGATAACGGCTCCTGTAACATCAATTATAACTTATGTTCTTACGTTTTTATTTTACCTTCGAAAGATACCTGAGCTTAGTCATAGAATAGCTAACCTTGGATAAAATGTTAAGTAATCTTCAAGATTGTTGAGGTCTATTTAATGGTGGGAAATGCTCAAGTAAAACATGATGTGAAAACCATAATAAAAATTTGTATGATTCTCACCTTGTATATATATATATAAAGCGCCAAATGGATGGTAGTCAAGGGAACCACCATTTTTAACTCTTAGCTATGTGTATTACTCTCTCCCTATTGGTTTTGTCCAATTTCTAAGTGGAATCATAAAAATTACTCTGTTTGTATGAAGCAATAGTTAGCTTATTTTTTTTCTGTATAGAAATCAATTGTAAGAAAACCACATTTTATTGATCTATTTTTCTACTAATGGATATCAGGTGTATCCACTTTTTGGCCATTGTAACAACAATGTCAGAGAAATGTTTGCACATATTTTTTGACTATACATGTATATATATTTTCGGCTGGCTAGATGTCACAGAATAGAAATGCTACTTGTAGGTTTGTATGTATTCAGTTTTGCTATATAACAGTCCCTGTGGTCGTTTGAATAAGAGTGGCCCCCGTGGGCTCATAGAGTTGAATACTTAGTCATCAGGGAGTGGCATTATTAGAGAAAGATTAGGAGGTGTGGCCTTGTTGGAGGAAGTATGTCACTGGGGGTGGGCTTTAAGGTTTCAAAAGCCCAAGCTGGCCAGGTCTAATCTTCCTACCTCTATCCCTCACCATTCTCCTCTCTCCATCTCTGTCTCTTCATCTCTCTCTGTGTCTGTCTCAGTCTCTCTCTCCATCTCTCTCTGTGAGTGTCTCTCTTTCCTGCCTACAGATCAGGATTTAGCTCTCAGCTACCGCTCTAATACTATGTATGCCACCATGCTCCCCATCATGATGATAACGGTCTAAACCTCTGAACTATAAGCCAGCCCCCACTTAAATGCTTTCTTTGCTAGGAGTTGGTCATGGTGTCTCCTCACAGCAACGGAACAGTGACTAAGCCAGTGGTTAATAAGAGAAAGGGTAACTCCTTGGTTTATGAGTTGAGTGGATGGATTTTGGTGCTATATACGAAGATGGAGAATTCTTGGGAGTGGAAGTTCTAGCTTATCATCTCCACAAATAATGCATTCCTGTGTTGCATAGTTCTAATTTTTCCTACTGTTGATTTAAAATCTGCCTCCTGAGTGCTGTATTTATTTGAACTTGTCTGACCACAGAGCACTCATAAAGCACTTTACTCCTGTGGCAGCTGAACCACTTGAAGTCTACAGACTATAGTCACTCCCCCTTTTAGATTTTGCTTACAGCATAAACTCACATCCTTTGGTTGTTACTAGAAACTCCATCAGCTTGGTTACTGTGCCTTAACTACTGAGGACCTCAGTCAGTAAATAACGAGTAAGAAAAGACCAAGGAAAGGCTAATGTCTCCCCACGGGAATAAATAAGATCAAGGTGTGTCATAGCTAGCTAGTGCTTCATTTACTAAACAAAACAAGCTTCTCTAACGTGAAATTTCCACAGTTTATCATCTAATAGTTTTAAACTGAAACTGTTGTCCTCTTGGTGCTTTTTCAAGGCATGACCAATTTACCAATATGATAACTGATAAATTAATTCCTTAGATGGACACTGAGCTGTCCATTATATAGAGGACAGGGACTTAACAGATGTTGTTAGTAAACAAGATTTTATGGCTTTTCCCCTTCCTCCCTGAAGCCCTAGGGATGAGTTCCTAGCTCAGGGAAAAGTAAGGAGGCAGAGGTTTAGAAACAATGCTGGTGGCCTCTAGTCTTCAGAGAGCCCCCAGACTGCCATCTGGCTTGGGGCAGATCATTTATTCCAGCTTAACAGCAGATGTGACAGCAATGGCACAGGCAGTGTCAGAGCCATCTAGGAAAAGCAAAGGCATGTAAGTAAAATTTCTGGAGATGGCCCACCATTTTGCATGGCCTGCGATGGATGAGCTCTAAGAATCTAAGGAGCAAGGTCCTTAGAGACTTCATCCCAGGATTGCTTCCTGCTGCTGCTATGCCTTTCCTGTCACTAGTTCATAGCCCAGTGATTCCTGGGCATCAGCCCACCCTATTGGGCAGATTTTTTGCAGAATCAATGTGAAGATGCACTCTCACGTTGTAATGCTATGTAGGCAAATTGATGATTCCATAATTCTTGATAATGATTTTATAGAATTCCTTACTTTATACAACTATAGATTAGGCTGCAAATAGAGCTTTGTAAAAACCTTCATGTGTCATAGGCTAATTGCGCTAGAAATAGAAAGCAGACTTTGGACAAATTTATAACCAAAGAAAACATTCCTTCTAGGTTAGATGTGAGATCATTGTCTGCTAACTAAAGGTCATAAACTAGTAATGGACAATTTATTCTAGCTTCAAGGACAGAAAACAAAATATTGACTGGTTATCTGTACAATATGTCAAAACTAATGATACACAAGGCAGATGATTTGTCTCTTGACAAAACGGTGGTAACTTGTAAACATACAAATTATTGCTTTAAACTTATAATGAACTTATAAGGGGACTTTGTAACAGATACTGAATGTTTAGTCAGATACCAGTCTTAATAGAAAGATATGTAAGTAAGTCACTTGTAACTCCTAAAACCTTACCAATCTATGACATAAACTATTGCCTTAAGTTTACTGTGAATTTATTGGAATGTACAAATATTTAGAGAATCATGCAATCAATTCTGCTCTAACGGTTCTACCTGATAGCTGTTTGAGATCATTTTTAGAGAAAATATAAAAACTAAGAACTGTAATAAAATGACGGTGCAGCTTTCTTCAGCTTCATCCAGTATGTGTATATGTGTCTCTCTCCTCCCCCCGCCTCTTTCCCCCCCCTCTTTCTTTTCTCTCTGGTTCATGAAGAGTTAATGAACTCTGAGCCTTTTACCTGGCCAGTGAGAGGCTCTTGAGCCAGAAAGAAAAGAGCCTAGTAACTTAACTTTTTCTCTTAATCCCTTGCTATAAGCAGGAGTTAATTGCCAGAAACCAGCAGCTTTTAGCCACACTATAGCAAGATAGAGTCAAAATTCCAGAGGCCATCAGCTTCTGGCCCCCGGAACAGTGAAGAAGAGTTATAAAGGCAGAGATCATATGCCTTTGGTCTTTGTCAGATGCTGTGTCCCATCTCAGCAGTACTTGGCCCGCCAGGGCTGGCTCTTCAGCAAGGCTGGAAGACATGGTCTTGGTCGAATTTCTGTTTAAATAACATAGTATCACAGACAGTGTAAGCATCAGAGTTTACTTACTGAGGCTTCTGATTCCTCTCTAGGGAGCACATCTGATAATGGCCGTGCTGGCAGAGTCCCAAGACAGGGCAGGGTGTCATGGCGCGAGGCAAGAAGCATACAAGACTCAGACAAACAGCTTTTTTACAGCTGATGACACATGCTTGAGATAACCAGTTAAATTTGTCCTGGTTAAGTTTTTGTCAGCTTGACACAAGCTGGAGTTATCTGGGATAAGGAACCCCAATTGAGGCAATGTCTTTATCGGATTGCCTGCAGGGCATGTAGTCTGTAGGGCACGTGGGCCACATTAACCCTTTCCTCTCCAGGTCATGGTTTTCATTACAGCAGTAGAAGCAGAGTAAGGCACCATTAGTTGCATGCAGCTATTAATCAGTGATTAATATGTTTATGAGAAAAGTGGACTAATAACCTCCTGAAGTCCCACTTGGTCCAACTTCTAAATAACCCTCAACAGCAATCAAATTTCATTGTGAGCTTCAGAGGGGGAAAGCCCCTTTCAAACCCCAACAGTAGATTTGTTATACCAGACTGATCCAGAGGGAAGGCTCAGTGCCGTCCTTCTGAGGTGGATTCAGTCCTGTTAGATTAGACTGTACGTGCTAAGGAACTCATCATCTTTCTCAAATTGCATCATTAAAAATCAGCCATACATATTTAGATATGCATGTTTAAATTAAAAACAACAGATTAAGGCATAGACGAACCATTTTGCAAATAATCTACGACTTCTAGACTGAAACAATTATAATTGAGGTTCAGTCTAATATTCAAGTAAGAGATAGTGTTCTGTACAGAAAGGGCTGGTGTCCTTAGACCACTTAGAGAGTCTAGGTTTTTTTTTTGAAGGGATTTTTTCAGATGATCACCAGTATATTCACTTTATAAATAATGTTTTAATAGATAATTCCATTTAACTCTGACTCACAAGACAAAACTCTTAATGCAAAAGTTGAAACACAATTTGCCACGGTGTTCCTATAAAACATTATTTTGGGTCTTGTAATTTGAAAATCTGATATCCATATAAACAGTAATGATGTAGATGACAATAATTTACAGCAAGATGACTAAGTTGCCGTGTTAAATAAAATAAGCTGTTATAATAAAAGGTAAAAATGTAATATAAACCTATTTTATTAAATCAAGAATCTAAATAAAGTTCAAAGATGACCCGCTTGCTGCCTTTATAGTTCTATAGCTCTGGAATTTAAATGCACCTGGCATGCTATTTTATATTGGAAAAGCTACTTGTGGTTTCAAAGACAAGAGAATCAAATTACCTTGGTGCATACTTTTCTTTAAAAGGCGGTGAAATCTGACGTGGGGTGCTGTTTTAGAGACAGGATGGATGGTCAGAGGGAAATGTACCAACTAGACCTTAACATCGTGGGCTTGCAGTTCAGCCACCACCCGCTCTTCAGTCAGGAACACGTCCTGTGTGCCAGGCTGCTCCGGCTCTGCGAGTCTTTGCAGGACAGGCAGAGGCAGAGCGTCTCTCAGCTGCTCTATGAGAAGGTGAGGAGGCTTTCAAGGGTCCAGCACTTGATAGTGGGAGTGGATGTTCTTGCTATAGAGCAGGCATCAAAGAACATTGTCCTTCAGTGCTGTCGTAGTTAACCTGTCGGAACAGTGAGTTGAGAGCAAAATGGAAGGTCTGATTTGTTGAGGAGACATCTCAAGCCTGCTGAGGACAGCCGCTAGATCAGCTGTTCTCAATCTGTGGGTCATGACCCCTTTGTGGATAGAATGACCATTCATAGGGGCCACCTAAGACACTGGAAAATACACATATTTACACTATGATTCATAACAGTAGCAAAATCACAGTTATGAAGTAGCAATGAAAATAATTTTATGGCTGGGGGTCACCACAACATGAGGAACTAGCTGTATTAAACGTCACAGCATCAGGAAGGCTGAGAACCACCGCATTAGTGCTATTCTTGACTCCATGACTCAAGAAGAGCACTTGAAATCGCAATGACTTTAAGAGGCGCCGTTTTTAAGTATTGTAGTTTAGCGTTTCTCACTAAGATAAGTAGCAGTCTTGAGCCTCCTGCAAAATCGAAGCATCTTCTTCTGAGAGTGGCAAATCTAACTAGTTAGCTGTAGATATCAGGAGGGGAAGTCATAAATTCTGAAGAAGCATCAGAGATGTATCCATCGATTATCGTGTCTCTTCTCATCTAAGCCTTCTTGGGGTTCTTAGTACCCAAGCATTTTGTTAACAAATGTTCTAGAAAAAAAAAAGTTGTAGGTCTCAGTCATTTGTGTATGCTTAAAATTAAAGAGTACAGTATTTCACTAACCATGCAATGTCGACATCTCAAAAAACTAACTGAATTGTACCTTAACAAATGTCTGCTTGTTAAATACAAGTGTAGCTTGCTGTGGTGGTACACACCTAGAGTACCAGTTCTCAGAGGCTGAAGGAGGAAAATTGCTTTGAGTGTGAGACCAGCCTTGGATAGATAGTAAAGCCTTCTTTTAAAAATACACACAAGTGCAGAAATCCTAGATCTGAAGGCCTCTGTCTCCTGAAACCTGGGATTAAAGGCATGTGTTACCACTGCCCTGCAGAAAGCTGTCTCTACATTTATGTACTATTACCAATGTAAGGGCCATTTCTTCCCTTCACGCACTGGTCTAGTCTTACCTTGTTTTCATTGCTAAATTTAATTATTAAATTACGAAAGGTAGTAGGACAAAATTTACTCATGTGATTATGTTGCACACATGTGGGCTTCTGTACGCTAGAGTGATAGCTACAGGTCTATGAAATATAACAAAAATCCTCTTTCCTTCATTGTAGCTGAGAGCCCTGAAGGATGCTACCAAACTAATAAGCAAAAACCCAGAATTAAGCCAATTTACCACAAAATCGCTACAAGATTATTATCGGCAGATAAGGTAGG
The DNA here is from genome assembly GCF_000001635.26 of Mus musculus. Lineage (NCBI taxonomy): Eukaryota > Metazoa > Chordata > Mammalia > Rodentia > Muridae > Mus > Mus musculus. The sequence continues at coordinate 40,772,363 of NC_000085.6, forward strand.
TTTTGAGTGAGTCCTGCATGTATCAAACATTTATTAAGTTACTTCTTTAGAAGTCGTGAATGCTTTGAGAGATATAAAATTTGAAAAAAATAGAATTTCCTAGTTTTTAGAAGATTACAGAAGCATTGCCAGTCTTTCCTTAAGACTCATGTTTGTGTAGAAACACTTCATAGAACTACTACGAGAAAACACTGTTAGGCTTAATATCTATTGATAAAAGATTCCTTGATGAGAAACTTCCCAGAATTCCCAAGGAGAAAGTTGGGAGCCGGGAAGCAGAATAACTGAGAAGGAAGTTCGCTGGAGGATGCAGGTTTGAGCAGACAGAGAAGTCAAGGGAACTTGGAGATAAGAGTATGGAAAATCTGTGAAACAGAAAAATCAGAGCCTTCGAAACCTGAGAGCCATTACGTAGACTGACACTCGTCAAAGGAACTCCCAAAGGATGAGATAGATCTGAGGAGGCGTTGGCAAAGGAAGAATGTGTCAGAGGAGGATGCTGACCTGATATCAAGCAGACAGGAAACAGGGAGAGAAGCAAGGAGAGAGGAAGGTCTAGTTGCAAGCCAGTTCATACACAAGTGATGCAAGTCCCCTCCACCTGCCAGTGATACAAGCGGCTTATGTGTCCACCTGTTAGTCAAGTTAGAATCCCCATGATCTACTCACTGCATGGTGCCATCAGTGGAGGATCTATATGGGTTGTTGTTAACAGTGCTGGGAGAAAGGTGAGGCCCTTTAAAGTTGCTAAGGCTACAAGGGGCCGATGGTCATGAGTGGTAGGTTTTAATGTCTTAACAAAGGGGCCTTTGAGAGTGGACTCTGCTAACCACCAAGGAAGTGATAGAGGTTGGATCTGGAATGGTATTTCTTTACCCTCAGGTATTTCAAATAACACCAGTCCCTCCCCCAGCACCCTCCCAGAGTGTCAGATACACACCAGACTCTCCCCAGCACCCTCCCAGAGTGTCAGATACACACCAGACTCTCCCCAGCACCCTCCCAGAGTGTCTGATACACACCAGACTCTCCCCAGCACCCTCCCAGAGTGTTAGATACACACCAGACTCTCCCCAGCACCCTCCCAGAGTGTCAGATACACACCAGACTCTCCCCAGCACCCTCCCAGAGTGTCAGATACACACCAGACTCTCCCCAGCACCCTCCCAGAGTGTCAGATACACACCAGACTCTCCCCAGCACCCTCCCAGAGTGTCAGATACACACCAGACTCTCCCCAGCACCCTCCCAGAGTGTCAGATACACACCAGACTCTCCCCAGCACCCTCCCAGAGTGTCGGATACACACCAGACTCTCCCCAGCACCCTCCCAGAGTGTCGGATACATACCAGACTCTCCCCAGCACCCTCCCAGAGTGTCGGATACACACCAGACTCTCCCCAGCACCCTCCCAGAGTGTCGGATACTCAGGGTTGTCCTCAGCCTTGCTTCTCATCAAAGCCTCTTGAGATTCGGAGACCCAAAAATCCGAACTGTTCCTAAATTAATGGCCCATGGGGCTGCCCATGTGGAACTTCCCAGTCTGCAAGATAAAACTTATGGGCGTGCACACACCCTTTCATCAGAGCAGACAAAAGCACTGACTGGTTTACACCATGTTGTCATACCAGCCAGAAATAGCAAGAAACAGCACAAGGTACCAGGGCCTCCTAGACCCGTTCTCTCACTGGTTCTTTCTTCCAGCATCTCCTATATGTTGTTCCTGAAGGATCTTGCAGAGCCTTCAGCTAGGAGATTTCCCTTTTTCCAGAAAGGTCACATTTCAGCAGAGCACTTTTGAATTGTGATAAAACCTTTGCAGAGTACGCTTCTACTGAATTTTCAGTGGATAAAAGAAAAACACCCTAAGATAGAGGTTTCCGATCTGGGTAAAGTGGGGAGAGAGGATCGGTTCAGTCCAATACGTTCTACAGTGCTCCTTGCGACTTACAGTTCTTACAGCTCTAATCTAGCAGCCCACTTTTGGTCTGCAATCATTTCCCCAGTGACACGAAGCAGCTGTATGAGGCCGAAAGGGAAAAGGACCACTCCCTGCTACACAGTGTCTTACAGACTTGGAAACAGATAAAATCTCTCCGGCAAAAGCAAGGATTTACAAGCACCCCAGTAAAGGTGCAGTTTCATAGGTAAGCGGCCACTCTCTGTGTGTTTGTCGGTCTCTGATGACGTCCTGTGAATACCGAGTGTTCACACTAATTGGGAACGATGTCCAAGAAACATAACCACTTCACATACTCATGAGAGGCCTGTATCTTGAATATATAAACAAATCTTACAACTCAGCTAGAAAGCAGCTTGATTTAAAAGTGGCCAAAGGGTAGATATGGGCCAGAAGGTAAGTGGACGGAAGATGGACACATGAAAATGCGCTTAGCAACATGCAAGAGAGACTTATGTTAAAGCGGCAATGGGACAGTATTAGCATGCCCGTTCAAGTGGCTAAAAACAGAAGTCATTAACAAATGCTGCCAAGAACTCTGAGCGGCAAAAATCTCCACTTATTGCTGATGGGCACAAAGAGTGGTCTGGCACCTTCTCACAAAGTTGAACATGAACCCAGCGATCATATTCCACATATAAAATGTGGTAAAACATATTATAAGTAATTAGATTAGGTCATTAAAGTGTTATCTACTAAATAGGATTTCTAATTGGGAATTGTTAATCATGTGAGCTGTTTATGAACTCCAGAGAAATAACTAGTTCCCTCCTGACAACCCTTTGTCCTGAATCTATATTTTTCCAAACTGGTCAGGGTGGGTGTGGTTTTGGGCAACCCGGGAAGGTGTGTTTTCTGTTCTTCTTGTACAATAGCTCTTAACAAAGGTGTTATCAAACAGATGTGAAAACCAAGCCAGGCATGGAATTTTACCTTAAACCCCTGAATCAAATCAAGCTTGAACTTGTTTCTAACCTTTTAAAACAACTCAGTTCCTGCACCATGAACTGGGGGAACAAGGATACCATAAGGCTGTTCAGAACTGTAGCTGTGGGTAACTCAGTACATGGTCTCCAAATCTTATCCACACTAGGCTCAACTCTAGTCCCACCAGAGGCTCTCAGTGTCGGCTCTTCCAACAAACTTGGGCTGGGGTTTGCCTCTCCATGGTGTTTGAGCTTAGAAACTCCCGAACTAAACCCCAAAGTGTCAGTGACTAGGTTGGTCCTAGCAGGGCTTAGCCCCAGCGATCCTAACTAATTGGAACACTGAGCTTAAGCAATTCAAGTATCATTCAGATCAACTAGAAAAGCAACGTGTTTAATGCTCCTGAGAACCTGGCTAAGTTTACCATTCTTGGACCAACAACCAACCTGGTCCTGATAGACTCTAACCAAACGAGACTCGAGGCAAGGCTGGACTTACAACAAGAAAAGCTTGACAATTCACTGGCTCCTTCTAGTGTTTCACTGGGGCACAGAATCTGTGCTCCTTAACATCCCTAAATGAGGTAGTCAAGCAAACAGAAATAAAAATGTGGAAGCCGGTAGCACAGTATTAATTAATGCCACCAGTGTCCATGACACTCCTTAAGGAAAGCAGAGACCATCGGTGAGACCAGGAGAAGTTCAAGGATGGATACTTAAGAAATGGCTTTAAGTGTTTTGGAAAAGAGGAGGAACCAAACTCAAGGCAGAGGAACACCAGTGAGCCGTCACCATATTCAGCCACAGGAGTGGGGGTGGGGGTGGGGGACACTGCATCTACAGTAGGAATGAATAGCTAATCACTCTTAAGGCTTATGACAAATGTATTGAATGTCTGAGGTGGCAGAAAGGGCAGACTCAGCTAAAGCTTGTATTATAAAGTGACTGAGATGAACCAGCACGAAGTTGAGTATAAAGCTTGTCATGTTGTTCAGGTTAGAAACCTGCCTTTGTCAAGCGTTAGCATCATTGAGCTTAGAGAGACCTGGGCTGGTGAGGTGGCCCAGTGGGTAATGGCACATCCTGCCAAGTGAGCCGATCTGAGTTCAGTCCCCGTGGCCCATGAGGTAGAAAGAGAACTATGCCTGCATGTTGTCCTCTGATCTCCACATAGGTGCCGTGGTGTTCATGGGTGTGAGCCTCCTACCACTACCCAAATAAATAAATATATGCAAGTATGTGTGCCTGAGTGTGTCTCTGTGTGAATGTGTCTCTGTGTATGTTCTGTATGTGTATGACTGTGTGTGTGTGTCCGTGTGTGTATCTCTGTGTGTGTCTATGTATGTGCCTGTGTGTGTGTCTGTGCCTATGTGTATGTGTCTGTGTGTGTATCTCTGTGTGTGTGCCTGTGTGTATCTCCGTGTGTATGTCTCTGTGTGCATGTGTCTCTGTGTATGTGCCTGTGTGTGTGTGCCTGTGTGTGTGAATCTGTGTGTGTGTGCCTGTGTGTGTGTGTGTCTCTCTCTCTGTGTATGTCTCTCTCTCTCTCTCTCTCTCTCTGTGTGTGTGTGTGTGTGTGTGTGTGTGTACGTGTGTGGTGCATGGTCTGAGTCCAGGAGTCTTAAAATTGAATCTCTCTGAGTGACATAATATGCTACAAAGTTTGAGAGCCGTTGCATTAAGGAACAGTAAGTCAGCCGATTCACTATTAATGGCTGTAAATCAGAGAGAAGCAACGATGGTTGTCCTTTGTCCTGCTGAGAATGTTTGGGTGTGCACTTTACATAAGACACTGACTACATTCAAGCCCTCATATCAGCCTGACTGTGAGACAAAAGTAGGCCCAGATGCTTCCGTTATTTGTGTGAATTCTGAAGTGATGTTAACGAGGCTGGGGTTTCAATACAGGTACCCTGGTCCCACGCTGTACAGGCATCACACACAGTAGCATCTCTGTGTCCTGTTTCAGGAGCATGAAGCATACACTCTTTAAACAGCTCCACTAGGACATGCTTCATGGTTTATCACTTTTTAAAGTATATTCCACAGTCTAAGAGCACTTACATCATCTGAAAACGAAGCCATTACGTCCTGGTTTGTGATTACCCCTCACGTGTTCTGGATTGGGCTCGTTTCTCTCGGGACTGCACCATGGTAAGAATTTCTGGATTGCATGGCAGTGATCTGCTTAGCATTCTGAGGATCCACCAGATTGCTCTCCAGAGTGTCTGTGCCCTTTTACACTCCAAGCAGAGCATGCATTGTCCCAAACGGCTCCCTAAAACCTAAAAATAAAAACTGAAACTTTGAACCGAAAAGCACAAATCCCCTAATGAAGCAAATTCAGCTCCCAGGACGGTTACTCTCTGAAAATGGCCCGGGTAAGTAGAGCTTTGTTGAACTGTAGTGATGCCCACACTGCGTGAAGTTGTGAGATCGGAGCCAATGAGTATCAGGTACTCGGGGCTTTGCCTAACGCATGCTCTCAGTAAGTCCTGAGAGTTACTTGGTCAACAGTAGCTCAAACAGTAGCTTCTCCCTGTTGGTGTGTCAGCCCCAGTGATCAGGTGGGACACACACGTGCTATCACTGGTCACCCAGCTCTATACCAGGCTGTTTGCACAGCTTAAACCATGAGAGGCAAAAATAGATTGCAGACACGTGGCCTTTCCCTTCAGTTTACATATCACCCCACCCCTAGCGACTTTTCTCATTTTTTCTTTCAAAATGTACAACTCTAACAACTCCCAAGTTACCTACATCACTTCTGCTCTAAACAATTTTGTTGTTAATTAGGGTAAAAACGAACACGTGGGATGAGCAGAACCAAGCGGGAGTGTCAGAAGGACCTGGGGACGGAAGCGGAGAAACGCCACTTCAGAATGAAGACACAGAGGAGGTGTGTAGTGTGTGTGGCTGATGAGACCTTCTGGTCTAATGAGTTAGACTGTCTCATGGCTCAGTATATGCTTCTCAGGGTTCTCAACAGATACCAGAAAAATACAAACTATATGTTCTTCTGTCTCTGGTTTCTAGACTCTCTCCCATCCAGCCTCAGACCCTGAAGGAACGGAAGTTGAAAAAACAAAGCCAATTACTCTGGTGCCACAGCTTTCTTTCACAGCAGAATTGACAAACTTATCCAAGTGTTCATTGTAAGCACCGTAGAGAAGTGTCTCTTCATCATCGTTACCGACTGTATTGTTCCTAACAGCAATGTCAGGTTACGCCAGTACCACTTGCTCGAAGCTGCCACACTTGCACATATACACCATTTTCACATTTCATTGTCCCCGTAGCTCAGCGGAGTGCGATGCTATCCTCATCTTGGAAAGGGGAGAGTTTATTCTAATGGAAGGTAAAGTTGCTCCAGGCCACATATCAAATGCATTCCTGAAGGAGGAGACTAACCATTTTAACTCAACATAAAACCTGTACTGCCTGATACATTAGTAAGTTTTATACTTTGTCATGGTAGTATTCTTATTTAGGTAGAGATGGAGGATACAAAGCACTATTAAGTAAGATTATATTGTCACCTTGATCATTATAGAGCATCTAACGTTTATGAAAACTGTTCAATATCAAGAAGGCCCCTTGGACAGTTTCTTTCTTTGACAGTACAAATTTCATTTCTCCCCAGATCTTCCTTGTCCTTGCCTAGGACATTATGCATAAACAAATATAATACTTATTTTTCTCATCCACTAGGCTTATGGATCCCATCCCCCACAAACAGGATAATGCAGGAGAGTGCACTGAACTGCATCTAGTTTTCCACATCTCCATCCCCGAGGAGGCAGGACCATTCCATTCTGGAGTATTGCGAATGCATCACTTAGCACAGAGTTGGAACATGGATGATACCCCAGTGAAAACTCACATTTATAAACGAATAGATGGATGGTTATACAGAAGGGCAAACACAAAGAGTAGCAGAGAGGACACAAGTACCACCACCCTTTTGCTGAGTAGAGAGGTACAGTAGGAAAGTAGCCATTTATTTGTCCTTTAAATGAGGGCCCAGGATCATTTATTAGGTAAAACAGGTACAAAATGCCCATCAAAAAAGAAGGCAAGGAAATGAACCATGAAAAGAGATTAGAGAACGTGTGGGAGGGGCCACAGTGAAGACACTGCCAGCATGACTGCTCCACTTAGGGGGAAGGCTTTTATTGTGAATAAGAGAGAGAAAATGTTCAGAGACATCTAAAGTGTCCAGAGCAGAGAAAGTAGACTGGAGATGGCCAGGGCTGTCTATGAGAGGGATGGGAGCGCCTGGGAGTAAGAATAGAATACTGAGAGAGTGGGGTGGGTGGAGGGGGCAACTCATGCAGATGGAATTTTTATTTTGTTTTTTTTCAAGATAGGGTTTCTCTGTGTAGCCCAGGCTGGCCTTGAACTCACAGAGATCCGCCTGCCTCTGGCTTCCATGTGAGTGCATCGCTACTGCCCTTAAGGTTGGGGTCGTGAAACCATGCAGATTCAAAGGAGGATGATTACACGGTGTTAAAGGAGGATAGTGGGAGGAATGACTCCCTTTGGGTACGGTAAACCCATTTCATAAGTTTCTGAGGACTGCTGGCTTCTATCTAACTTCCAGAAATCCTCCTGTAGTCCAGCTTGAGCTTATTTCTAGACGTATGGAGAGCCTGAGACCTGACAGAGGGAAAGAGGATATGCATGTCAGAAAACCTAGAAAAGTCATGGTGGGATTAAGGCAAGCTACAAGAAATACAGTCTTCCAAAGCGGTCGCCATGAGACAGCATCAGCCTTCCAAAGTGGTCGCCATCAGACAGCATGGCTGCCCATCTCACAGATCAAAACCAATCCTCTAGAGAGGAGTAAAATGTTCATGCCAAGGCCAGAAATGGAAAGAGTGGAGATGAGGGAAGAATCAGATGGCGTGGAAACTTAAGGGTTCTTTGGAGAGGCAGTTGTGTTGGATGGTGTTTTGCTGGGGCAAACACGTGAAGGAGTGTTTTCCTGAAGTGGACACAGGTGAGAGACTGGGGCAGACTCATAAATGTTTCACTGAAGCAGACACAGGTGAAAGGATGTTCTGCTAAAGCAAGCACGTGAAAGGACATGTGATGAAGGAGTCTTTGCTAGCAATACACATGGATTGGCCCGCCTTACATTGCGTAGTTGATCTGCATTTATTGGGACCCCATAGAGAGAAACACACCAAAAACCTGATGATGTACTGCAGTTTCTTGCCATTTCTTTGGACTCGGGCAGATTGGCAGAGTGATGTCAGCTGAGACAGACGCACATGCTGAGGCAAGACCCACGGAGGACTTGTGGTGTCTGGAGGGAATAAATACAACTCAACGGACAGTGACAGAGGCTGAGCTTGGCTTGCTTACAGAGCTATCTGTGCAAAGCTTGTGGGTCTCACATCTTCACCGATCTTCACTTCCCTGAGAGAGGCACAGCCAAGAACTTCTCCTGGCGTTCCTGTGGAGCCTGCTCCCTCCTGCTGACTCCAGCCAAGGCTGAAGCCTGGCTGTTTCTGATAGGTAGCGCCACCGCTGTTGATTCCTGTTTGCAACCCCCCTCTACTGAACTGGACTGCTGGTATATCCATGAAGTATTATTTGCGAGTGGATCAAGCTGCTGCTGCTAACCTGTGAACTGAACTGTCAATTTCTAGACAACACAGACAGAAGTTTCTCCAAAGAACCATTTTTTATTGAATATTTTATTTATATTTCAAATGTTATCTCCTTTCTCTGTTTCCCCTCTGAAAACCCCCTATTCCATCCCCTCTACCCCTGCTTCTATGAGGGTGCTCCCACAATCACCCACTCCTACCTCCCCACCCATTCCACTACACTGGGGCATCGAGTCTTCACAGGACCATGGGCCTCTCCTCCCATTGATGTCCAATAAGGCCATCCTCTGCTACATATGCAGCTGGAACCATGGGTCCCTCCATGTGTACTCTTTGGTTGGTGGTTTAGTCTCTGGGAGCTCTGAGGGGTCTGGTTGGTTCATATTGTTGTTCTTCCATTGGGGACCCTGTGCTCAGTTCAATGGTTAGCTGCGAGCATCTGCCTCTGTATTTGTCAGGCTCTGGTAGAGCCTTTCAGGAGACAGCTATATCAGGCTCCTGTCAGCAAGCACTTCTTGGCATCAACAATAGTGTCTGGGTTTGGTGTCTGTATATGGGATGGATCCCCAGGTGGGGCAGTATCTGGATGGCCTTTCCTTCAGTCTCTGATCCAGACTTGTCTCCATATTTCCTCCCATGAGTATGTTGTTCCCCCTTTTAAGAAGGACTGAAGCATTCATACTTTGGTCTTCCTTCTTCTTGAGCTTCATGTGGTCTATGAATTGTATCTTGGGTGTTCTGAGCTTTGGGGCTAATATCCACTTATCAGTGAGTGCATTCCATGTGTGTTCTTTTGTGACTGGGTTACCTCACTCATGAAGATATTTTCTAGTTCCATCCACTTGCCTAAGAATTTCATAAAGTCTCTGTTTTTTAATAGCTGAGTAGTACTCCATTGTGTTCATGTACCACATTTTCTGTATCCATTTCTCTGTTGAAGGACATCTGTGTTCTTTCCAGCTTCTGGCTGTTACAAATATAAGGCAACTATGAACATAGTGGAGCATGTGTCCTTGTTATGTGTTGGAGCATCATTTGGGTATATGCCCAGGAGTGGTATAGCTGGGCCCTTAGGTAGTACTATATCCAATTTTCTGAGGAACCACCAAACTGATTTCCATAGTAGTAGTACCAGCTTGCAATCCTACCAACAATGGAGGAGTGATCCTCTTTCTCTACATCCTCACCAGCATCTGCTATCACCTGAGTTTTTGATCTTAGCCATTACGACTGGTGGTGAGGTGGAATCTCAGGGTTGTTTTGACTTGCATTTCCCTGATGACTGAAGATGTTCAACATTTCTTTAGGTGCTTCTCAGCCATTCAATATTCCTCAGTTGAAAAAAATTTTTAGCTCTGTACCCCATTTTTAATAGGGTTATTTGGTTCTCTGGAGTCTAACTTCTTGAGTTCTTTGTATATATTGGATATTAGCCCTCTATTGGATGTGCCTATAACCAAGCAAGTGAACAATCTGTATGACAAGAACTTCAAGTCTCTGAAGAAAGAAATCAAAGATCTCAGAAGATGGAAAGATCTCCCATGTTCATGGATTGGCAGGATTAATATAGTAAAAATGCCCATCTTACCGAAAGCAATCTACAGATTCAGTGCAATTCCCATCAAAATTCCAACTCAATTCTTCATAGAGTTAGAAAGAACAATTCTCAAATTCATTTGGAATAACAAAAACAAAAACAAAACACCCAGGATAGGGAAAAATATTCTCAACAATAAAAGAACTTCTGGGGGAGTCAGCATCCCTGACCTCAAGCTGTACTACAGAGCAATAGTGATAAAAGCTGCATGGTATTGGTACAGTGACAGGCAGGTAGATCAATGGAATAGACTTAAGGACCCAGAAATGAACCCATACACCTATGGCCACTTGATCTTTGACAAAGGAACTAAAACCTTCCAGTGGGAAAAAGACTGCATATTCAACAAATGGTGCTGGCTCAACTGGCGGTCAGCACGTAGAAGAATGCAAATCAGTCCATCCTTATCTCCTTGTACAAAGCTCAAGTCCCAGTGGATTAAGAACCTCCACATAAAACCAAATACACTGAAACTAATAGAGGAGAAAGTGGACCTCGAACACAGGGCACAGGGGAAATTTTCCTGAACAGGACACCAATGGCTTATGCTCTAAGATCAAGAATCAACAAATGGGACTTCATAACATTGCAAAGGTTCTGTAAGGCAAAGGACACTGTCAGTAGGACAAAACTGCAACCAACAGATTGGGAAAGATCTTTACCAAAGAACCTTTCTAAACAGGTCCACTTCTCCCCTCCCCATCATCCTTTCTTTTCCATTACCTCTGGTGGGTGGTGGGCTACAAGGGAGGTTAAAGCCTTTATAACCATCATTAAAAAATAAGTTTTGAAAAAATTAAATTAGAATTAAAGATCATTTACAACAGAAGAAAAGGGGCACTGTTTCCTGAAGATAATATAATTCTGAGGTGGTAAATTTTCATAATGTGGAGAGCACAGCCTAAGGTCTGTAAAGCCCTTGGCAATTAGGATGGCCACACATGATTTGACTTTCAAATAAGCTCAGTTTATTCACACAAACATTCCTTATAATATCATGCTAATATTAAAAGTTAAAACCAGACATCTCACCAAGCAGGGAAGAGCTGTTTGGGCTAAAATACAGCCTCTGGCTTTCGCTGGCTTTCACTGTGGTATCTTCTCTGGCACAAATGCTCTGAACCTTAGAGGCTCAACACAAATCTTCAGTGAAGTCCTTCAGCTGGGGCAGGCAGGAGGATGGCACTGGTGGATGTCAGAGGTCAGGACATCCCCAAGGATGCTGGCCACTGCCTGTATGAGCCCAGTGACAGTGTCAGAAGTTCAGTGGCTACTGAGACCAGGAGCACACACAGAGTATCAAAGCCTTGCTGACAGATATCAACACAGAGACTACAGGAACCAACAGTGTGACCCCAGAGACCATTCCTAAAGTTCCACTTTTTGTATCATGTTATTGGGCTGTGGCTTTAGGCTACCAGGGCTTACAGTTCATGAGTGGTTCACCAGAACATCAACACCATCTTGGAACCACGTCATTAGTAAGTGTATCCAGGCTGGTCCCTGGGCTAGGCTCCAGTCTGAGGTGGCCTCCCAGGGGCTTGCTTCTGAGACCTTCCTCTTCCCCTAGCTGCCCAGTGGCAAGCTTAGGCATCATATTTTAAATTTCAGAAGACAACACACAGGGCAGCTTTCTCTGGAGTATCTGGGAGGGTGGAAGAGACAAAGAGAAGGTTGAAGAAATGTTTGTCCTGAGAGGGTTACAAGAAAATGGGTGGGCAAGAAATGGGAAGAGAGACTCTGGCCCATAAGCTGATTAGGGCAGAAGTGAGAGAAGGGTTTCAGGCCTAGGCTTAACTCCCAGTAACAGCTCTAAAATCAAGCCTTAATCCTCACTGGGTCAGATGGCTTGCTGAGAACAAATTAGGCATAAAGAATACTGGGAACTTCCTGTCACCCACTGGGTGATTTTATGACTAGCAAGTGTTTCCATAAAGGTCTGAGGAAAGTGACATAGTGTCTCACCTATTGTAGTGTCCAGAGGGGGTCTGGGGAGTCAGGTGGGGAATGCCTTCTCTGTGGTCCTTCAGGAAAGGGGCAAACACTGCCTGCAGCCTATGAGATTTACAATTTCTTTAACAGAAAATAAGGTGTGTGTGTGTGTGTGTGTCAAAGCTCCCTCCTTCCTACTCTTATAAGACATCTGATAAATGCTATAGTGTCTTTAAGATATGACTTGGCAGAATTAACAGCCAAATCTTGATTTCATTTCCTTCCTATTTTTGAATGTATGTCTTTCTTCAAAAACAATTGAAAATTGTTTTTCAATTTTCAGTTTTACAATTAAAAAACTGTAAAGAGGATATTTTTATCACATAAAATTATTTATGGTGCTATTGGACTTAAAGATAGAATTTATCTTCTGAAATGGTCATTCTCTTATCTTTTTAAGCCACTCTTAGATAATTTGGGAGGGGGGAAGAGCGTTTTATATGGTCTCTGCTTTTGTGGGTCATCTAATGATTTGTTTGATTCATTTAGATATGAGCAAAAGAGGAGAGCCAAAATGCAGAAGCTTAAATATTTTATCAAAATATTTTACAACAATAAACAGGTTTCTCGCACCTCAGTATCTCCCCTACAGTTTGACTTTAAAGTCATGTTTCAACAAATTTTTAACATTCAGCTGATATATTGGCCGGAAACAATCTGCTTGGAGGTATGCCGTTGCCATTTGCCTTTGTCTTGTTCTATGCCAAAAGTGTCATTTTCTCTTGTTGACGCCTGTTATATAGGGTAGGCTATTTCTTTTATATTAAGGAATATGTTTTATATTAAGGAATGTCTGGCTTCTATGGTTAGCGATGTATTTACAGCTAACAAATGTATAACCCACTTCATCCACGATCTTTCATGTCAGAAGCATAAGATTGTTTGTGGGTGCTCCACATAATATCGTTCTGTTAAGATTCCTGCCAGCCTGGAATGCAGCGGTACCCATTCATTCCAAGTGAACTGTTGACGCTGCAGTAGGCCAGAGAGCTATTGTGTCAGCCACCACTGCTCATTCCCCAACCCCCACTTGGTGGCTTCGATCTGTTGAAGGGAGTCTCTTCTTCATCCTCCTTTTCTCTTCTTGCTGTTACTCTTAAGGAACCAGGTAGGTGAACACACAACAGACCCCCGGTCTCTCAGGCTCACATGTTTGAACACTTAGTCTTCCATTGGTGGTATTATCTAGGAAGGTCCTAAGGGGTTGAGCCTTGTTGGAGGAAGTGGGTCCATGTAAAATATAAAATCGACTTCCTGTTCTTGCTCTGCTTTTAAGGGCAGTCACAGTAGGGCCAACCAGGTTCCTGTTCCCGACTTAACTCTGTGAATGCAATGTAGTAGGACAGTGCTATTTTAATCATAGTAGTTTTCAAAAATGATTCAAGTGAGTTACTGGGAGTTCTTCTATTTTCCCATTGTCCCTGTTTTGCATTTTGGTGAGTTGTCAACCATTTGTCTTATATTCAGGTTTATGAAGTAAGTAAAAGGTCAACTTTACTGGTTAAACTGTATCTGCCTTTACCTAACAAGACAGAGCTGAAAGGCAAGACTGTCCTGGAATATACAGAATTTAGTTCTGATAAACTGGTCATACCTATGGACGGAGGCGTAGGAAGCAGTGAGTTTGTTTAAAATTTCCTCCCCATGCCTTTTTTTTTTTTTATCTTGATTCATACCAAATTCTGGGCACCCTAGCTGGGTGTTCTGAACAAAGCTCTTCCTGGGGAGATGCAGCACACATCTATTCACTCTAGATAGGGAGCCCAGGTCAGAACAAAGTATGGGTACCACCACAGTTCAAATTTGTTTTATTGAGGTTCCTTAGAGGAGCAGAGATGACACAAAGGCAGATGCATCACCAAAGCCCACCCAGCATGGATGACGGCTCACAAAGCAGGGAAACTGGAACACAGCCTGCAGACAGCTCAGCAGGTTGGAGGATGCTCTTGCTAGGTGTCTCTGTTGCTCTAAACCTCTTCCAGGCAGCTGGGCTGGTTTCTGATTCTCCCAGGCACTTTCTCTTTTTCTCAGAGAAATACTTAGCTTTTATTCTTATTCTGCTAGAGAGGAACCTAGTGAATCTGGTCGGTTTCAGGGACTTCCTGAAGCTATTTTGAGTTGTTTGCCATTCTGTTTAAAGTTCCCCAGCAAATTAGAATGTTTCAGTCTGAATGAAATTTATACAACACTGGTTATGGTGGCATCTGCCTATAATCCCAGCTCTCAGAAGGTCAAAGAGGATAGTGAATTCCAGGCCAGCCTGGGCTCTATAGCAAGTCTCAGGAAAAATAAAATCCTATTTACAGTATTTTGGTTACCAAAAAATTACTCCAGGTGTCAAAAACTAGCTTGCTTAACACTGTCTTGAATCAGGTCTTTGGGAAACTTAAACATTGCCATGAACATCTATGCCTTTTCTAGTCCTATGGAAGAGAAGCATTGTGGATTCTAGAGTATAAGCTCTGATGTGTGCATGTGTGTATTTGTATGGTGCATGTGGGGTATAAGTGTATGTATGTAAGTGTGGTGTATATGTAATATGCTTGTATGTATAGGCTAAAGATGGATGCTAAGTGTCTTTTGTCAATCATCCTTTACCTCATTTTTGAGATGATCTCTTACTGAACCAGCAGGCTGGTCAGCATACTCCAGGATCTGCCTCCCCCTACCTCCCCAGGGCTGGGGTTACAGAGGTGTACCCTCATGCCCAGCCAGCCTTTTACTAGAGTGCTGGAGATCTGAACTCGGGTCCTCTTCTGAGCTATCTTCCCAGTCTAGAAATTTGATTCTGACCTCTTTCTTTTAATGACTGTAAGGATGCTGCAGGATATGTCTGCTATTCTTCAAACAGTATAGAAGGTAAAGAGAAAAGAAGAAAACGAGGGACTCAGAATAGGGAAGAAGGAAAGAGGAGGTTTTCTATCCCTTTGTTCGATTGACTTTATTCGTCTTATGCAAGTAGATTAGTTATCACATCTCTGAGAACAAGGCCTTTCCTTTCTCCCAAGATTTCTTTCTTGCATCTTCTTAAGAGTTTTGCATCTGTCTGTGTCTATTAGTTGCAAAGGGAGATGTGAACAAGTGAGCAAGGAGGAGGCTGAAGAAATTGTGTAAACAAAAGATCCAGGAAGGACAGGCTGGAGAATATAGTCTGCTCTGGTCCAGATGGACCTGAAAATTCTTTCTCTCATAGACATCTAGAAGCTAAAACTAAGGACACAAAACATATGGGAACATAGGAACAGTTTCCCATAGTGGTGGTAAACTCTTTGAGAGTGTATGTTGTGTACGTGTGTGTGTGTGTGTGTGTGTGTGTGTGTGTGTGTGTGTGTGTGTGTGTGTGTGTTCGTGACCATCCCTGCCAATGATCCTTCCTTACTGGAAGCTAGTCTCAGGGAGAATGGTTCCTAAATCCCAGGCATAAGAAGTGGAGAGGTGCTCATCTCTGTTTTGGGCTCAGTATTTTTCTCTCATTTGCAGGATGAGGCAGCCCTCCTTTTGGATTTTTAGAGGGGAGCTGAGGGGTGCCATGACAGAGGCCAGAGGCTGCCACTGAGTGACTTTCTACCATTGCTCTGCACCCTACCCCTTTTAAAACCGAGTCTCTCCCTGAACCTGATGCTCACCAGTTTGTCAAGGGGAACTGGAGAGTTTTCAGCTTCAGGATCCACCAGGCTGGCTCCTCGGCTCTGGGACTGCAGATAGCTCTGATCCGAGCTTCATCTTCATGCTTGCACGGCGGGGGGGGGGGGGGGGGGCAGTTTACACACAGAGTTATCTTCCCTGCCCCTCGGCCCCTGCATATCTAAACCAGTGATGGGTTCTAAATGTCTTTTTAAAACAGATGTGCCTTTTAATCTCAAGGAAAGTGAGGATGAAGAACTCTGCCTTTTAACCTCAGGGAAACTTAGCTACTCCCTCTCATGGGCCTTAGATGAAAATGGAATCCCCCTGACACCCGTGTCGCAGTCGCTGAGCTCTGCATACTGTAGGTAATAAACTTTTCCTGTTCGAAGCAGGACACCCTATGAAACAAGCGTGTAAAGAGGCATGCCAGGAGCAGCACGACGTTGAGGTTTTACGTGGCTCCTCCCTCTGTGACACTGTTTTATGTGTGGGATGATGTGTTTCTGCACTGCCTAGGTTTTACTGTCATGTGGCCAACTAGAGAGGTCTTCCCATAGTCCTTCACTTGCAAGGCAGAGGCTCAGACTCCCAAGGAGTTCATTTCTGGGGATTTTAAATTTTTCTCATTCGTTCTGAATGAGCACAGAATCACGTAATGAATTACCAGGTTGGTGGAAGAAAACTCCTAACATTCTAGAATGATCTTTGAGTACTCCATCTGCACAATGCAATCATCAGGTCTCCAACTGGCCTTGAGCCAAGAGACCGTGTGGCTGACTTGGTTCTGAGGTTTGTGGTATTTTATGAAGCAGATGTCATGGGACTGTGGTAAAACCCAATGGCAGCCTCCTTTTTTAGGAGGTAAGTTGCATAAGTTTCTCTGTCCAGTTTACTTGTGATCATTCAAGTTTTGCCTTAAACCCTGTGTTCTGGGGCATGTGGGCTAACATTGGCCCAAGAGGAAGGAATATTTGTTACAAGATGCCAAGGATATCAGGTTTTAGAGGTCTTTTGTAATAAATATAGAAAAATAAATCAGCTTCAAGAACAGAAATAGGAAATAAAAGAAAAGGCCCAACTCTACCTGTAGTGGCTGTGAATTCATTCACACAGCCGCCATATTGTAGGGTGGGTCCACCACACCTTGATAACAATAACTGGAGAAGAACAGGCACTGATGAAGGGGGAATTTATAGAGTGGACATCACACTTAGGCCAAACTGTTACAGAATCTGTCCAAACTGTAATTCTGTTGATGGATGGGAACTGTTCTCTGATGCTTGAGAGAAAAAAAAGCTTGGAAACCCATTCCAATTTTTTCTAATTACATATGACACGATAATTCATCTATGAAGATGTCAAGTACATTGACAACTCCAAGCACATACTCCAGGATTGCCTTCTTTATTCTCTTAGTCTATAGCTGACATAGCTGCGGAACTAGGATATATCATGAATCTAGCGTATTTTTATAGCCCCCATGTTTGAAGATAGTTGTTCATGAACAAAGATACTCCCCTGGCCCCTGTCCTGCCTACTTAACCACATTGCTTTCTGTTACCTTCCAATCATTACAGTACCATCTGAAGTCAATGCTTTCAAAAATATTTTTTCACATTTATTTGTTTTGTGTATTTATTTTTATTTTCACGTGCGATAGCGCCCATGGATGTCAGTTCTCTCCTCCTACTCTTTGGGTTCCAGGGACAGAACTCAGGTCACCAGGCTTGGCAGCAGACACCTTGACCCACTGAACCATCCTGCCAGCCCCTTGGGTTCACTTTTTACATTGTATGTTTTCTTGGTTTTGCACAAGCAGATATTTAGATTAAATTTTAGTATCATGAATCACATAAAATATTTAGCCCATTATTATGTTTAGAGTTTATAAGATATACCCAAAAAGTGCTATTCATTTAAGCATCTACTGCATTTTGACTACTCTGCAAATCGGAGATGGCACAGATGAATATTTATCCTTAACAAGCTATATTGTCTGTTAAAGGAGAGCAGACACTTTATTAGAAAGCTATAGTGAAATTGGAACATTAGATGCACCGGTCTGTGTATCCTAAAGATCGATATCTTTTATATTTATCTTTTATTGTTAAATACAGGAGGTGGCTAGATTTACCTCTGGGTTTCGACCATGGGTGGGCTTTAACCTGTGTAATATGGAACCTGCATACTGTGTGAAGAGTCACAAAATATTTTCTCCACATTAGTGTGCTGAGGAATGTTGACGCAAGAGGTGTTCCTGGACTGCCATGGATCGTGAACTCACAAAAGCTTTGTGAGTGGGCAGATGATGCCAGGATTGATCCACATAACCCAGACTACTCGGATATAACAGAACATATTATGGTACATTTTAGAAACGATCAACACTATAAATGTATTTTATTTCCTCATATGGATCTCATACATTCCTCCATTTTTTGCTGTGTATTTTTCTAGACACTTAGGGTGTGTACACAAGTAAAATTGAGGGCACATATGGTTTTCAATGGGCTTAAGAGTATTGAAAAGGCATTAGAAATGCAGCAATTGAAATGACTACTTTAGAACCTGTCGGCAGGCTAACCTTTAAGCTAACATCTGTTAAAAATCTGTCACATGCTAGCCATATTATCAGGTACCAAAAATGCCAGGGTGATTTATCAAGAGGACTTACAAATGTTTTTCTTGAACCCAGCCACCATTATCTGGTCATTTGTGCCCATCCCTAAAGCCAACCGAACTGCTCTGTGTTCCCAGCATGCTTTTCTTTGAACTCCCTTCATCATTGTCACATCTCAATCTAGGACACTGATAGTAGCTGTCACACCCATCTTCTAGGTCCGGTACTCATATGCTGATGATGTCCCTTTCTGCCTTTTGTTTCTATACAACATTGACATTGTCTCTTTCTCTGTAAGCCGTGATCAGACAGGGTAGAAAGCCACATCAGGCAGCGTGTGTATTTCTGCAGGTCACATGCCTCCTCGGGTTTAATTTCTCCCTCCCTACTCACTGTCGATGGGGTGAAAACAGTATTCTGAAATAATTCTTGAATGAAGAATAATTTCCTAAGTAAAGACTTGACATGTTTGTGTTTTGCAGTGTTTGAGACACAAAGGCCAGGAAATCCCCAAATATTTCCGTCTTGAGCAGTTGCAAGACGAATTTAACTTTGTGTCCGAGGAAGAAATGGAAAGGAGCAAACGCTTCCAGCTGTTGCAGCTGAGAAATGCAGGCCAGCTAGATCTCTTCCTCCTGCAGCCGATGCCCCTCTATGACAATGAGATTCCAGACATAGTCTTCCAGGTACCTGGCTCCTATTCAAACATAGCTCACTGTGTGACAGGGTTAATATCATGCTGCTTCAAACCTGTCTTCATTTCTGTATTAATTTTGGTAATTAATAATCAACACAGATTTTTTTTCCCCTTTCTCCATAGACACTAAAAATGTATGGCTCACCTAAAACCCGTCATGCCCTTAGCTTGACTTTACAATGTAGTTTTATCCAATCTACTCAACAGCCCAAATCCTTTAGGTTTATTCTAAATTGATGCTACTGATGTTATCATAAAATATATCACCAATTTTACAGCAGTTCTGGAGAGGAGTCAGGGAAGACACACTACCACAGTGAATGTAGATATTAATTGTAAAACATATCTCAACTTCAGATCTTTAGAATCCCCCCCAAAAAAGAGACAAGAGAAGTGCTGGTCTTACTGGGTTATGTGCTGCAGCCTGTCATACAAGTCCCTCCCCAGCCACACTTGCAGAGAGTTCCTGGTGGCTGCCATCAATCTACAGCCAGGGGAGTGTTTGTATCATGGATTAGGAAATATTCCAAATAGGAGCTTCCCTTCGTACAACAAAAAGACCTGCTTTTAAGCACTTCGGCCACACACCACCAGTCTCATGGGAGGGGGTTATAAGAGCTGATAACTGTGAAAGTGGCCAACTGTCATAATCCACCACTAAAACTTTGTAAGAGATAGTTCAAGAACAACTGGTTTGCATCTCTAAGGAACACCCCTGTGCAGTGGAATTACTGCTGTTAGTTGATGACAGCCATCTTAGATTAAAAGTACCAGATTCGGATGTCCACTCAGCCCTTTAGAAGCTACACAAAAACTACCCAGGACTCATGTCATCATATTTAAACCTCCAGCCATGGGTAGGAGCATGCTCACAGCACAGTCAGGAGTGTCATGGAAGCTCCGTAGGGGTGACTCGGGGAAGAAAGAAGAAATGCAAAGTAAATGAGTTTTCCTCATCTCCTCACTTTCAAATGACAACCTTTCTCGCTCATCACTACAATTGAGAAGAGCAGTGAGTCTGTCAAACGGTTCAGAGGATAAGGCCCCTGTTGCCAAGCCTGGCAGTCTGAGTTTTATCCCTGAGACCCACATGGTATCAGGAGAGAACCTACTCCTGCAAACTGTCATCCACGTGCGGGTGCATGGACTAAGTTTACAAATACGATACAAATAAAAGATCAGTGGGCTTCATACCAGAAGAAAATAGAATATAGTCAGAAACCGGTTTGGGCCCCTTCTCAGTGAGGGAATCAGAAAAGGGTGGTCCCTCCTGAGGTGTGTTTGCTACCATCTTTGTGCTTGAATGGAAACAACTAACAATATTTTTGTCAGAGCACATCGGATTGATCCCTGCATCACAAACTAACCCAGTTCTCTATTTAGGAGTATGAAAGTCAGGCACAGAAGGATATACCCATTTCAGATGTGAACTCTATTACTGCCCAAAGGATTAATTCTGTCAATTTTCTGAAAAAGGTAATGAATGTGGCATTGTTAATGTAGTTGATTTACTTTTGTGAGAACCCACCTGCTGGTTCTGTATATGGTAGATACACCACACACACACACACACACACACACACACACACACACACACACACACACACACCATAGATGGCAAACACTTTTCCTAGAGTTGGACAGACAAGTCTCTTTAATTTACCTCATCACTGGTGAGTGCTCCGTGAGAGCACAGCCCCAACTCCTGCTTAAGCAAGAATGTTACAGTGTCACCCTTGTACCTCATCTTAGCTAACACTGCCCTTTAAAACAAGGCTTAGGATATGCGCTCTCTCTCTCTCTTTCTCTCTCTCTCTCTCTCTCTCTCTCTCTCTCTCTCTCTCTCTCTCTCGTGTGTGTGTGCGTGTGCGTGTGCATGTGTGTGTGCGTGTGCATGTGCGTGTGTGTGTGTGTGTGTGTGTGTGTGTGTGTTTAGGTAGTGCAACTGTAAATGAGGTAGCTAAGAAAGGAAGCTCACGAGAAGCCAACAGTTGGATGAGAACTCACTACTCATTCATTTAGACTTGAACTGGGGAAGGGAGACAGTCATAGAGTTTTCTAGAAGAGAACATTCCAGGCTAACACATGTTTGAAAACCCAAGAGAAACCCATCTGGTTCATTTGAGGGAACAGCAAGGGAGGAACAGCAAGAAGCCCAGTCCTATCGATGCCAAAGGGGACAAAAGAGCAAAATTCCTGAGGAAAGGGAGGCCTGGTGGCCTTTCAAGGGAACAGTTTGTTGCCTGTGTGGCAGGATATTTTGCCTGTTCTTCTGCCACCACCTCCATTTCCTAACCAGTTCAAGCAGGTAACCAAGCTTTAGGTTGCATTGGCTCCAGAGTGACGTGTGGCAGAACAGAAAGTGTAAAGTTGCCAGCCCCACTGTCTGGTGTCTGGTCATGTCTGAAAGCCTAAGCCTATCATGAAGACTAGAGGAGGAGGAACAGCAGGAAGACTTTCCCAAGACTACAGCAGTCTTTCAAAAAATAGAGATTTGAGCCGTGTATAGTGGCTTATAACTGTGATTCCCGCACTTGGGAGGCTGAGTGAGGATTGCAAGTTCAAGGCCAGCCTGGGCCACTTAAGATCATTCCAACCTGTTCTACATACTGAGACCCTGGCTCAAATTTTAAAAAGAAGAAGAAGAAGAAGAAGCAAGGTTTATAGCAGCCACAGAGAGGCTTTAAGCTCTGGCTGACTGACTCTCTTGCCATGCTGGTGGAATAGGGACTTAAAGTTAGCCCAGGACAGGCTTGAGGGAAGCACACAAGTGCAGATTTCTTCTAGTCTGTAGGTCAGGATTCGTGTTGGTCACTAGTGGGTGTTGTAGAAATGAGACCTCAGGACCATCTCTTTTTCTGAGTGAAGGCCCATCCCGGCTGTGAGGACTGAGAGTCCGATGGGAAAACCAAGCAAGGATAAGATCAAATGAATGAGAAAGGAAAGGATGTAGGGAATTTGCCTTGGTATAACTGTGCATTGAGAATGACTTTATCAACAGTAGAAATAGCCACACTTCCACTTACCTAACTCCCTTCCTATTTACTGCTTAAAATATCAAGGAGTAAAATATCCACTGGACCAGAAGTATCATACATATGTAGTCTTAAAGCAGGAACACTCCATTTCTTTTACCTTTCGGATTTCTCTTTAGGTGAGAAGGTTGATCATGAAAAGAATCGTCAAAGTCAACAAATTTAACTTGTCAGATATTGTAGCTGACTATGAAGAAATTGTATCTACAAGGTACTTCACAATTATTAAGTGTGAAATTAAGGCCCTGAGCTGTTTTCTTCAGAATCCTCTGGGTTCTCTGTATTTTACAGATATTTATGTCACATGTCAAAACTGCAGAGTGTCTCAGAATGCCGAGTGAGGTTTAGTGACAAAATGCATCTGGTCACTTTAGATCACCTATCTGATGC
Source organism: Mus musculus (assembly GCF_000001635.26). Lineage (NCBI taxonomy): Eukaryota > Metazoa > Chordata > Mammalia > Rodentia > Muridae > Mus > Mus musculus. Next base: position 40,794,826 of record NC_000085.6, read on the forward strand.
TGTTGTAGTTGCACTGAGAGAAGGTTGGGCTCTTTCTCTCCTTTTGGACAGTTTCTGGGACAAGACAGAAAAAGAAAAGAACATCCCTTGCCATTTCTTTTGCTGTTCTGAGGTTTTTCTCATGCGGCTGCTCCTGGACGAGCCGTCGCTGGTAGCAATGAATAACCGCATCCTCTGCCCCTCGGTGGCGCAGGGCACTGAGCAGCACAGGGCAGGTGGTAGGGTCTTTGCTGAATTGTCTCCATCCTTCAGCACCCATAGTGAAGCCCAAGGGGAGGGGCAGGAGAGGGTCTGAGCCCGTCCAGGGGCCACATGCAGATTCTCAGCATCACCAGTAAGTGATGCTGACTAACTGCTGCAGGGCACTAAGATCCACTGCCCTGTATTTCCAGACCTCAAGCAGAAACTGCTGTGACCATCACACTGTAATTCTAAAGATTTAGGTTGTCAGCATGGGCAACTGATTCAGAGCAATGAAAACTATTAGGATATTAGTCATCTTTAATAGAGTGATTGCTTTAAACAGTAATAATCATGGTGAAAGATAAAGATAGCTTTATCTTGCTACAATTTACTTCTTTTTGGACCATGTAGCCAAAGAGCTGGTGCAATCATATGCCCTCCTGGCATGAGGGGACACAGAGTCACTTCCTTTGTAAGCTCAGGAAATCATTTCTACTTTGGGTTGAAAAGCGCTCTGTCCCCTTCTGCAATGGACATAATATGGATCAGAATAATGGCCTCATTAGCAATTATCTTAAACACCTTAAAGTGATGTTGCTTTGTATGTATGGAGCTGATCACATTTTTTTACCCCTTAGCCAGCTGACAGATGCCATTTGTAAATTCATTGAACCACGACGGAAGTTAAAACCTCAGAGGAAAGAAAGAAGAAAAGTCACAGCCCAGAGCATCTCTGATGGAGATATGAAGATTCTTGTCAGGATCCTGAGGGCCTATAACATTCCTACCAGAAAAACAGTGTCTTATAGGTAGGTGGTGGGCTCCAGCGTCTGCAGTTGCAGAACACGTTTCCTAAATGTGATAAATGTCCTATCACTTATGCTTAATGCCTGAGATGTCACTCACTGGTAGAGGACTTGCCTAGTGCCTGCAATGCTGGGGGTTTGAAGTCTAACACACACACACACACACCACACACACACACACACACACACACACACACACACACACACACACACAAATCATATGCATAAAATGAACAAACCTTAAAACCTTCATTTGGATAGTGAGACCTATTTTTATTGTCACATATTAAGAGTCTCCATAGTAGCTCAGAGGTAGGGTGTCTACATAACATGCTCAAAGCCCTGGCCCAGAACAAACTGCCCAAACCAAACCAAAAACATCACAGGGATATGAGATTCACAAAGTAACCTTAGAGTATGCTTTTTTTCACACAAGCATCTTCTATATCACCAAGTAATTTCTTCTTGTTCCTATTCCCTGTTGGGAGTTTTTGAAGTTTCTGCTGCCTGCCACTCCATTCCGCTGTCACAGCAGTGAGCCCTCAATGTCGGAAGCAGAGAGACAGGAAAAGTAGGTGGAACACACATTCCGTTTCTGATCTTCAAATGGAAAGGCTCACGTGGTCAGAGTCACTACAATAGCCTGCCCTGCCTAGGATTTATAGGCAGCTCTACCAGAGCAGAATTCACCTCTCTTTCCTGTGTATACTGAGTATGCTTTATTTGTTTTCCTTGCGACCAAACTAGACATTACCTACCAATGGCTAGTCAAATAAAAACAGTTTGAATATTAAATTATTTCATTAAATGTATCCTGGATATTTAGTATCAAGAATGATTCATAAATATGATTATTACTACCCAAATGTCCCAGGAGTGTCAGATATCTCCTTCTCCCCTGTTTGCCACATATGTTCTCTGCTCACTTGCCTTTAGCTTGGTATAGCTCATGGATTCTATCTGTGAAAAACAAACATTTTGCTTGCTTAGGCTGTTAATATATATCTAAAACTTCTTAACGGTTTTGATGCTGTTTTACAAACTATAACCGTATTCCTCAACACAACTAATTATTTTTACAACCAATGCACATCATAATGGTTGTTTGTGAAGAAAGAACATAAAACCACCACTGTTGTTTTCTATAACTGTCATTCTTCAGAAGAAAAGATTGTAACACCAAAAAAAAAAAAAAAAAAACCAAAAACAAAAAACAAACAAATGAACAAAAAGCTGAGAAAGGCTATCTTCCTAAAACTATCACTTAGCTGTACCTTTCCCTTGATGCTGAAAAACCAGTGGACTTGTTACCACAGACTACAGTCAGCTTATACTTCAATTAGAAGCGACTCCTCCACAGCAGTGATGATTACCAATACGATATAACAAAAGCCAAACAAAAACAAAAGACAAAAACCAAACCAAAACAAAAAACTCCAAAACCAAAAACCAAACCAAACTTCTGTAAGACCCAGGGTAACCCTTATGCCTACCAACACTTATATTAAAACTATGTCTCCATGTTTTTTTTTCCTGAAGAACTTTGAGTATGCCTACTCACCTGAGGTCATCCATGTCTCACCTCAGAAATCAAAATGCAGCCAAACTTGTACCCTCGAATGAAGTCATAAATGAGGTACTTAGCATCTTATAAGGCTGATTGCTCTTGGTCGCATCTGGCTTCCAACTGGTCTCTTCATGTCTGTGTCCTTCAGATTACAGTTATTTTCCTCTAAGAAAGAAAAGGTATTTCTTATTAATGTAATTCATATTATCTCATTCATTGCCCTCAGGCCCTATAAAACAAGGTATAAGCTCCCCGCTCACACACAGAATCTTTGATAGTCTCACTCTTGTCTGCCAGCTGTCCTCCTGTCTGTCCACTCCACAGCCATGTTGTCTTGGCTTCCAGTACTTATTCCCTTTGCTGGAAATGGCCTACATCCATCTCCCTGCTCTTGGCCAGATAATCACAGCTATTTCAAAGTCCTAGCTCAATCAGGATTTCCTATGATGCTCTTCGGGTCCCAGACGCAACACCCATGCCCTTTCCTGAAGCCCACAGCCACAAGCCTCTTCTCTTGTCACATTGTTCCTGTTTCTTACCTGCTTGTCTGTTTGGTTGGGGTTTTTTTCCTAACAAACTTTAAAATCTTTAAAGAAAAGTTCTGTCTGTCCCTGATTCTTTGAAGAGTGCCTGACATAGAATAGGACATTTAATAGATATTAATTAAGTCAATGACTAAGTAATGGCTGTTGAAAGGAAGAGCTATAAAAACTAAGGAAGCCAGTTGCCAGGTAATCTCCAACTTTTTGCTTTTCTCTATTATGTAAGACTTTATTTTTTTAAAAAATAGCCAGTGTTTACTCTGTATTTCAGGATACTGTGCACCCTTTCATAGAAGTTTCCTTTCAACACACTGTATATCAAACCAACATTGCAAATGGATCTCATCCATGCTGGAATGAAGAAATCAAGGTGGATTTTATGTAAGTTGGAGTCTGTTTTCCTGCAGTTTCTAGTCAGAGTAACTGTGGTGAGGGAGCATGTTCATGTATGCTTGTGTGTGTACGTGTGTACATGTGGAGATAGGTACCATCCACCTTTTTCTTGGGAGAGAGCGGTGCGTGAGGTTTTTTTGTAGGGAGGCAAAAACAAATGTCTGAAGACAGACCCAAAAAATAATTCTACCAAAATTCAACGTAGAAATCCAATGAGTGTACTGGGGCTACTAGCATGAGTGTGGGAGAGAAGGTTCCTTACAGAAGCATGGGTGACTCAAAGGCAGCACCGTCACCAGAAAACCCACCCAGTCTGGATGCCAAACCAGGAAAACTGCAGTCCTAGAGTGCTCTGCAGAACATGTAGGCAGCTTGGTGGGTCAGAGTATGCTATCCTCAGCAAAGCTTACTGCTTATATAACCTCAGAGGTGGGACTTGTGAATCGAGTATGTTTCAGAGACTTCCTGAGACTTGTGAGTTGTTTACTTCATGAGTATTAAACAGCCTCCCTCTAGGATAGAAAATGTTTCTGTTCCAAGGATATCACTGTAGAACACGGGGTTTTTCATTGTCCTAGTATTCACCAGCCCTGATCAGTGGCTTGATAGAGTTATAGAAATGGGGGTGGGTTTTCAGGAGAGAGTCTTCTTCTTCTTCTTCTTCTTCTTCTTCTTCTTCTTCTTCTTCTTCTTCTTCTTCTTCTTCTTCTTCTTCTTCTTCTTCTTCTTCTTCTTCTTCTTCTTCTTTTTTGGTTTTTCTGAGACAGGGTTTCTCTGTATAACCCGGTTGTCCTGGAACTCACTTTGTAGACCAGTCTGGCCTCAAACTCAGAAATCTGCCTGCCTCTGCCTCCCGAGTGCTGGGATTAAAGGCGTGCGCCACCACACCCGGCTCGAGGGTTTTCTTTTTGAGCTATGTGAAGAAATAGCAAGAAGGCCCTCACCAATCACTACATAGGTTCTTTACTCCCAGCTTCCAGAACTGTGAGAGACATCTGTTCTCTACATGTTACCTTGTCTCAGGTGTTCTGTAATTGCAGCATTAACTAGACTAAGGCATTTCCATCCCTTCATTTGAACTTCTATATACTCTACTATTGAGTAAAACCACCATGATTATTTAACCTTTTCTTGTCTTGCTTTTTTTTTTTTTTTTTTTTTTGCCTTTGCAAACAGCATTGTTCTGTATTTTCTTGCACTTGCCCTCTGAAGCACATTGTTTGTTTTAAGTCAGTGGCTCTTAAACATTTATGCATTGTAGTTACCTAGAGAGCTTCTTAAACATAGATGGCTGGACCTACCTTCTTAGTTTCTAAGTTTGTGGGTTTAGGGCGGGGCCCAGTAGTCTCATGTCTAGCGAGATTATGGAACATGTATGTGTTTAATCATCAGTGAATTTCCTTTGCGTTCCTTCATTTAAAATTTGTAGCCACTTATATCAATGTTTTAGAACACTTTCATTTTGTCAAGCATGAGTAAAACCACATTTCCTATAATATTCCTACGCATCAAAGATGACAGTTAGTAAATCAGATTTTAACTTCAGAAACTTCTTTGCCTGCGTCAAAGAAGAAGAAAAAATGAGTATGGTCTCCAAAATCCCATCACTAAGTGTGCATAGGATCACCCTATACATGACCCAATAAAAATGGGCCAAACTCCATGTCTACCTTCTCTGATACGCTGTGCTTTACTGCTGGGCACATGGTTACAGTTTACTTTATGACCAATGTCCATAGCTGATAAACACCTAAATATTTTTCAAATAATATAGCTTTATTTTGAGGGGTGGAAAAGTTGAAATTTTTTTCCTAGATGTTACATAATTTCCTATGAATATTTTATATCATTTCATAGTCCATATGATATTGCCATCACTGTATACAATTATTTATATGTCTTTATATTATTTATATGTTTCATCTGGTTCTATATTAACATATAGCCTCTTCCAACAAATGCCAAGGAAACTCAGAAGAACTAATATAGTTATCATGGTCTCTATGGTAACATCTTTCGGGTTATACGGGCTTTCTCATACACAAAGCCTCTGTCAAAGTGAAAGCTACCAGACACTGACCAACATGTATAAGAGAAAATGGGAGAGAGAAAGGGTTGGGGTGGTGGAAGAGAAGGACCAGTGTAAAGAAAATGTATTTGCTAGAACATTTGTAAATTAAGATAGTTGATTATGTGTGTTTGGAAATACTTGGACTATTAATGTATACATTATAGTTTGGAGTTGGTTCTTGGGGTCATTTGTTAAGACAAGGCCTTGCCGTGTAGCCCAAACTGGCCTAGATTTTGCTATATAGATGAGGCTGGCCTTGAACTCCTGTTCCATGTGCCTCTGCATTCTGAGTGCTTGGATTATAATGTCATGTGCCTGCATGCTCAGACAAACACACCATGTTAAAGTAGTTTAATTAGGAGAACATAAAAAAGAATCAGGAAGAGAAAGAAATTTGTAAGTGAATTGAAGAGAAGACTAGAAGGTTGATAATTTTGTGATTCTAGCAGTGAGAAAAGCCAGAGATGCAGAGGGAACCAGAAAGTCAGCTAAGGATCCAACTATCACTTTTTGTTGTCTGTAATAATGCCTCAATTCCATCTCCTTGTTCCCTGTGACATTCTAGTGAATAAGAACTGTATACAGGACCATAGAGTGATATAGTGTTTCTATAGTATGCATGAGTCTCTGGGTTCAATTCTCAGCACTGGAAAGGGAAAAGAAAAAAAAAAACCTACATGCAAATTAACATATAGTGACAGCAAATAAAGAATAATTAGCAAACTTTGATAATTACTTTGCTAATTACTTTGTAGGGAGAATTGTGTCAAAGCTTGAGGAAATTTTGAACATACTATTTCATGTAAGCTAATGCAGAGGACTGGGAAAGCTAAGATGTCTACCAAATGGACAAACTGAAAGGTGTCTTGGAGTGATTCTTGCCTGTCCTCCTGCTAGTGGAGTGCTGTAAATACCCATTGACTCCCAGACTTGGCCCGGGTACACCCAGCATGAAGTGAAACCCCAGAGGAGTAATGTAGGAGAGTTAGCTTATTTCGTTTCTCAGAAATACAGGGAACATTCAATTTAAAATCGTCACAAAACTCAACCAGTAGTTTTCAGTGGTCACTGCCAGAAACTGTTATCAGAAAATTATTGGCATTTATTAGAGATTCCTTAAAGTAGTACTTGCTTCATTAAAAAAAAAAAGTTTTAATAATGTCAGTAGCAGTTGCATGGTAAAGATATCACCAGGCATGGGTCTGTGCTGCTTGCCAATCAGAAACCAATAGTCGGAACCTGAGAGTGGGTGGGGAGGGGGGAGAAATAACTTTTTTCATAGGGCTGGGATGGGGGAGCTGACATCCTCAAAGCTTTATCTTGGGACACTTAGGGGTCCAAAGGGCTCTTAATGGTAGGGAAAGGAGTAGAGCAAGATCAGGGGCAGCAAGGCTCCTGCTGGGCAGGGCCATCATCACCTGGACCTCCTGAAACTAATTCCCAAATTCTCTTCAGTGAGGCATACTACTGTTCTACAAGTTAAACCTCACAGCAATGTCCTTGTTTTGTATTAGTTGTTGCCCAGAACTAAAGCCTAGAGAAGGGGTTACAAACTCTGGTGCAATGCAGTGATCTCCCGCTGGTCTGGGAACGGTAAGTCCAGAGAAGGGCTATCTGCAGACTTGGCTATTTTGATGAGCCTTCTCTTTAGGACTGGCAGTGCCAAGCATTGCCAGGTTCATTTGGCTGAACATGATCTCCAGCTGAACCCATGTTGTCGTCTGCTTTTATTTTCATCTGCAGAGCAAATAAGGTAAATTATAATACAGGCATCAGTTCTAGTAAACAGTAGAAGCAAGGCTCTAAGGCATATAGGGTTTTTTTTAATAAGTTTAAACCTTACAAAGAAAAAGATCATAGATAATTTATTGTACTTTATCAATGATTCAATGACGCACTTAGAAAACAAGTGGATTTTGAAAAAAAAAAATCTTAAAACACTCAAGTATGCTTTTCTCGTTTTCAGCTCACCAGGACATGATTACAGCTTCTCTAGTTTATCTAAAATAAAAGATAACATACATATCAACATTTTCGATGAAGTGGTGATTGAAAAACATGAGGTAACATAGGAAAATGGCTGACTAATATTGAAATAATTTAGAGGTCAAAATGAATGAAATCTTGGGACATATTTGTGAAGTTGTCTGTTTCTGAGACAGGGACTCCCTATGCAGCCCAGGCTGACCTTGGAGTCACTGTGTGGCCCTGGCTGGTCTTGAACTTGTGGCAGTCCCATAACCAGTGTATACCATCACACCTGGTGTAATTTGCTCTTAATAATATACATGTAAATATTTTCTTAAAAAGAGTTTGAGTCAATGTGCAATAAAGTCAGACAGATGACAAACCACGCTAAGTACACCAAATCATAACATCTGATAAAGAGATGGAATGGAAAACAGGCCAAGGACTCGGGAGAAGCGGGTGTTTATGATTGAACATTACATGTAAATATCAGCTTCTTGGTAGTAAGGATGGGAAGACAGGCAGAAAATCTTACACATTTTGCATTAGCTGACCAAAGAAATCACACCGTTCTACATAAGACACTTAAGTTATTTGAAGGTCAGAATTTTGTTGTTTTCTATAATTTCTAAAATTAATAACTGCCTTCTCCATATATTAGTGAAAGGTCCAACCCAATGCTTAGCACCACAGCAAGTGATGTAAATAAGTGTTTCCTTCCATTTAGCTTGACATGAAAAATATAAGGGTGTGTATCCACCATAGCCCCTGTCTTCAGGCAGGTAAGTTAAATGCTTTCATTTTAGCTGGCTTTAAAAGTCATTGGACCAGTTACTAGTGTGAGGTCCATCCTGCTCACTGCCGAAAGGAGATGGGGCCTGGTAGGAAGGAATCAGGATCACTCAGAGACTATGGTCTCAGAGCCCAAACTTGGGGAGCTCAGCTATGCAGAGGGCTTTATCAGGAGGGAAAGAATTCACCATGAGACGGTAGCAGGCAGGATACGTGCTTGTCTTCGTCAACCAAAGGGTCTCTTTTTTTTCCTCTCTGAAACATTGAGCCACCTGGTGCTGTCTCCTGTAGTCCTGTTTAGACAGACATGTTACTCCCCTGCAAGTTAAATTGTTGAGCAGTTTCCATGGGCTGTGTTCTGTAATGAATAGAACAGAAAAGGCATTATAAAAGTCAGCAGATGTTCTGGGTTATGTAAATCTACATTGAAAGAAGAACTATTTAGTATCTTAGCCCTTTAGGTGAGCCTTCTCTTGTAGGTGTGTCCAACCTGGGACCCACAAGCCACATGCATCCTGGAAGAGCTAGGATGTGGCACAGCTCATCTGTAGATGACATCATACATGGTATCAAAAAAAAAAAAAAAAAAAAAAAAAGAATCAGGCACCCAGACTTTAGGATCTAGAAGGCCAGGGAAAAGGGAAAGGGGTGAATCTTGTCAAAGGATTGGCATGATGTGTACGACCAACTTGTAAAAAGGACAACAGGAAGGGGAAGTAGAAATGGCCGTGCAGAAGACAAATGCCCTGAAGAACTGGCCTCGTTATCTCAGTTCTGATGAAGGGACAGACCGTTCTGCCTTGGGGAAGGGAGACTCTAGGTCAGAGGACTTGGATGAGACCTTGCAGTGCAGAGCTCAGAGTTAGGTCACATGTACACAGTACTGAACACATTCTTCCCAGCCATGTCTTCAAGCCAGCTTTCCAAGAGTGTACAAATATTCACATTAAAACTGTAAATGAATTCTTAGTAAAGACGGCAGGTAAGGCATTAATTGGCAATTTCTTGATGGCCAAGGATCCAAGGATTTAAGCTGAGTACTGTTCTTGTTAATTGAAGTATGTCAAGCTGGGACGTGTGTGTGTGTGTGTGTGTGTGTGTGTGTGCTTTTAAGCTCATCCTGAAAAAGGTTCAGGGCTACACTGGGATGGATCCCTAACATCCAGTGTAGTCGATGGCTGTTAGACTTTGTATTGGCTCACACCCGGGTCTAGGCAATCTTCTCTGGAGAACATTCCACAACAGCACGCCCCCATGTGAAAGACAGTTTGGGTGATTATTTCTCATTATTCTTCCTAAAAGGCTCTTTCTCCTATATTATTTTCTTGTTATCAGACCTTTACTCCCCACACATCCCCACTTTGTTAACTTATGTGTTAGCAGAACCCTGAGGACTTACAAGTCTCACAGACACAACACTGATTTTCATCACTAGAGATGGCAGAGCTGTTGCCAACAGCATCTGGGGGTGGACTAGGCACTCCAGGCTCAGAGCCTGGGTTACATTCAACTGTAACATAAACCTGATAGGCATAGAATGGACGTAAATGAATCCAGCATTCAGATGATAGTTTGAATGCTTAGGAAAAGATATGGGCAGGAGGGGGAAGGAGTGAAGAGTTCAGTGGAGCGAGGGGACGAATGGGAAGAAAGGAGAAGGAAGAAGAAAAGATGCTTTTGAAAGTCTTTGCATCATTAGCATATCATTGTCAGTGCCTTATAATCTCTAATACTCTGTTAGCCTCTTGTCATTTCTGTCTTTATCCAAGTGCGTTGTTTGCTTCTGACCATATCGTTTGTGTCTATTTTTAAAAAAGATTTGTGTTACCATTTACTCATGTGTCCATGTGCGTGTGTATACAGAAGCCAGTGGGATGTCAGCTCCCCTGAGGCTGGACTGAGTTAGTTACTGGAGTCAGTGACGTACTGATGGTTGTAAACAGCCTGGTGTGGATGCTGGCAACTGAATTCAGATCCCGTGCTTTTGACGACTGAGCAATCTCTCCAGCCCCTTGGATCTGCTTTTTAAAGATGAGATCTTAACCTGTTGCTCAGACTGACGTAGAACTCACGATTCTTCGATTCTTCATAGTTTCCCAGAGGAAGGAATTAGAGGTATGCAGCAGCCCAGCCGAGTTCTTTGAGATCAAGGAGCTCTGAAACAAAGGTGGGAGCTTATTTAGTTACCTACCGCAGCTTCCTGTCCCAAGGAATGTGGTCCTTGGGCAAGGTCCTGAGGCTGCCAGCAGCAAAGCCTGAGTGCAGCTGCAAAGAAAAAGACCTGTGACCATGTGGCTTAGAGAGCCTAACCCATTCACACTGGACTTACACTGGCTGTAGATAACACAAAGCAGGAGAAGCTAGGCAGGAGGGTAGTCTATAACCAGAGGGATTTGCTTCTGATTGGTCGTCCTTGTCAGCAGGATGGGCAGCACCTGGTGTTGATACGCTGGAGTGATTATTCAGGCCTGGGTTCTGTTTAGCCTGTGTCTTGATAACTGATGAGTGTTTCTCATTTTTTCTCCTCCTCTGACCCTTGTGCCTAAAATTTAGAATTTCATGGAACTTCTATCAGATTTCTCAATTTTTTGAAAAATCATCAACTATTTGAATTTTTATACTTCAGTCTGTGTTTTCTGGTTTATTTCTGCTTGGTGTTTTATTATGTTTTTCTAGTGTTCTTGTGACCAGGATTTCTGAATTTATTTGGGCAAATATGTTCAGTATCTGTTTGTTTGTTTGTTTGTTTGCTTGTTTTGTTTCTGACTCAATCCTGAATGATAGAAACATCCTAAAATTACGACTTCATCTTCAAACCATCTTGGTCCGCATATTTTCTGAGTACTCACTATTTTTAATTTGTGTTATTTTCTGTGTATGTTTTCAATTATATATTCTTCCTTAGTTTGCAACTTTTGAATATTATGTTTTTACATTTTTAAATGTTTGAGAGGTCTCCGTGTAAACTTTCAGTTTTAACTTTTAGCTGCATCATTTAGTTGCATGAGCAATCACCATTTACTTCCTAGTCTCCGGTTTCCTAGCATCACTGGTCCCACTCTATGGCTGCCATTTAACAGACCCTAATAAAAAGAGAAGGGCCCACTAGGCAAGCTAGGTTACAAAGAAGTCGCATCCCAAGACCAAGAGGAAAGGTTATTATGATTTGTAAAGATCGTGTGCTGAAATGTTAGCATTTGAAAATGTGAAACTGACTCTGAGAATCTGCTTCCTCCTGACCCACACTAACTGATACAACAGGTCACCAAACTGGCCATCTTAAACATAAAATTTGTAGCTAGGTGTGGTGATTCAGGGTCAGACTCGCAGTACTTTCAAAGTAAAGGCTCATGGTTTAAGGTCAGTCTCAGTTACATACATGGGCTCAGGGAGAGACTTTGCCTCAAAGAAGTAAGACAGAGTGAAAGAGAACGCCCATTGAGACAGGCATACAAAGTGCACCCAGATATATCATGCGTACACACACGCATACACGCACACACACTGCATGCACACATGCACAGAGAGAGGGGGAGGGAGGCAAGGAGGGGGAGAGAGACAGAACAAAAAATAAAAAGATTGATTTGTCATAGTTACCTCTGAGTTTGTAAAAGTATTAGTCTTATAGGAAACATATTTGTGAGTTTAACTTAAATTTGCTTTAATAGGATCATTGTCTCAAGAGCTGCAGTGCTCACTCATACATACAAAAGAACTGGCTGGGCTCCATCAGCTTCCCTTTCTCAGCCCTTCTGCAGCAGCCTGAGGTAACAGAAAAGTTCTTTGCTAATTACCCCAAGATTCATTTCTGTCTTACTGGTATTTTTGAGTCAGATTCTGTACTGCCAGGTTAGTAACTATTACCAAGTACTGTGGGGTCTGGAGAGGGCTTTGCAGGGTGTCACCATCTCTAGGAGGTACCCATAAACTCATTTCTTGCATTTTTAAAGTGTTTAAAAAGACAGAATAACATAGCTAGTCCTACGTCTTAAAGCAAAATTTCTATTTGCATGAAGGCCTTTGTAAGGCCAGATCCAGGTACCAAGAACTTCAGCTTTCCAGACTTGCTTATTAGTTATGTCAGGTTGATGACGAGACTGGATTCTGCAAGAACCTGGGGGCGGGGCTCAACTGCTGGATTCAACAGCAACAACAAGCCTGCGCAACCAGCAAGTATGACACTCTAGTTTAGGTTCCACTTAAGGCTCAGTTACATCTTGGAAGGCCGAAATCCCAGTAGCTATGCCAGACCCTGAGAATTTGAAGAGTCAGAAGTGAATTTCATGTTGGTGTAGTGTGAAATGCTATAGTGTTTCCGTGGTGTGTGGGATGGGTTTTCTGAGGGTTTAGAGCAGCAGGACCTTGCTGTGCCTGGAATGCTGGGGCAAGGGGGGCTTAGAGTGTGGTGGTAGGTAAGAGAAGAATGTTTTTGTGACTTATTTTTCCCTTACTCGTTTGACTCTTTGAAGGTAAGTATTTTAATGAGTCTCACAAGCACTTGAGGGGATTTGAGTGAAAATGAATCATTTATTAGGACCTGATTAGGCCAGGTGCAACAGAGAAACCAACCACGGTGGCGGTGTCAGTCAGGGGTCTTCTTAACCCTCCAGGAAAGAGGTTCAGATGCCCAGAGCCAGCTGCTCAAGGATATTACCAAGTACCCAAGCTGTCTTTATCCTTCTGCTCCACTCTCCTCTTTATCCTTAGAGTTGCAAACTGTTCACTACAAGTCTAGCTTCACAGCTGTGTCATGACAGGAGGCATTGGGGAACAGGACAGCCACTCTGCATGTCAGAGAAGAAGTTCTCCAGCCACCCAGACTTCCGCTTGCATTTTATTGGTGTCATGGTACCATGAAACCGTTGCCTTTTTAAAAAGAGGAGATCAGAGATAGTAGTCGGAAGATAGAAAGATGCTATGGGCAGTCACACGAGGCCCTGATAGAACGTATTACTGACAAAGAGATCCAAGGGGGTCAGAGGTACAGGGTTTGCAATACTTGCGAATCTCTGCAGACATCTCTCTGCCTCAGACCAGGCTGTATGACAGACAGGTAGTTACGAAGTGTGGGTTTCAAAGATGGCAAAGACTGGATTATAATCCTGGCTCCACTACTCATTAGTTCTATGATCTTTCACAAATTGCACCAGCTCTCTGAACCTCAACTTTGGAACTTTAAGTAAAGGTAATGGCAGTAGCCGTCTCGCTGAATGGAACATGCTGCCCCAGCATTTGGCACCCTGTATACTGTGTACACAGTGCAAGGGTCTTGCACACAGTGAGGGCTCCTGACCATAGGCTGCTAGTGTCACTATGATTCGCCCTGCCCCCCACCCCACCCCCAGCCCTGCCTCTTAACTTTCTTACTGACATTTACCATCTCTGTTTCCACAACCGTACTCAGGGCTGTGGGTTTTGCCCTTACATTTCCCTCCCACTCCAGACTCAAGCGCAGAAGACAACATGATCTTTCAGCATCTTTGTTGAGCCTAAATTAGATTTTTCTCATTTTTACGATTTATTTTATTTTGGGTTCTGTACACGTGTGGGTTTGTGCCCTTGAGTTCAGATGAGAGCATCAGATCCCCTGGAGCTAGAGTCGCAGGCTGTTGTGAGCCACCCAACACGAGCACTGAGAAACACCCTGGGGTCCTCTGGAAGAGGGGCACGCACTCTTAACTACTGAGCAGGAGTCCATGTCCCTGTGTAAGCCAAGGCTCTCCTGGGCAGAAGATTGCTCTGGGATATAGGTTTAACTGATTCTCATCCTTTGTTCTCTCAGATTAGTGGGACATTTCAAGTGAACATCCCACCCATTTTGCTCGGGTATACCTGGAGTAACACCTACGTCCCTCCTAGAGAAGACTGCAGTGGGCAGAACCCCAAAGAATGTACCTTCCTAAACATTTTTGCTACGATTGAACCTCAGATATCATATGTCACGTACAATCCAAAAGTAGACGAGGTAGGTCTCACGCTGAATTATTCTGAAACGGATCATCAAAAAAAAGTGTAAACGGTTTTAAAGACCAGTGGAAATTTCAAATCTATCAGAAGTAAACATTGGCTTTTCCCTTATTTTGTAAGGGGGAGGCATAGTGTTGAGCTGCCTTAAATCTGATTCTAGTTTTCAGACCAAATAGACATTCTACAACGAGCACAGACTTTTACCAGGAACTGTAAGGCCATGTTTCCCAACCGAAGAGTCGTGGCAACTGTTTTTAATGGTGAAGGAATGCACATCTTAGTCACCAGATACATCAAGGCCCTGAACCCGCCCCAGCAGCTTCTGGATATATTTCTTCATGACTCGAATGCAACGCTTGTGAGTGTCAAGTTTTCTTTCAGTTATTGTTTTTAGCAGTTTCATTGAGATTACAGAGAACCTATGAAGAATCAAGAGTATCGTGTGTGTGTGTGTGTGTGTGTGTGTGTGTGTGTATGTGTGTGTGTGTGTATGTGTGTGTGTGTGTCTGTGTCTGTCTGTCTGTCTGTGTAAAACTGACTGTCTTGGAACCTGCTTTGTAGACCCGGCTGGCCTCGAACTCACAAAGGTCTGCCTGCCTCTACCTCCTGAGTTCTAGGACTAAAGACATGCACCGCTATTGCTGAGCTCAACTGCACCTTTTATCTGGGGGTCAGTCTAGGCAATTGATTGTCCTCCTTTATGTTATTTGTTAATTATAAAGCTCTCTTAATATGACCCTTTGACCTAAAAAAAGAATATATCAACACCCAAATCCAGGTAGGTTACTTTTTATAGCACCCTGCTTTTCCATCATGGTTTCTTGCTGCCTGTCGGTCTGAGGCCCACTGTCCTGGAACTAAGTGGCTCAGGCACTTGTTGAGCCGTAACCGCATGAAGTCATTAGTACAACCCGTGGTGGCTGTGCACCTGTTACACATCACTTCAAATGTTAAAGAGCTTCCTGCGTGTTGCCCTTTCTCCTTTCTTGCCTGAGTCTTGGCCTGCCTCATTCTGGTGGGGAGGGGACATCCTTCGGTGCCCTTGTGTTTGAGGAAGCAGGTCACGTCTCCCTCTGTTTCTGGCTGCAGCAGCTTAAAGAAGTTTCTAAGAAGAGGAGTTCAGAAAGATGTTGAACCAAAAGCAAGGCAAATATTCGTTGTTTCTCACCTTTTAAAAAAATGCTGACATTTACAGTTAGAAAGTATACATTTAATGTTGATGCAGTGGTATAGTGTTTTTAAATTGTAATAATTTGTTACAATAAAACATAATGTGGGACAAGTCTTCTCTGTGTCAGGCTGTTTGGGCCCAATCCCCAGAGACTCACCTTTGTGCCTCTGAGCAAGTTATTTTATCCCTCTAAGCTTGTTCTTTCTGGCCCCTGGAGACCTGTAGTGTGTTCTGCTTATGAAGTGCTATGCGGGATGATGGACATGCTCAGTGAACGTCAGTTAATACCGTTCCAGGACCTCATTGCCCGATTCGTATCTCTGATTCCTTTTGCGGCCGAGACGTTGGATGAAAATGATGGTTCTGACATATGGATGACATCAGAGGTAACAAACGACATTTTATAGTTAAAATGTATGCTATTTCTCACTTGTCTTTCCCCTTAAGGTAGCACTTCTTATGTAGTGTTCTGCTTTGTGAAATATGAGAATGTAACAGGGCCCCCAGACCTTAGCAAGCCCTGAGACCTTAGCACAAATGACTCCATGATGGAAGTACCATTCAGGCTGTAAAATTCAGCACACAGCACCACCTGCCAAAACGAAAACAAAGACCTAATCCATCAAAACCCGTAGTTTTGGGAAAGTCTCTAAATGTACTAACCTTGCTTTCCTTGGTTTTTGTAGTTCTGATTCTGGCTAACTATTCTTAACTGAAGTCTGTCAACCCAGAGAATGGTTCCTGTGCTTAAAAGCTCATCCTAAGAAAGGCTCAGGGCTACACTGGGATGTCAGGCATCCAGGGAAGCCAGCCAGCTTATAAAGGCTTTCTATTAGTTTAAAACCCAGTCTAGCAGTCTTCTCTGGTAGATACCTCACAACAGAAAGTATCTGATAATTTGTGTCTACTTGCCTACTCCATAGTCATTTATGAAAATAAGTCATTAGGGTGATTTTCCATTCAAAAGTCCAAGTAATTCCTCATGAATATTCCTATTCTGTGGGAACGTCAGCAGCGAGGTATTCTACTCTCTCTGAACCCTGTCATCTAGCATCAGATGCAGCCAGGGCACACTGGTGTGGCTGTATCTCTTGCTATGCTCTCTTCCATGCTGCTGAATAAATAGTTGCAACCGGGAGCTCACTGGCCTCCCATCCCACCCCACGTCCCTGGCTCTCTCTCTCTCTAGGGCCGTCATGAACCGGAGAGCATGTGTCTCATTGGTGTGTTATCACTGCTACTCAACAGCAGATTGCTGCTGTATCCCAGTGGGCACAGTAAAGAAACTGCTGACATGACCCATGATATGGTTAGGGGCTTTGTTGTAGATAGAAAAGGGAGGACAGACCGAGCCACCTGAAGGAGCCCAGGGTGTAGACAAAAAGAAGTAGATGGAAATGGCTGGCAGACTGGGCACCACCAGGGCTCTCTTCGAGAGAAGGAAAATAGCAATGAGAGAGAGAGAGAGAGAGAGAGAGAGAGAGAGAGAGAGAAGAGAGAAGGGGAGGGGAGGGGAGGGGAGGGGAAAGGAGGGGAGAGAGAGAGAGAGCAGTGAAATAGAGAGAGTTAGTGGTAATAGGAGACACAGAGAGAAAGTGGACAGCAAAAGCTAAAGAGAGAACGTGTGTAACAAAGAGAAGAGTGGGAATAGCTGGGATATAGGAAGGATGGATGGCTGTGGGGAGGGAAGCCCATGAGCTGGAGGGAGGGTAGAGGAGGGGCGAGGAGGCCTAGGATGGACTTTGAAATGTGAAGAGGCACTTGTGATACTGAGGGAACACAGAGGCCAACATGGACTTTGATATCGTGGTAGGCACCATAGGCAGCCATGTGTCCCTTCTGCTAGAGGTAAGGGAAATGACTCCTGGTAGAAGGGAACCAGTTTCATAAGTTCCAGAGAAATTCTGGCTTTTATCTAAGTGTCAGAAATCTTCGGTCCAGTGTAAGCTCCCTTCTGGGTGTGTGGATAGTCTGAGAGACTTAACAGCTGGCAATTGAACATTTAGGCCCAAAGTTATTAATAGAAAGTCAGAATCTTTTTTTCAACAGAAGTCAGAAATCTAAAGGTTTACACAAAAGTTTTCTTTTAAAAAAATTCTAGGGCCAAGGCTGGGAGTAGTGGCCCATGCCTTTAATCCCAGCACCCAAAAGACAGAGGCAGGCAAATATCTCTGAGTTTGAAGCCAGCTTGGTCTACATAGTGAATTCTAGAACAGACAGGGACTCAAAACAACAACAATAACAACAAGACAAAAACACACACACACAAAAATGTCTAAGGACCAAACAAACATACTTCCATTGTCGTGGGCCTAGGCCACCAGGCTGCCTTTCCTGCTGTACCTATTCCTGTTTATCATACACGCTCGCTCAGTATCCTGGGTTGGATCTCTTATCTGTAGCCCATCTGTCTAGCTCTTTAGGGTAAGAAGTTTCTATTATGCTTCTTGATTGAGCATCATTTGACTTATATCTCTTCCTTTCTTTGAATCAAACACTGTATTGGTACAGGACAGACTGTAGCTCCAAGGCCCCAATTATCACTCTCCCAGATCCTTGTGTGATTATTTATCCAGAATGCACCCTTGGAAGCTCAGGGCAGTATATCTGCCTTGCAAGAAATGCCTTGTCTGGGATATAAATTGTCCTGCCACTCTGTACAGTATCCGTATCACCTATCCCATTATCTGAGTGGCCCGGTGTCCCAAGTTAATATTCTCTTCTTCTTACTCCTTATCAAAGTCAGAGCTTTCTGCTTTGCTTTTGTAGTAACAGCCTGATAAAGTGGAAGCTGGACTTCACGGCTCTAAATGCCTTGTTTACTGGACTCAACTTTCTCTTTCCTCTCTCCTCCTCTTCCTCTCTTCCTCCTCCTTTTAAAATACATTGTATTATTTTTTGTTCCTTTTTTTTTTTTTCCTTTTGCCCAGTGCTGCATTAGTTTGGCCATTGGAAATAAAGAAGAGCATGCCATACTTCTCTGTAATTTCTTTCTGTACTTCGGGAAGAAGGCATTGGTGACCCTGGGAACCTCAGTACTAGAAGTAAGTGCCGGGAAAGTGTGAAAGAAACTCAACCACACTTAAGCCGCCAGTCTGGGAGACTTCCCGCTCACCCGCTCACCCGCTCACCCGAGAGCTTCAAGGGCAAGCATTTGTGACCTGAGGGTAATGCTGGCACACCAACATTTCTACAGTGCAAAGAACAGTTTCTACTTTTCTTCTTGTAAAATGGGGCTCTTGGCGTGGCCTCCGGGAATATAAAACCACCTCACACCCCAGCAGCTGTCTGTGGCAAATGTGCAGTGAATGAGATAAGGGGTCATGCGGCATCCCGGGCGTGCCTGGCTCTGTGGCTGTTCTCATCCACCACCACCGTCCGGTTTCAGAAACTACACTGTAAGGCTTGAGCTAACTCTCTAACGATGTCTTCTCTGCTTCTCCAGGATTTAACACTTTACATTACACTTCTGAATATATTCCGGCCTGACGTGGATATCTGGCCACGTTTCGGCATTTCCAGTCTTACCTTTTGCTTATTTGTTTTTTTGTTTGTTTATTACTATGATATGATTTATTTCCCAAGATCCCTTGCCATAGCTTATTATTTGTCAAATTTGTTAATGTCCCCTTTGATCCACTACCCTGGTTGTAAGTGCTAGTAGGTGGCACTAATAAGATCTCAATAAATAACTCTTACTTGATCCACAGAGAAAATCCACAGCAGGCAGGTTCCACCTCAGTTGGTGGATGAGGTGAAACGGGAGACACAGAAATGAAGAGCAAGCACTCTGAGCCAGAGATGTAGAGACATCGGGACAAGGACAACAATGGGCCAAACAGTGTCCAGACTGGCTTGGGTTTAAAGCCAGCAGCTGGGCAGGAGAAGTAGAGACGTAGGGACAGGACGGCAATGGGCTGAGCAGTGTCCAGACTGGCTTGAGTTTAAAGTCAGCAGCTTCACTCAGGTGTGGGCTAGGCTTTGTTCACCTCTCCATCCTGCTAACCTCTGCTGAAAGTGTCACTCTGCTTTTCACTGTCACTTTAGCCCCTTAAACTCCAAGTCCTCATTAAAGAGGGTGCGTGATAAACATGCCTACCTTCAAAACTGAGAGTGAATTAAAAGGGGAAAATCAGTATGAATCTTAGCATAACCAATAAATATTAAATATTACTATCATTACTTGAATTATTTATTTTTCCACTAAGAAAGTCTCAACACTATGAGAAGATACATGTAGAGCAAAATAATAACCATTTTAAAAAAAAAAAACTTTTTAAGGGGCTGAAAAGATGGCTCAGCGGTTAAGAGCACTGACTGCTCTGCCAGAGGTCCTGAGTTCAATTCCCAGCAACCACATGGTGGCTCACAACCATCTGTAATGGGATCTGATACCCTCGTCTGGTGTGTCTGAAGACAGCGACAGTATATCCACATACATAAAATAAATAAATACTTAAAAACAACTTTTTAAAATTGTATTTATTATTTCACAAGTCACATGCCACAGCACACACATAGTGGTCATAGGAAAACTGGAGAGCTTTCTCCTTCTGCCTACACAGGTTCCTGTGGCCAGGCCAGCAGGCTTCTACCAGCTGAGCCTTCTCATTGGCCCCATAACTAATACTTACTGTCTTTTTCTAAATAAATATTATTGTTATTAGTATGTATGTGTGTGTATGGGTGGCAAGGAGATGTGCCAGGGCACACACGTGGAGGTCAGAGGGCATGCTGTGGAGGTCAGAGGGCATGCTGTGGTGTTTCCCTTGGGCTTTCTCATGGGTCCCCAGGATGGAGCTCATGTTACTGACTAGCCCTCCATGGTAAGTGTCTTTGCCCACTAAGATGCTCCCCTGCCCCAGGCTTCTTGTCCATTAGACTGCTTTCCTGTATACTTTACCTCCTAATTCCAAATCTTTCTCTCAGTTTTAATTTAGTGGATTTTAAACTCCTTCCATGATTCCCTCGGAGCCTTAGGGAATAATCTTACTTAACTGTTTATCTTATTCGGCCTGGTATTCAGTCTGCAGGTATATGCTAACCAAAGTTGAGTTCCTACAGCACTTTTGTGTGAATTAGACAAAAGTGGCCCAGTCACAATGCTTTAGGAGTATCTGTTAGAAAGCCGTCATAGCATACTGATTTTGTTAGAGTAACATGTCTTATTGCCACCAGTACACCCTACAGAACCTCTAACAGTGACACTGGCTCATAGATTCTCTTATTTAAATCATCATACTACCTGGGTCTGAGGATTTCTGAAACTTTCTTGACTTTGATTTTTGTTGTTGTAGTGGTTTGGTTTTTGTTTTGTTTTGGGTTTTGCTGTTGTTTTTCCTCCTTAAAAAAATAAAAACAAAACAAAACAAAACTTTTTTTAAACCCAAAGAAAGCTTTACAACTCAGAATAACTATAATTTTTTTTACATATAGAAGGTAGTCAACAAATACATTGTATGACGAATCTTTTTCCTTATGCAGGGCCATGTGGCTTATGTGTTAACTCAAGAAACTGACGAGTGTTTGCTTTGGAATCCATCGACGGGGCAATGTCATAAGCAGTTTGACCCATTTTGTCCCTTGCAAAGTGTAGATTGTTTGTTCAATGATAAAAATGTAAGTATATGAATAAAAAAAAACCCTCAAGTTATTTCTTCACATCATCCTGAGCACACATTAGAGTCTCCCGGGAACTTGGAAGTCATGGCACCCACTAGTCTGTGGGGTCAGGGATTAACCCATCGCTTACCCTGACCGCCAGTCTACAGAGCTCCCAGAGCCCTGGAATCTGCTCCTCCCCCACAGCCCCCTTGGCTTCAGACACTTAAGCTGTCTACAAGCCTGAAGAATTCTGCAGCATCCTTCCCTACTGTAGTCTTGTGTTCCTGTGGGCTTACGGTGTCTCCTTGTTAATGGTTTCACAGGTCTGGTTTAATATTCAACAAAATAATACACCAATGGCTGTACAGTTTGACTACTCAAAAGAGAGCTTCTGGAAACAGCTGCTTCCAAAAAACGTCCAGGGGACCAAAGCCCAGAGCGTACAGGTAAGACCAAAGCCCAGAGCGTACAGGTAAGACCAAAGCCCAGAGCTTACAGGTAAGACCAAAGCCCAGAGCGTACAGGTAAGACCAAAGCCCAGAGCGTACAGGTAAGACCAAAGCCCAGAGCGTACAGGTAAGACCAAAGCCCAGAGCGTACAGATAAGACCAAAGCCCAGAGCTTACAGGTAAGACCAAAGCCCAGAGCTTACAGGTAAGACCAAAGCCCAGAGCGTACAGGTAAGACCAAAGCCCAGAGCGTACAGGTAAATAGTCCTTCGGGTGTATCTGCATGAGGGTGAGTATTGCTTCTAATCTTTGTTAGTTGTGACAGCCCAATTATGGAATCACTCAGCAATGCTCACTCAAAATGAATCTTCTCTGCCATCCAGCTTATGCTTGGCCTACTTTGATGCCTTTCCTGAATCTTCAGGAAAAAAAAAAACATGATTTGAGAAAAAGAATGTCATCTCAAATGATATTTAGGTCTTATAACCTTTCCCGTCAGAAATAAAACACATAACATTCAAGACGGCATGTAAGTTTTCATGTCATGTGATGATCAAGTATAAAAACCGATAAATGAAATTGCTTCTCTGGACTCCAAACCACAATGCTTATCTTGTAGAATGAAAATAGGACAGAAATAGTATCCATTGGTAGGGGTAAAGCATTATTTTGAAATAAGATGGGAGGAAAATGGCCTGGTGTCCAGGAATGAGGAGACCAGCTTAGCCCAGGTATCTACATGTCATGGCTGGGCAGACCTGTGCTGCCATCAAGTAGCACTTTCTGGATTGAGGACCACAGGGTGGCAGAGTGAAGGCAAATGTTCAGCCTCACTTAAAATCAGGGAAATTTAAGAGTAAAAGATGTGTATTCATAGAACTGTTAACAAAAAGCAGAGAAATGGTGGAGGTATAGATTACCTGGTAATATGATAAAGTTGAACTTGCTCAACTTGTGATCTTCCAGTTGAACCATCTAGCTGTGTGCCCTGGAGAATATGCACAGGTTAGAAAAACACAATGGTCAGCAGAGAAAACAGCAAGGAATTGGAAACAATTCCCAATTAGGAAATTAGTCTGTGAGTTGTGAAATATGCATACAATGAATTCTTCCACAGCAGTGGAAAATGTTTGAACAAGTTTGCAGTAGTTCTCAATCTATACATTATTACCTTGGGATGGATGGCGAATCTGCATATCAGTAGGTTTTTTAAGCTCTCCAATTACAATTTCCAGTCAAGGTTGAGAAGCACTGGCCTAGAGCTAAGCATAACAACAAGAATGGATATAAAAAGCGTTATAGGAAGAAAAATAAAGAGGATGTGAAATAACGCACAAAGTACAAGAGTACTTAGTGAAGTTTGAAACCGACATTGTGTATCTATATGTGCATATACACTATTCACGTATACACGCTTTTATATACAATAGATTTGTAAAGGCATTTATAGGAATGCTAAATACCAAATGCATGTTAGCCGTTACCTTTAGACTGGAAGGGGAAGGAAGAACAATAACAGAAGTATATATAGCAGAATAAGGAGTACGGTATACATGTGCTGACTCTGAGGAAATACTTCCCGAAGACTTTACCTCAAGGATGCTAGCCTCTTCTTAATCCCAGCTGATTCTTCAGCCCCAGCTGACCAGACACCACAGATTATTCACATAAGCCTTTGCTTACATCTGGAAGGCACAAGCCAGACCTTTCTTATCTGCATTATGTGCAACACTCTTATCTTCTAAGCTCCTATGGACCGGCCAAGGAGCTCTTCACACTCAACAGCTTTCCTAGGCCAAAAGCTCCAAAGCCCTTCCGTAATCCTCCCTAAAACAGCATGGTCAGGTCTGACACAGAGACGCCCCCTACTATCTCAGTACCAGTTTCTGTCTTAGTCACTGTTCTTTTGCTTTGAAGAGACACCATGACCAACACAACCATTATAAGAAAGCATTTAACTGGGGGCTGGCTTACAGTGTCAGAGGTTTAGTCCATTATCATCATGGCAGGAAGCTTGGCAGCATGCAAGCAGACCCTGGAGTGGTAGCTGTGAACTACAGATACCTAGAGAGCTATCTTGTCTTTATTCTTTTTTTTTTTTTTTTTAATCTAAAGTAAGGGCCAGGGATGTAGTTCAGCGGTAGACCATTTGGCTATCATGCACAAGGCCCTGGGTTCGATCCTCAGTGCTGCAAATAAATAGATAATAAATAGAATAGAAACGAATAAGTAAAAACATAAGCAAATTCAGAAGGATGCAATGGTTACATATAGCTAGGTGGCCATGTGTTGGGTAGGTGTCCATTCTGTCATGCTCCTTGGTTGCCTGTGTATTCAAGGCAACTCACAACAGCTCAGAAATGCAGTCACAGGGGCCAAAGTCAAGGATACCAAAGGATATAGAATTTTTCCCACCTTCAAAGTCTCCCCACTTCTTTTAAGAAATAACAGAAATAACCCTGGCCTATCAGTTCCTCGTGCATTAAACACTCTCCATGCAGATCAAGCATATGTATGTGTTTTTATATTTCCTGTTTGAAATGCCATTTTTAAAAAAGGGAAATGTGCTTATCTTTCTTGTGCAAACCACAAATAGCCGTGGCTGCGGCGCTGTGGCGCTGCTGCCTCCTAGAGAGAGAGAGTGATCTGTCTAGAGGTTTTGTTTCTGTTTTGTTTAGTTTTGGTTCTGTTTAGTTTTTTTTCCTTGTCCAGTCAGGTGGGGTTTGGCGGTTTCCTGTTGGTGTTGTGTTAGATGTAGCTGCGGCTAAGGTAAAAGACACACCCCTTATTCTTTGACCTTCCATTTTCAAGGAGGAAAATTCAACAACAAAATGTGGCTGCAGAAGTCATGAATGTGTTTTGGGGAGCTCACAGCAAAAGGGAGGGAGTGGGGTGGGACTCAGGAAAGTAGAACTTGCTGTTTCTTCTTTTTTTTTTTTAATTGTTTTATTTATTTACATTCCAAGTGTTGTCCCCCTTCCAAGCCCCCCTCCAAGAGTGCTTTATTTACCCCCTGCCTTTGCCTCTGAGAGGGTGCTGCCCACCACACACACCACTCTTCCCTGTGGCATCAAGTCTCAACAGGATTAGGTGCATCTTCCCCCACTGAGGCCAGACAAGGCAGTTCTCTGCTACATATGTGCCAGGAGCCCTGGACCAGCCCATGTATGCTCTTTGGTTGGTGGCTTAGTCTCTGGGAGCTCCCAGGCCAGGTTAGTTTGATATTGTTCTTCCTATGAGGTTACAATCCCCTCCAGCTCTTTCAATCCTTCCCCTAACTCTTTCATAGGGGGGTCCCAATCTCAGTCCAAAGGTTGGCTCTAAGTATCTGCATGTCTCAGCCAGCTGCTGGCAGAGCCTCTCAGAGGACAGCGAGGCTCCGGTCTGCAAGCACAACATGGCATCAGTAATAGTGTCAAGGTTTGGTGTGCAGATGGGATGGATCCCAAATTGGGCCGGTCCCTGGATGAACTTCCCTTCAGCCTCTGCTCCATTTTTGTCCCTGCATTTCCTTTAGACAGGAACAATTCTAGGTCAAAGATGGGTGGGTCGCCCTATTTCTTCACTGGGAGCCCCGTCTATCTACTGGAGGTGGTCTTTTCAGTTTCCATCTCCCCTCTATTGGGTGTTTTGGCTAAGGTCATCCCCATTAAGTCCTGGGAGCCTCTCACATCCCAGGTCTCTGGGATTTTTAGAGGTTCTCCCTGTCCCCCCAACCCCTGAAGTTACATATTTCTACTCATTCTCCTGCCCCTCTGGGCTCCTTTCCTGTCTCCCCCCATGCCTGATCCTACCCTCCTTTCCCCCACCACCACCACCACTTTCCCACCCGGTTGCCTCCCTCCCACTGCCTCACTTGATTATTTTGTTCCCCTTCTAAGTGGGATTAAAGCATCCTCACTGGGCCCTTCCTTCTTGTTAAACTTCTTGTGGTCTGTGTGTTGTATCATGACTATTCTGTACTTTTTTGGGCTACTATCTACTTACTGGTGAATACATACCATTCATGTCCTATAGAAAATATGGTTCATTTACAACAGTGGAATACTATTCAGCTATTAAAAATGAGGGCATCATGAAGTTCCCAGGCAAATGGATGAAACTAGAAAATATCATCCTGAGTGAGGTAACCCAGAGCTTGCCTCTTGAAATTCAGGGAAAAGAATGGCCCCGAGGGGACAGCTAGCTAGCAGCAAGATCTGCAGTGGACAGGGAGTGTCTCTAGGAGTTTCCAGAGCAGCTTGGCTGCTGCAAGAGCAGAGATGGGTTGAGGGATGAGCAAAATCCTGGTAGGGACGTGAGCCTTAATCTTCGGGAAAGTCAGAAGCCAGCATCACCATGGGACGCCATAATCCAATAACCCTGCCTTGCTGGAAACACTACTTCCTTCCACTTAGCATCAGCACCTGGGAGCAGATGCTGTGTTCCAGCTTCCCACCCCCACCCCCCCCAGAGAAAACTTGACCCCCCCCCCAGAAGTTCTGACACAGCCAGGAAAACAGATCATACACTCCAGAATCCTTCCCACACCCAGAGACCACCCGATCCAAGAATGCCCAACATAACCAAGGTCACGGGAGACTGATGGACTTGTATCTCTATTGACCTTTTATGGTGCTTGAAACTGAACCCGGGGCTTTGTGCATGCAAGGCAAGCACTATCATTGAGCTGATCTTCCTCCAGTCAGTCTCCTGCCTTACCACATGCATCCCAGAATAAGCTACTGTCTGAATGACCACTATCTTAGATGATCAAGAACACAGGTTGCGTTGCGCAACACAAGCACACCTAGATCCAGGATTAACAGGAAACCTTTTGGAAGTTTTAGAGAACACAAATTCTTGCAAAAACAAACAAACAAACTAGCAAACAAAAAACCCAAAAGTCCTTTCAGTGAAATTGGAAAGCTCACAAAACCCCATCATAGGATTTACCAAGTCAGGATACTCAGGCCTCAATCTCAGACCTGAGGGATTCACTGATCCATAGGAGTTGCCTCGTGGGTAGGCAGTGGTTGCTGGCTCAGGGACTCGGTCTCTCTGCTCTGTCCAGTGTAGCTGCAGTCCCCCTCAAGCTGTTTGGAGTTCAGACTTCTGCTTCTTGCTCTGCTCTGCCATGTTCAGTGGGCCTGAGTCTGTTCCTTACTATAGCAGCTGTCTAACCACAGCACCAGAATCACTGGGAGACTGGTTAAAGCGAGCATCACTGGGCCACACCCTAGTTTCTGATTCAGTGGCCAAGAAAGCAGAGTTGAAAATTTGCATTTTTTTTAACAAGTTCTCATGTCTAGGGATTGGTGGTAGGGTCATAGTTTGGGGACCTAGAGACCTGATAGGTTCTAGTGTTGTTCCCTTCTGTCCACTGTAGGGATCACCTGTCCCCATCCCTTCAGCTGCCTCTATTCCTCCGTTCAGAAACCCAAACTAGAGACTTGAAAATCAGCCCCTTATAACTGGCCTTGTGAATCTCACAAAGAACTAGAGTAGGGTTAGGCAGGAACTTGAGCTGTAAACCCAACCTGAGACAGGAAATGAACAAACATGATGAACAAGCATTGCTTCCTACTGTAGGATAGAGTGTACGGAGATGGGAGCATGCAGTGTGTGTATTTAAGTACGTACACATATGCAGGTACAAATGGGCACAAAGACTTGGTTCCTGCCAGCCACAAGACACATAGACGCAGAGAAGAATGGTTATAAACCATCCCAGAGGAGCAACAGATGAGCATTATCTGATGTCTCCTGAGCATCCCATAAATGCCAGGCTTTACATTTTTGCTTCATTTTAAGATTGTTGTCAGAATCCAAAGCAGCAGGTATAACTGTTGTTCCTGTCCCTTTTTTGTTGTTGTTGTTATTTTTTGTGTTTCTTGAGACAGGGTTTCTCTGTATAGCCCTGGCTGTCCTGGAGCTCACTCTGTAGACCAGGCTGGCCTCGAACTCAGAAATCCACCTGCCTCTGCCTCCCAAGTGCTGGGATTAAAGGCGTGCACCACCACTGCCTGGCTCTGTTGTTCCCGTTCTAATGATCAAAGCATCTGAGGTTCAGAACAAAGTCATGTTTGGTTCCTTTGCCAAAGTCACCATAAGTCTAAGAGACACCAGTGTGTGAGATCATTTGATGCCAGATACTTGCCTAAAAAAAGAAATGAGAACAGAAAATGTGTTTTACCCATGAAAACTATCTTTTACAACCACACCCCCATGCTTAGTAAGTACTGTAGAAATCAAAGGAAATGTGTGATCTTTGAGTTTGAGATTGCTTTCTCATGGTTTGGGTCCAGCTTTCCCTGCCCCAGGACTTCAGGGGTGACTGGGATTTAAAGGTGAGCTCTAGAATTGCTCCTAACTTTCAGCTGTCTGTATTTCAGCCTGAAGAAATAGTTTACTCGGACACCAATAAAAGCATGGTAGAAGATCTAAAGAGCAGGTACTGGTACTGTGTCTTCCCTCCCATCTCATGTCCAGCCACCTTCTAACCATCTATCCCAGCCTCTCAAATTACTCATTAGGCTCGACAAAGGAAGCAAGAAAAGGGCGGTGATGATGGCTAGACCCATTGAACTACCAAGTCCTGGCATCTGCATTGATAAATGGTCCCTCTACCAGCCAAGGCAGCCCTTGAAGAGATAGTCTAAAATAACACTGGACATCACTGGCCATGGGTGAAATATCCTCGGTGTAGATAGTTGATGATAAGCCTGTGGTATGCAAGAGCCAACACTTTCTAGAAGGATATGAAGGCCAATAATGGCCATGACCATGATGGAGGGAAAACAGAGCAGTTGGAGAGTTGAAGCACCCAGCAACACTGTCACTTCTGGTTGTTCCCCACTTCCCCAAATATATACATTCATTGACTTATGGAAAGTTCCAGCAAAGCCTCAAACGGGCCATAGCCTGTAGTAGGCTTCACTCCCCTCCACATGTGTCAACAGCTTCTGGGTGTGACTTCCTACAGGGGCTCATACTCCCACTGCAGCCTCACATGTAACCCACTGTCAGCTAGTCAAAACACTGCTGCCAAAATAACCCGGTCACTTCCTTTGCTAGCATTTAGGCCCACTCCATCTTCAGCTATTACTACCCCCTTTTATATTTAAAAACCCCTATTAATATTATTATGTGTATGGGTATTCACCTGCATGTAAGTTTGGGCACCACATGCTTGTCTGGTGTCCATAGAGTCCAGAACAGGAGTTTGGATCCTGTGGAACTGGAGTTACAGATGGTTGTGAGTCACCATGTGGCAGCTATGAATCAGACCTGGGTCCTCTGGAAGAGCAGCCAGTGCTCTTAACTGTTGAACCATCTCTCTAGTCTTCATTTCCCAGTTCTTTTTTGTTTGTTTGTTTGTTTGTTTGTTTGTTTGTTTGTTTTGCTGGGGTTTTTTTTGTTTTTTGTTTTTTCGAGACAAGGTTCTATGTGTAGCCCTGGCTGTCCTGGAACTCACTCTGTAGACCAGGCTGGCCTTGAACTCAGAAATCCACCTGCCTCTGCCTCCCAAGTGCTGGGATTAAAGGCGTGCGCCACCACGCCCGGCCCATTTCCCAGTTCCTAAGAAAACAAGGAATAAACACAGTAGGGAAAGGTTTCCCAACTGATTTGCATTGGAGCTGCTTCCAGAACTATCTGAACCATTGACTCTAAGGGCCTAGAGTCCACTTGCATCGTTATCAGAAGGTGAAGCACTCTGGTGCCAGACCCACTGAGACCCACTGCACATGTCAGCTGACATACTACAAAACAAACTCAGAAGTTGCATTGTAAACTCAGTCAAGAAGAGGCTCTCGGCAGGTGGATTTCTGAGTTCGAGGCCAGCCTGGTCTACAAAGTGAGTTCCAGGACAGCCAGGCCTATACAGAAAAACTCTGTCTTGAACCCCCCCCCAAAAAAAAGAAAGAAAAGAACGAACGAAAAAAGAAAAGAAGAGGCTCTCGGCAGCTTCTCTGTAACAACCTGTAGACACAAACCCACAAGGTCATCTCACTCACAGGATCCTGTGATCCAACTTACACCCTTCTCCCTTTACCCACCATGGTGCCACCAGACACTAGTGCAGGGGTGGTCCACACCGCTGCTCCTGTGGAACTGCATTCTTGTGTGGGTGGGTGGGAGTGACCACCAAATTCAGTGCCTTGCCTCCTCTCCTTCCAAGTCCACATCCTGAATTGACTGAACTAATGATGCCACTCCTTCTAATACCCCAGACTAGATATCTGCATTTCTGAAAAGGCAATTTCCTGAAAACACTATGCCCTTTGTCAAATGAGCCTTGACAGATAAATGTCCCAGTCGGTAATCACATGACAGATGCTGTCAACCAGCAACTGCTTATACTTGGGTGTCTGGAAGAGATGCTCTTTGTAGCCCCCATTTCTAGCCTTCCTGAGCCAACAAGAGCCTATCTCTCCATATTTGATTGGTCAGTGTGAATCATGGCTGGCACCCCTCACTATAAGTGTCTGGTTTCCTCCTAAACCCCCAAAGTTTCTTTCTCATTTGTGAAGTGGAAAAGTTCTTGTGACAAGTGAGTAGCGTGAGTAGAGTTGCAGTTTGTCACCAAATTATCTCTGCGTTCTCACCATAGGATAGAGAGGGCACTGAAATGTAAGATGATGGAATGGCGGCCTAAGCACCCGACACGCTGGAATCGACAGTGCACTTCTGTTCTACGGCAAATCCTTCCGAAGCTAGAGTTTTACCCGGGCAGTTTTGCTTCGTTTGAAGACAGTGACTTGGAAAGGCTGCTACAGTTTTACTGGGTTTGTATATGACTTAGGATGCAAATGACGTTGGGTTTTAACCTGTTGTTAACTGGCAAATAATAGCACTCTAAACTATCTCTGAAATACCTGTTTTCGTGGTCATCAAAGACAGATGATTTGGAAATGCAAAGAGAGAACACCTCCTGTTCCAATAGGCTAGCTGTCTCCCAGAACTCTCTGAGACGAAATACGAAGAGGTCTGTTAGGGGTTGGGTACTTCGGCTGTCAGGGAGGGGTCTTCAGGTAGCATTTATTTGGAAATAGGAAGGAAGTTATTAACTTCCTTTGTTTTTAATAGAATTTAGAGTTAAAGAGATAAGTAAGATACAGTTAGCTATAAACCAAGGTATAACGCTTGGAGCTTCTGTGTAAAAGTATCTAACC
The DNA here is from genome assembly GCF_000001635.26 of Mus musculus. Taxonomy (NCBI): domain Eukaryota; kingdom Metazoa; phylum Chordata; class Mammalia; order Rodentia; family Muridae; genus Mus; species Mus musculus. Next base: position 40,825,494 of record NC_000085.6, read on the forward strand.
AATAGAGCAGAGTAGACAATAATTCAGTTATTCAGTAGACTGAGCTCTTCAGCATGGATTCTACTGACTTACAGACCAAAAAGTTGTAATGTCATGACCATCCCATAAATGGCATTTTCTTAGGACCAACTGTATGTTTTATGACACATAAATGATGATTTTTTTTTTGGAAAGAGAGATCTACCCTGCAATTGGGAAAATGAGAAATGATCTCAAATAATATATTTGATTCTGTGTCATTGCTTCTGGGCAAGAGGAGTCCAGGAAACCTCAGTGTCTTCTGTGTGCCAATTACTTCCAGTTTCACATGTACCAACCTCACCGTTTACCGTCGTCTGCACACTGACCTCCCCCTGCATAGTGAAAAGACATCTCGACTTGAGCAAGTCCATAGATAAACAAGGCAGGCATTTGTTAGTCCTCCTTCCCTTTTCTTACTGTCTTCACTCACCTCAGCTGCTGCCTATTAACTCGTCCACTGGGCTCTTAGACTCTCCCCTTTCCCCTCCAGGAAGCTAGATGTCTCCCAGGAGAACCCCCTAAGAGAAAGAATGAGCTCTGTTAGCAGTTGAGTCTTTCAGCTGCCAGCGAGGGGTCTGCAGGTACCATCCATCCAGGAATGAGGAGGGAGTTGTTCTTACTTTGTTGTTGTTTTTAATAGAATTTGGGAGTAGAGAGATAAATAAAATATAGTTAAATATAAGCCAAGATTTAAAGCTTGGAGTATCTATGTAAAAATACCAGACTAGTAGGTACTGACCTATTGACATAGGTCAAGATCAGGTCAAGATTGAGCCCTGCAGCCTGTAGTTAGATCTTATTTTGACCATTTACTGGTTTTAACCGAGGTCAACTCATGTAACCCATCTCTACCTTTCCCTCCATTGGATAACAGGGTAAAAATAGTTGTTTGTTTTGCAGTTGTAGTGATGATTAAACGAGTTTACACTTTGCATTGCACTCAACTATTTAGTATATGTTTATTTAATAAACATTGTTTCCATTCTGTGCCAGGACTTAGGCAGTGAACCTTAAAGACACAATCAAGTGCGTTCACACAGGTCTGGGTTACAGTGGCAGATCAGAAAAATCCTAATGATGAAATCTTGTTAGGTGACCTAGAGAAACGACAGCAGATGGGAAAAGCAAGTGAGCAGATTAAAGGGTTAGAAACACCCTCCCCAGGGAAGCAATGGAAGGCTGACTGAGGGGTTCATGGCTGTCATCTGTGTCCTATTATGTAACGTTACTTAGACCCACGTTCCTCATTCCTTCACTACTATCACAGTAGAGACTCCATAGGAGCATGACTGATGTTGAATAAACCCCTCAGATTTCCACTTAAATCCCTCCTATGTAGAACCCCAACATTTCCTTGTTTGCAGTTTGCTATCTAGAGGCTCCAACTTTGTCCTGCGACAACTGCACACATTCTGGCGGCAGAGGGCCTTGGCTGTGCTCCAACATGGTCTGTAGAGCGGGAGTGACGACAGAACTTACCTCATACGGTTATCCAAGGCTTATTTAACACTATATCTAGAATATTGTCACTCACAAAAGGCAATTACTGTCATAACTATCACACCACTAAGGTTTCTGTGATCTTTCTGCATCTGATCATTCCAGACTACCTCTAAGACTGTAACATACCTTGTGTTGTTCTAACCTTGATCCAGGTCACAGGATTTCCCATCCAGATGCCCTACACAGATGTCCAGGCAGTCATTGATGCTGTGTACCAGACTGGACTTCATGCTTCTGAATTCCCCCAGACAGAATTTGCTTTAGCTGTGTACATCCATCCATACCCGAACAACATTTTATCTGTGTGGGTCTATTTGGCTTCCCTAGCCCGACACCAGTGAAAGAGAACACAGGAAAAGGCAGAGAGTACTATGGTCTCCTAGACCCAAGCTTTCCTGACACCTTGAGGTTTGGCTGCTTATTTTCAAGTTTATCAATGCTGGGCATAATCTGGATTCTTACATAGAGCTGAGTACGATGGAGACCACCACCTCAGCACCCCTCCCCCAGCCTTTGATGACACGTCTAGATGGCATCCTCACCAACACACCTCTTCTGGGAGACTCTTCAGGTAGTCTGGCTGCTTTGTGTACTGCAGTCCACGTTAGATCTCATTCTGGGAAAGAAGCAATTCTGGCCTGATTCGTGATGCTCAACTTGTGGAGGTCAGGACGCCTCCATCCGAGCCATCTGGAGAGTCTTACTAATAAAGAGGATTCCTAGATCCACCCGAGACTTCCTCATCCAGAACCTCTGAGAGGAGAGCGGCAGTATTTTCAACAATCTCCCAGGCGACTGGGATTCCCTGTTGAGTGAGAGACCACCGCCCTTGTGGAATGCCATCAGTCCCAATGAGACACGGGCACATTCAGTGCTAGTGCTGGTACAGTTCCAGGTGAAAATTTCTCAGAGGGAACCCTGAGGTCATATTCTAGCCTGACAGCCAGCAGGCTCAAGATGTAAGAAAAGCCTGTTTCAATTTTGAGTTTAAAAGCCAGAAAAGAGCTATGTCCCTGCTTAAAGAGATTAAACAAGAGAAAACCCCCAATCCCTCTTACTCGACCGAGGGAGGGCAGCCTTTTAACTCTGCTCAGACCTCCAGCTGCCTGGATGAGGGCTGCCCACATTCAGAAGGGCAGTCTGCTCTCCTCAGCTCACCAAGTCAAATACTCTCCAAGCCAGCATTCCCACAGGATAGCCAGGCTATATCTATGGTGTCTGATCACTGGTTACCCTATGGCCCAGACACGTAGATTCATAATCATAATCTATGTCAATTTTAATCAGAAGTAAAAAAAAAATGTATGCTCAATTTCAATATTGATTAACTCTCTGGTAAATTTCAAATTATAAATATCTGTGGATTTTGATCCCAGCTTCCGAGAATAGCATAAAGACTATCCTTACGTTCTGTTCTGTAGTGGCTTAGAAATAGGATCTAGGCTCTTCCTGATCAAGTTCATTACAGGTGCAATCTACCCTTTCTCAACTGCTCCAAGTGCCAAGTGTCAAATATTTTAAAGAAGGATGGCAGGTGTCGTGGCAATAAGAGCAGTTAATGGGCTTATCCAAACTAAGTGGGAGACGATGGTGTTGTAGGCAAAGACACTGGGTGTGAATGTGTTTGCGGTGACGTAAACAGTGCCACAGTGTAAAGTTGTACCAAGGAAACAAATCAAGAACAGGGTCCGGGGCTTCTGGCTCCTAGTGAGTGTTCCGTATCCAAAGGAATTTGATAGAGCCTGAGAAGAGCCCCGGATGTCCCATTGCAGAACGATCCCTAGACTAGGATGTATGGCAAAAACGAGGTGTACAGTAGACCTCGGAATAAGCTACCATTTTACATAAAACGAGGCAAGTGGGCTGTATGTGTGTGCTGCTATAAAGACCTGCATACTTCTGAGAAGATACAACAAAAGACACAGCAGTAGTGGTGCCTCTGGGAAAAGGCCACCTCTGGAAGAAGTGGAGAAAGGAGTCTGCCAGTTAGTATGCATAGTTTTATATTGGTTTTATGGTTTTTTTGTTTTGGTTTGGTTTGGGTTTTTTTTTTTTTTTTTTTTTTTTTTTTTTGCCTTTTGCTTGCATTTATTTTAAAGTGTTTTCTTTTTGACAAAAAGCAATGGCTTTCTTTTCTTTTTTAACTTTTAAATACATTCTGTGTATTTGGTTTACAGTGTTTTGGTTTTTGTGGTACAGTAGCTTGAAGCCAGGGACTCGGGTACGTTGGGCAAGCCCTGTACTGCTCATCCCCCTCCCCCAGTTCTCAGCGCACAGCGTCTGATGAACACGTGCATTGAGTACAGAGAGCTTCATGAAGAATTCTCTCCCCTGCGTGCTCCGATGTTAGTGTCTTGGCTGCCAGAGCGTGGTGGCTTCCGACTGCCGGAAGTGCCCGCAGTCCCAAAAGCCTTCCAGAGAATCAGCTCCCACCCTCATCTCTTGCAACCCAACTCGAGGTTCCATTCTCTGTTGTGCGGGTGCCTTGCCCGGTTCGCTCTGAAACCTTTGCTAGTGTCTTTTGAAGTTTGGATTATCTTTACTGAAGTGGAAAACTGCCCTCTACTTTCCTTCCAAAATGGAACCCTGTCGTGTTTACTGTCCCCTCTGCTGGCATGCCCATCCACCATCTAGATAGCCAGTCGCTTCCCCTCAGGCCTTTGCATGGCTTCCCTATCATAAAACGTCGGCCTATCCACCTATCTAGCCTTTCACTTTGTTTGCCTTACAGCACTTGTTACCGTGTGGTATGGATTTATCTTTCATTTATTATGACTTTTCTCTTCCCAGTAGAATGTAAACTGTGGGAACACAGAGTTGAAGTGCCTTCTGCCCAGCTCACTCTAAAGGGATGAAAAAAATAGTAAGACCGAAATTCCTTTTAGGAATGTAGACTCTAGAGAGACCACCAGAGACATACACAGGCATGAACAAGGATGAATACTGGCATCTTATAAAGAGCCATCTAAGTCTAGAATAATACATGATTTCTGAACCGGTCTCTCCCGGCAAACAACGTGTTCAAAGTAGACTGTAGGACAACCTGCTTATTACAGGATCGCATAGGCAATTATAGTCTGTGACCCACTTTTCTGAAAAGGTTCTTAAGAAAGGCCTGGACCCTAAATCATTTGGAAGCCAAAAGCTGCTTAGTAGTCGTGAATTGGAAACTGAGTACTACTTAAATACCATAAATGACATGGAAATTTTAGCCAGATAACGTCCTTTCCCTCTACTAGTAGTCTCTTCCCGAAATGCACCGGGCTAGGCTGGGTTCTGCCAATTTTCACGTGCATGCTTCCAGTTTCTTCCCATCATTTCCTGAACCCCTGCTCTCCCCAGGCATTGTATAACACTGTCACACAGGGGTCTGCAGCAGCCCTTCCGGGATGGATGCAAATACCAGGGTGATAAGCCATGCTCCCGAAGTGTGCACTCATCCTTTTCTGTACTAGCCCTTTGTCACTCTTCCTCTTTCTAAACAAAATATTCAAAGTAAGGGGTGAGGTCTCATGATTTATGTTTAAATATTGAAGGAAGTCGCTTTACAGTCTCTGGAAAATTGAGGGAACCCATCTACTTCTTTTGGGGTGGTCCTCCAGACACTCTCAAATACAACTGATGGGGTTTCTGTTACATTTCCAGCCCCAGCCAATCGCCTCAATTGACGCTGGAGTGTTCCCACCGTTTAGGGTCTCTTCCTTGACCACCACAGATGGTCAATTACATCCATTATGGATCTGACAAGCCAGGTTGCTAAAGATGTCAATTCCAGTCGCAACTCGCGCGAATCGCCGAAGTGAAAGCAACAAGAAGAGCTGAGTTAGAAGAGCTAAAAGGAGTACTGGGTTTAGAGGGGAGACTGGAGCAGAACTCGACAACCAAAGCGCCTTAGGGACTGGTAAGAGCTAAAGCCCATTCGGAAGGCTTAGGGTAGGGGGAGGATCCCGGAGAGCAGCCCCTCGGAAGTGAGACAGCGGGCCAGATCCGCGCTGCCAAGTTTTAATCCCGGGGCTGAGACATCGCATCTTTCTTTGCCAGCACCCGGGACCCATCAAAGATTCTCTGCAGGTGAGCGGCCCTCGGGCGCCGACAGACCGCGGAGGCTGCAGAGCGAGACCGCCCGGCACCGGGCAGGGGCCCGGGAGACGGAGTAGCACCTGGCTCGGCCCGGCCGCCGATTGGACGGCGAGGCGCGACCCCGCTGTATCGCGAGAGCCGATTGGCAGCGCGGGGCGGCCCGTGCCCCGGCGCTGGCTTTGTACGGCGAGCCGCCTGCCGGTCCTTTAACAATGGGCGGCGCGAGCGCCCGGGTGCTGGGCCCTAGCTGAGGCGGGGGCTTCGCGGCCGACGGTCCGCGGCATGAACGCTGCCGGCGCCCCGTGCACGCCGGCCGGGCTGGGGCTCTGAGGGCCGCGGTTCCGGGTAAGAAACCGCGTGGGCCGGGCAGGCCTGCGGGAGCGCAGCGAGGCGAGGGGAAGCGAGGCGCGGAGCACGGCCGCCCGCCCGGCCTTTTGTTTGCCGCTCCGGGTCCGCGCTGCGGCGGGCGCACCGCAGACCCCCAGGGTGGTGGAGCGTGCGGGGCTGTCGGCGCGGACCTGGTGTCGCGCGCTGGTCACTCTCCATTCCGGCGACGTTCTGACAATGTCAGGGCTCCCGCGCCTAAGTGCAGGCGGCTGAGGTCGAACCCAGAACTCGGAGAGCCCGAGGTGGGCCGTCCCGCCCGGAGCTTTCAGAGCTCGCACCTTTCTGCAGTTCTTGCAGCGGGCGATTGCAGACGACTGGGTAGATCAGGCCTTGCTGGCGTTGGAAGATGGCTCGGGGTCGGGTCAGGTGAAGAGGAGCAGCCGCACGGGGTGACCTGAGATCGCATCCCTGGAGGAGGGGGCGCGGAGGATCGCGGGGGGACTGGGGGGGGGGGGAGTTGCTGGCCGTGACCGCGTCTGGGGCGTGTCTTCCAGACTGAAGTTGCGGCGTCTGGCCGGGCGCACCTCCGGCTTCCATGGAGCTGGAGGGGCAGTGGTGGCGAGGACAGCTGGCTGCGGATATTCACCAGGCGCTTCGGTACAAGGTAACTCCCGAGACCCGACTTTCCCCATCCCGGCTCTTGTGCTTCCTGGAAAGGCCAGTCAGGTTCTTTACTCTCTACCTTCCAGGCCAGAGAAGGCGAGTTTGCTCATTTGTCAAAGTTAATTAACTTCTTCCTTCCCTGGGCTGCATCCGAAGAACCTGTAAATGTGGAGAAGACTGGGGCGTGGTAGTTGGGAGAAGGAAGGTGGATGGTGTTCCGATGTTGCCAGGTCGACCATGGGTGTGTGTGTGTGTGTGTGTGTCTGTCTGTCTGTCTGTCTGTGTCTGTGTGTGAGTGAACAGCCCTCCTTGTTTCGTACATGCTGTTGCATGAAGCTGGTGTAAGCCCTGTACATAACTCAGTTCTCCAACCTTTCCCCAAACCTGCTCTGAGACTTCGGACAACTTAATTTTCTCTTTCTCAGTTTCCTCGTCTGTAAAAGGAGAAATAACAACGACAGAACGTCCTTATGGGGTGATTGTGAAATCTGTTAAGTATGTACTGTGCAGGAACTTAGAACAGTGTAAGAGCTATGTGATAACTTACTGTTCCTTGGTCCTTCAAATCCAGGCTATACAAAAAGCCTTAAGGTGGAGGGAGCTATTCCTTGGTAATGTCAAGTGTAGAAAATAGACACAATGTTCTTAATAGTCATGGGGGGGGGGGAACCTACTCCTTTTGGACCAAAGCCTGGGTATTCTAACTAATGATTATAGGATGGATGTTATAAGTCAGATATATGCGATAGCCCTGCTTCTCTGACAGCCAGAGGGAAGACCCAGAATGATCAACTTAACTCAGTTTCACCTTGGATGAAAACTGGGAAAGGATCGAAACAGCTGACTCTTTAATAAGATCCTGTAGCTTGAGCCTTAGGGATTTTTCAATGATAATAGGTTTATATCTGGTGTATATGACCAAATTAAGCAGATTAGGACATGGAATCTTGGCTTAAGTTGTTAAAATTGCACCCCCAGCTTGAAATTTCCAAAAGTTCTTTAATAGTCCTGGCATTCAGTCTCTTACTCTGAGTACATCCCAGACCCCTATGAGATTGCTCTACATAAATGTTCCAACTACGGAAAGGTTCTTTGGAATGTTAGAGGGAAAAGTCCCAATTCACTTTGAATTTTGGGGAGGTATATTTGGATTTTTCTAAGTGTCAGTCTTTTTATCTTTCTAGTGTGTAGCAAAACTAGTTACTTGGTTTAAATGGTAATGGTACTTTGAGTGTGGGGGTGGGGCTGACAGTTTAAAGATTTTTTTTTCATGATGATCCCTGTGACTTTTAGTTCTAATACTTCATATGTAGGTAGTTTTAATCATAAAGAATTGACTGAATTAGTTTTACAGGTGATCTTAGACGTAGAATTTTCTTTCTTTCTTAAGTTAGAGTTTGTTGGCATGCTTATGTAGTCTCTGAAGGAGTTAGGGAATAAGGCAGCCCTGTAGTCAGGTGGATGTTGGGGATTACTTCTGAAGCCTGTCTCAGGCCACCTGTTGCAAACTACTTGGGGTTGCCTTTATGTTGTCTTTAAGCTCTCTGTAGACGACGGTCCTGATGTCTGGCAATAGTAACATAGAGGATTTACATTAATGTGTAGGACTTGAACTTTACAGCTGGAGAGATCACTATTTGTAGTGCACTGGAGTCAAGGAAGTTAAATAAACTTTTCTCATTAAAGATGCTAAAGTCAGCTATTAATCGGTGGTTTGATCCTTTGCTTGTGCAGCCTGCTTAGTACTTAGCATATTGGAGGTGTTAGAGCAGTAACTAGTGTGACCAGCGTGGTCCTTGCCGCCAACAATCTGTTTTATAAGTTGAAGGCATCTCCCCAGGGCAGTTACCCTTCATCGGCTGTGAACGATGGTCTAAGTTTAAACCCACCAGATTTTAAAGAGATAATTGATGTGACCAACATTGTGTTGACTGGGAAGAAGTGAAGAATAATGAATGCCAACTGGGCTACTTTTGTAAATATGGTTTCCCACTCAAAAAGACTTTAAGCGCCTATCTTCTTATCAGTCTGCCCCATGTTCCAGTCCTGTAACTCTCGGGAAAGTATTGAGGAGCTTCAGAGACAAATGGGAACAATCATAGTTCTGTGCGAAACATAAGAAAATATCGGTCCGAGGAGTTAGTTGTAGTTACACTTGGTAGCTTCCTGTAGGCCTTTATTTCCAAACTGGCTAGAGAGGAGACTTTAGGTGGTACGTTTGGCTTCCCTGAACTTTGGTCCTCCAAATTCCTGACCTGATCCTCTGGAACAAGGGTGTTCCATTCTAAGGCACAGAGAAAGATAGCGGAAGAAAGTCGTAGCTGAGAAACGGGTAGTTTCTTTTCCATGCCTGCGCAAAGACAACAGGGTCTGACAGTGTTCTCATCAGCACTTGTACTTTCCCACTGAAGAAGACAAGTGACCTGTGTTGTTCATGTTAGTTTAACTCTTCTGCGGAGCCTGGGGACGTAGCTCAACAGGTAGAGGTACTTGTGATCCGAGCTTTACCCCTGAGTTCACTTAAAGATGGAAGGAAAAAAACCATCTCTCCATGTGTACAGCATGGCATTGTGCCTACCCACAAATACCATGACTCACACAGCATTAACAGCGAGTAAGAATAAAATCTCCCTGATGGCCCTGGGTTCCAGGCTGGCTTTACAACTGTTGGTAAAATTAACATAGTTAAAAGTAAAGCCCACCAATATTTTCTAGATAGGACCGCCAGTTTGTCTTTTAAGGTATATTCAGGCCTCTTTTTCTGGAACTCCCTCTCCCTGTGGCCAAGCTAGGTCATCTTTGGTGTTCTCGACAGCGTATTTTATGATCTCTGCATCCCAATTCTTTTGAGTTTCAGCTTTCTAAACTAAAACTAAGTGTTCGTTGTGGAACTTCCCAGTTCTCAGGTACCTAGCCCAGGAACCACTTTGAGCCTCTATGACTTTGATCAAATACTTCGTGTAAGTGGGATTATATTAACATAATAATTGTCCTTTTGTGTGACTAGTGTATGATCTCCCAAGTTCACCCTTGCAGCATATGTCACAGTTTCCTTTTGAAAGCCGAACAGTGTGTGTGTGCGCGCACACACATCTGCTCATCCGCGTTTGGGTTGCTAGTTTTGCTTTTTTTGCTCATTGTGGTAATGGTGTTATGGACATGGGTGTGCAAATGCCTACCTATCTCCCTGCTTTCAAATACGTGGGATATATAATTAAAAGTGGAAATGTGGCATCCTGGGGCAAGTGTTTTGAAAACTACCGGACTGTTGCCTCCAGCAATTACCTCATTTTACTTTACAGTAGGATTGGGCAGGGATTCTAGTTTCTGCGTGGCCTGGTCAGTGCTTGCTATTTCCCCCTTTTTGAGGGCTTTCTGGGGATGGGGTTGCTTTTGATAATAGCATTCTAAATGGGTATGAGGCGTTAGCTTGTGGTTTTGGTTTTGTATTTTCTGAAATGATTAAAGCTGTTGAGCATCTCTTTCTGTTCGTGTTGGCTTCTTTATGGTTTTTTTTTCTCTGTATGTCGCCATGTTCCATTGAAGTCATGTGTGAGTGGTATGTGTACATAGGTAATACTCTGGGTGTCTTCCTCCATCCATTGCATTGCTGTAGGAAAGGAGCTCTCACTGAACTCTCTTTGGCTGGGTTGGCTGACCAGCAAGCCCCGTGAGTCCGCCTGCCCTTCCTTCCCCTGATGCTGGAGTTAGAGACATGGGCAACTGTACTCAGCCGTTTATACAGGTTCTGGGATCTGATTTGGGTCCTCTTGCTTTCCTAGAAAGCTCTCTTGTCCTCTCAGCCATCTCCTGAGCTAGTTTGTCTGTTTTCTTAGTGAAAATGTCCAAGTTATTTTCCCACTTTAAAATTAGATTGTTTTATTGCTTTTAAGTTGTAGGAATTCTTTCTGTAATTTGGGAAGGATTGGGGATGTATCTAAGTAACGGGGTGTCTAGTCCGTGCAAGGCCATAGGTTCAATTCTTCACATTCTAGAATAAGAGAAAGGAAGCTTTAAAAGTAATTTGGCTCCTAACGTCTTATCAGATATATGAATTTAGACGGTTCCTCCTGTCCCAAGGGCTGCCCTTTTTCACTCCGATGGCTTCCTTCAAGATACACTTTCTTTACGAAGTCTCATTTTTGTTTTATTTCTCTGTGCTTTTGGTTGTGATTCTGTTGTGATTACCTGTAAGGCTTAGTCTCAGCATCACACTGATCTTACAAAATGAATTTCAGAGCTTTCCATCTTGATACACATTTGGATACTCCCCCCACCCCGTGTGTGTGTGTGTGTGTGTGTGTGTGTGTGTGTGTGTGTGTGTGTATGAGTGGTATTTCGTGCTGTGAGAACTGAACCCAGGGCTTAATACATGATAGGAGTATGCTCTACCACTAAGTTATATTCCCGGCCGCAGAGTCTCCTAATAATACAAAATTTTGAAACACATTGTTTAATACTGTCTTGATTAGAAAAATTTTAGGTATATAAAGAATGGTGACAAAATAAACATCGTAAGGGGTAGGAGGGAGGTAAAATTAAAAGAGGCTGACAGGTTCTTTCTGGTCTCTACAGCCCTGCACAGTCCCAGGAGCCTACTCACCAGTCCGCTCCCTTTCAACCAAAACTTTGACCTCCTTGGAGGGAGAGTGTATTTGCAGTGTGGTTTTTCTTAAAGCCATACACCTTCCACTCAACTTTATTGCTGCGCTCCTTTCGAGCAAAGTGTGTCTTTAAGCTCTCACTACACAATATGTTAGGAAAACAACGTTAAGTCTTGATACTCTGAAGATACGTCTATATATTAAATATTCCTCCTCTTGATCTAGGAGCTGAAGCTGCCTTCTTACAAGGGCCAATCTCCTCAGCTGAACCTCAGGCGGTATTTTGCTGATTTGATTGCCATTGTGAGCAATCGCTTCACCCTCTGCCCCCCTGCCCGCCATCTCGCCGTCTACCTGCTGGACCTGTTCATGGACCGCTATGACATCTCCATTCAGCAGCTACACTTAGTTGCGCTTTCCTGTCTGCTTCTAGCAAGTGAGTATGAACTGGAGTGACCCGACTCAAGGCCGACAGCGCTGACAGGATGAAACCGGAGAACTCACCGCATTATTGTCAAATCCCAGTCACTTCCCATTTATTGCTTTTAGGAAATTTATATTACAAATTTATTTTATGGTTGTTAGTTAGATATTAAAAAATAGTTCAGGCATTTTTTTTTAAAACAACAAATGCCTAAACCCTACCTCATCAAGATTGATACAAATACAGATTCTAGGCACCACATACAGTACAGGTTAATTGTCAACTAAACGTGATTTTGAATCTCCTAGGAGACACACTCTGCACATGGGAATTTCCAGAGAGGTTTAACTAAGGAGAAACCTACTTTGAGTGCAGGTGACACTACCCCATAGGCTGGGGCCAAGACTAAACAAAGAGGAAAAGAGAAAGCCAGCTAACTCCGTGCATTCCCCTGCCTCCACTTCCCCACCAACGATAGAAAATCCTTCTCTTGCTTACTTCTCGTCACACATTTGGGGACAGCAACAAGAGTGGTATCTAAGATACCGTGCCAGAATTTGAGTAATAGGGGCTGCATATTTTTATTTTTAACACTTTAAAAATCCCACAGGTGATTTTGATGGGCCATTTTGATTGAGAACTAATTTTTCTTGATCAGTGATTGGACAACCAGAAGCCATTTTGGGAACGCTACTATACCTAGTGCGTAAATGCTTTGGATGCTACTAAATATGCTGTAATTTGAAGGACAGGTCCCTGGAACTAAGATTCTCTAACTCAAAACATGAATGTAGCTGACGTTGAGAAACTCTGTCTTAAAGGCGCCACACACTTCTTTGTCTTGGCTACTGACACGAGCTTACTGAACTTGACTGGGTTCAATGCAACTGATACGAACGTGGCTTCAGTATATAATCCAACTGAAGTGTACTTTATTACCCAGTGCTGGTCCGTAGGCCTCTCAGGGCCAAACCTCACTTTGAGGTTTGTAGTGTCTGCACTAAAGAGAAAGGACACGTTTGACATGAAGTGGAATTGATAATGTTGTTTTTATATTATCCATGCCATTAAACCGTATTTCAAAGTAGCATATAGTTGCTATCATCACCCTTGACCTCTGATGTCACTGAAAAGTTTGAATCCAGTATGGCTGCTATGATTAGAACGTTCCCAGTAGGCTGTGAAGCTCTTAGACGCTAACAAACCTAAGACCCAGCGCGTTACTAGGTGATATCACTTCCAGTCCTGAGCCTCTTAAGTTTTATTTTCTTACCCTGAGACTTCTACTTGAAGGACTTTTCTAGAGCCCTTCTTACAAATCCAGTCGAGTCTCCTCATGTGCCTCTTGAGCCAAGTTCTTATCAGAATACTCTATACTTCCCGAATATCTTACTTCCCCCACTAAAATCTGTTTTCCTCTAAGATCTATACACACAGTGACCACGGTAACTTACAAAGGCATGTAGTGGGCTCACCAATCTAGAGGTGGCAGAGTCCATGGCCTTTGTGGCAGAGAGCATGGCAGCAGGCAAGCATAGTACTGGAGCAGAAGCTGAGAGCTTACATATTCAGACACCAACCATAAGGCTGAGAGAGAAAGAGAGAACCAACTGGAATGGTGGGGGCTTCTGAAACCTCAAAGCCTACCCCCAGGGACACTCCTCCAACAGGGCCACAGTTCCACTCACGGGAACCAAGCATTTAAACATAGGAGCCTAGGGGACATTCTCATTCAGTCCGCCGCAGTCACCTACGACTGGAAGAGCCAGACCCTCCTCCCTTTATCTGCGATCGCCTTTTACCTGTTCTCCTGAGAGAAGCGCTTTTGGATTCCACTTTCCCACTGTAAAAGGGGCAGGCAGGTCCGGGGTACCCATGAGCCCTACAGAGCAAGTGTAGGTGAGAGTTGGAACGATTGTCTCCACTAGGTCAGGAACTGAGGAGATTGGAATTTAGCTAGCATTAGTATAGCCTCCCCTCAGACTCTAATACTGTGCCAGCAAAGCTTAGTGTGCTTATAAACCAATAGTTTCTGATACTTTTTATAAATTTGTGGGATTATTTTAGTATTTCTTGTATTTTTTTTTCTTTTTAAACTCTTGCCTCCCGCAGGGTTTCTCTTTATAGTCCTGGCTGTCCTAGAACTTGCTCTGTAGACCAGGGTGACCTCAACCTCAGAGATCCACCTGCCCCTGCCCCTGCCCCTGCCCCTGCCCCTGCCCCTGCCCCTGCCCCTGCCCCTGCCAAGATTAAAGGCATGTCCCACTATACCCAGCATTTCGTACATTATAGCACCTGTTTTCCTCCATTTGGATACCAGTGGCAGCTCTCCATTAAAAAGACTAACTTTAGATTCTGACTGCCTGCTGTCTGCTCCCTGTATATGAGGCTGTCTGAAATAAAGAATAGTTCATAACTATTAGATCAAGAGGCAGTTATATGATAGATTGGATGCTGTGTGTATTGTGGCCAAAAACAGATCAGAGTTTGTATGTTCTTGGAACTAATGCTTACTGCCTGCCTGGGAAGTACACTCCTGGAAGTGGGAAGAAAGGGCCTGCACGTTATCTGATTTGAAAGCAGTTTGTAGTATTTAGGAGTCAGATTGTAGTGTTAGGTTTTGTAGGTTTGAATCTTCAATACAATAACAAATTTCAATAACTCTGGGTCTCAGGTTAATTCTCTATAAAATGGAAATAAAGACGCTTGGCTTATAAAGTTGTTCTGAGGAGCAAGTAGAGCCACATAGGAAAACTGCAGTTATAAAAAGTGTAGCATTGTACTGACCAATTTCTCTGACACTCCTGAAGAGTCTGCCTTTTTCTACAGTAGAACTGTGTTTTTCCAGAAAGTAACTTCTTTCTTAGACTTCAGCTGTTCTCTGTGGCTTGCTGTGGCTTGCTCTGGCTCGCTGAGGCTCGCTCTGGCTCAAGCAGCACTGGGCTTACAGGCAGTTAGGAAGCCACCTTGAAGCGGAGGTTCGGATAGATGCTTGTGATCATGGACTTTCAGTCCTAGGCTGTTAGTGCAATAATTTGTAGCAAGTGTTTGTTTCTCTTGGCTCACGGATACCGTCTTAAGTTTTTCACTTTATTTTTTATTAGGTGAAAAGTTAAAGCTTACAGTGGTTTGATTTACATCTTATTTTTTAATGGAATTTCACTTCCTTGTCCCCCATGAGTTTCCTTTTCCTGTTCTTTCTCCATTTCTCTTTTAAGCTGATGGCCTTAGTGATTTGTGAGGATTCTTTGTGTATAGTGTCGATGACTTTCCGATTGGGTGATGAAGGGAAAGAATACTGGCTGAGCTCCAGAGAGCATCGCCTGCCTAGTCACTGTATTCGTGTCTCTGCCACGATGCTATCATTTGCTGCTGTCTTTGAAAACATGTGGTTTCCATGGCTGATCTGTACATTTCCTGCAAAGGAAAGACAGCGTGGTATTTTGTTTCTGACCTCTAATTCTTTATTTTCTGGGAAGCAGATATGAATTTCCTGTATCCTTATTTCCTGTTTGGGTCCTTTATCAATATAGTCATATGGCTTCTGGTATTTCCTTTCAAGTGAAAAAAAAACCCCTGATCTTTGTGATCTGTGTATGAACAAGTAGATTTAAACGACACGGAGCAGTTAACACAGTGGTAGGTGCAAATGCATGCAGCTCATTTATGTTTTCACGCTTCGTGAAAATCTTGTCCATGGAGTTGAATGTGTACCACTATCCATAATGAGAAGGTTTCCAAGACTTCAGACTGGATTAGAACCCAAATGTGGTTATTATGCAGCATGTCACTTATTCATCTGTTGGTTTTACTATATAGCTGGCTGACATGAAACCTCCTAGGTAGACCAAACAGGTCTTAAACTCACAGAAATCCACCTGCTTCTGCCTCCCTCCCGAGTTCTAGGATTAAAGGCCTGTGCACTGTGCCTGGCATGAAATTTATTTCATTTTACTTTTAAAAAATTTACTTGTATTTTATGTGCATTCGTGTTTTGCCTTTTTATGTGTCTGTGTGAAGGTATCAGCTTCCCTGGAGCTGGAGTTACAGACAGTTTCGAGCTGCCACATGGGTCCTCAGGAAGAGCCTGGGCTCTTAATGGGCAAGCCATCTCTCCAGCCCTGTGCAGTCGTGTTGAAGTTTGAGAATCAGCATATAGACTACTTGACATTTACAGCTAAATATTTATAAACATAGATAAAGTCTGTCATCCCGCTAGCTGTCCCATGTAGTCTGGCATCGCGTCTTGGTTTAGAAATGCAAGTTTGGGAGTTAGAAGTTGTCCTCTGGCCTTCAGTTTTGGTTTCACTAGACTTCTTATTTGTTCCTGGGTGAACTTGCTAACCTTACTACTAACCTTATGTAGTGTCTTGATTTCTTAAGCTTGAAATTGACCCTAAATAGTTTTTATTTTTTTGATGATGAAAGTTTCAAAGGGAGAATTTGAAGCCCCCTTGATCCTTGAATTGTGGTGAATTATGGCATATTAATTTTTTCAAAGCAACTTAAAATATGACATAAATAAGCTCATTAATTTTTATAACACTCCTTTGAAGTGAGCAGCCAGTCGTGCTGCTACACAAATGGCCAAGTGCGTGAAAGCCTTAGTGACTCAGCGGCGACTGGACGAGCACCTGCACCATTCTCCCCCTGCAGAGCTTTCTGCGATTCCTCTGGGAGCACTGACTTCCTTTCCTGCTCCGCGGCAGTGCTGAGCACCGCTGTCACGTGAAGGCCACTGTTGTGGTGGTGTAAAATGCCATTTTTATATGACTTGAACTAGGAAAGGCTGTCTCGATTCCTAAAGTCTGAATTACGTAAGTTTTGCTCCTCAGCAGTAATACTTAGAGTGATTTTGAGCTGGAGGTGGCAGCGGGGTGGGGTGTATCTGGGGTTCCAGATACTCAAGAGACCAGCCTAGGCAATGGAAACAGGGTTTTCAAATTAAAACTGAAAAGGGCCAGTAGTGTAGTTCAGTTTCACAACAGTTGATTAACATGTATGTGCACCGTTCGTTCAACACCCACATGCGGTTTAGATTTAAAGAAGTTCACAGTCTCTCTAGAGCGAGAGTAGCTGTCTCCTGCATCTTTGGGTTTAAGTTTTTCTCTGGCATCAGGGACAAATCTTTGAGCCCTCTTCTGTTCCCTAGGTTCTCAGCAGCACTTTCTCTGTCTCCAGATGAGCCAGAGTGTGCAAAGCCCCCTGACTACCCACTGCCAGCACACTGGCCAGCCGAGCGGCCCTGGCAGCCACAGTGCGCAAAGCCCTCTGACTACCCACTGCCAGCACACTGGCCAGCCGAGCGGCCCTGGCAGCCACAGTGCGCAAAGCCCTCTGACTACCCACTGCCAGCACACTGGCCAGCCGAGCGGCCCTGGCAGTCAGAGTGTGCAAAGCCCTCTGACTACCCACTGCCAGCACACTGGCCAGCCGAGCGGCCCTGGCAGCCACAGTGCGCAAAGCCCTCTGACTACCCACTGCCAGCACACTGGCCAGCCGAGCGGCCCTGGCAGCCACAGTGCGCAAAGCCCTCTGACTACCCACTGCCAGCACACTGGCCAGCCGAGCGGCCCTGGCAGCCAGAGTGCGCAAAGCCCCCTGACTACCCACTGCCAGCACACTGGCCAGCCGAGCGGCCCTGGCAGCCAGAGTGCGCAAAGCCCTCTGACTACCCACTGCTAGCACACTGGCCAGCCGAGCGGCCCTGGCCTCTGCTGTCTGTGGTAGCAGCTTTAACCAGTGTTACAAATCCACACCTTCAAGAAGAAACCCTTCACCAGGAAATGTTAATTTCCTTGCTTTGGCAGGCTTACTTTCTTTTACTTGTAAAATGTTTATAAATGGGTAGATTAAAATGACAAGGTTTCCACCGACCATAGAGCACACATGGTGGGACTCATGGCTCCAGCTGCATATGTAGCAGAGGATGGCCTTGTCGGTCATCAATGGGAGGAGAGGCCCTGGGTCCTGTCCTGTGAAGGCTCGATGCCCCAGTGTAGGGGGATGCCAGGCCCAGGAAGCAGGAGTGGGTGGGTTGGTGAGCAAGGGGGTGGGGGGGATAGGGGGTTTTCAGAGGGGAAACCAGGAAAGGTGATAACATTTGCAATGTAAATAAGAAGATATCTAATAAAAAGAAAAAAAGAGAAAAATAATAGAACGTTTCCAAGGAAAGCAGATGATATTGAAATCATTATCAAGATATTAAAACAATTTTTATATATAATAATGTGTGCTTCTGAAAAATAACTTTCTAGCTAGTTTTGAACAAGAGTTAGTGTAAAATCCCTTGAGTGAAATCTGTAATTATAACTTTTAAGTCTCAGTGTAAAATAGAACGCAGTACTGAGAGAGAGTGTCCTTGAATCCCAGTCTCTGTTCTTCTATGAACCACCATGTCCCAGAGACAGGCATAGCTTACAGAAGCATCCGAGTGCGCTCTTTATGTCTAGGAAGGCTTATTTGCAAATGTAACTTGGTTCATAATCCATAGAAGCATTTTTCTTAGGTGGAAAGGAAATCTCACTCCTCTGCTGTGACTAGCTGGAGCATCAGATGAATATTTTCTAAGAAGTTAAGGCTTCAGATAGTGAGCCCTACAGTGTGACCGTCACTACTGTTCTTCTTTGAGTAAGGGATTTAAAAGAGGATAAGAATTCCCGCCCCCCCCCCCAGCTTTAAAACATTATTGGAGGGAAGGAAAGCCCACCCTTGGGTATATGTGCTGTGTGGAGATCAGAGGACAACCTTGTGAAGTGACCTCTGCTTCCACCCTTGGGGGTTCTGGGGATGCTTTCGGGTGTCCAGGCTTGCACGGCGAGCACCTCTACCCACCGAGCCACCTCAGTGAGCTTTTGGAGGCAGGTTTTCACTCTACAGCCCATATCCTACTTCGTGTTCTGGGTCAGCTTCCCAAATGATTACAGGCACGTGTATTGTGTGCACGCACCACCGTACCTCGTCCCTCTCCTCCTCTGAAAAATAAACTTACAGAAAGAAGACATAGAGGGAGGTTTACTCTTTGTGCTTTTGTTTGTGAAATAGCAGTGAGTATATTAGAGGCGTTCACTCGGGGTTTTTCCTTCCATAGTTGCTTTTACTCTGCCCTTGAGATTATGCTGAAAACTTGCCAAGATTAAATATGCTTGGTGCTTACTGGTTTTCAGAAGTTAAGAGCTACTAGTTCAGTTCCTGAGCACTCTGCCACATAAAGTTCTGATGTTAAATTTTTGACACTCTAAAATAATGTTCTGCACCTACCCCCTGCCCACCAAAATGATACTTTTCTGAAAAAAAAAAAAATCAACTGGCCTTGTTAGCATCTATGACGGTTTTCTTTATGCCACAGGACACTGTTCAAGTGCACATTTCTTTTCAGAGAATGGTTAAAGGTCAAGGGTGGGGAAATTCTAGGAAGAGGATGACAAGGAACAGATGCAAGGACATCTGTGTGAGATGGAGGAGAGTGCTCTTAAGGCTGTATCCTGCTGGAAGACCTCCAAATACCACTCTGCTGACATTTTTTTCCCACTCCTTTTTACAAGGCAAATTTGAAGAAAAAGAAGACAGCGTGCCTAAGCTCGAGCAGCTCAATAGCCTGGGCTGTATGACGAACATGAACCTCGTGCTCACCAAGCAGACCCTGCTGCATATGGAGCTGCTCCTGTTAGAGACCTTTCAGTGGAACCTCTGCCTGCCCACGGCTGCCCACTTCATTGAGTACTACCTATCTGAAGCCGTGCACGAGACAGACCTTCACGACGGCTGGCCGATGGTTTGCTTGGAGAAGACTAAACTCTACATGGCCAAATATGCAGATTACTTCCTGGAAGTGTCTCTGCAAGGTGAGTGGCTGAGAGTGCCCTCGGGTGACTGTGCATGGTGACTCAAGTGTTCTGTTGCTCAGGCTCGTTTTTGATGTCTCCACAGATTATGCCTTTCTAAATTATGCACCTTCTTTAGTAGCTGCTGCGTGTGTGGCTTCTTCGAGGATTATCCTTCGTCTGTCTCCAACGTGGCCCACGAGACTGCACCGTCTCACTGCCTACTCCTGGGACTTCTTGGTGCAGTGTATCGAACGGCTGTTGCTGTAAGCCTCTTTGCTCTTGCATTTATAATTTCTAGTTAGCATTTTCCTTTCTGTCTAGTGTGTCCTAGCTACTTCTCAAAGGCTCGAGGTTCTTAGGGTAGTTCTGTCAGTTGCCACTGCTGTGAACAATCGTGCTCCGTAGCCAAGGAGCATTCTTTGCCTGTGATCCTGTTACTGGTACGACCCTCAGTACTTGGCGGGACAAGGAGCGGTCCAGGCTGATCTTACTCCATTCCCTTCTCCATACCACTGAATTTAAGGGTTGCCAGGATGTGACCTCAAATTCCTAGTTGTAAAGAGTCCTCAAAGCCACCAGCACTGTTCATACCAAGATGAACACTTGAGAAAGGTACAAGGAAGGTGTCACTTGTTGAAATGACAGTGACCTAGGTGGCAGCAGTGGTGGTTCTTGGAGTGAGCAGTGGCAGAGGCGGGAAGCGGGCTTCGCTGCATCCTGCCCGAATGGTGTTACTCTTCCCTTTCTTTTGTCTCAGTGCTCACGATAACGACGTGAAAGAAGCAAACAAGCAGAGGGGACAGTCAGCTCCCCAGTCGACACAGCTGACTGTGTTCCAGACAGCGCAGCCCTCCCGGCCGGTTCACTTCCAGCAGCCTCAGTATCTCCATCAGAGCTCCCTGCAGTACCGGCATCCTGTGTCAGAACAGCCCAGCCGTCAGCAGATTGTGTCTACCACACACACCTCGTCTTACACGCTACAGACTTGTCCCGCGGGCTTCCAAACGAGCGTTCAGGGCCTTGGCCACATGCAGACTGGTGTTGGGATGTCCCTGGCAATACCAGTAGAAGTTAAACCCTGCCTCAGTGTTTCTTATAACCGGAGTTACCAGATAAACGAACATTTCCCGTGTATTACCCCATGCTTTGAGAGGTGATGACGTATGTATGCAGGCCACAGACTGTTCTGAGGTGGTTAGCTCTGGAGCAAGCCTTTTGTCTTCCTCTTCAGAAGGAAAGAATACAATCAGTACATCAATGCAACGGGCCGAGGCACCGGAAGACTGAGTACCAGTACCCCTTTCAGTACCATGAGTGCTTAGGAGGGCTCTGCAGGTACTGACGTGTCAAATCCTGTGTGACAGAAATGTCCCAGTTCCTGACTGATGGTCCAAATATTTCAAGATGCTCAATACAGCAGAAAATTTGCCATTCTAAGATTTGACCTGTTATGGGCTTTGGCCTTATGCTGACATATATGTCAAAGACTTAGTGTTTATCTGTGGACTTGCCAAACCATCTTTTATGAAGGAAGTTGCAGTATTAATTTTTGAAGAATTGTTTTAATCTTGCAGCTCAGAGGTTTTTTTTGGTTTCTTTCTTTTTTTTTTTTTTTTTTTTGACCTACTGGTAGGTTTCTAAATTCAAACTCACCAGTTGCTACGTATACTAATCTGTGCAGTTAAAAAAATCCAGATGATTTTTATATAACTTCATATCATAAATACAGGTGCTGGATTTATATACTGCAATTAGGGGCGAAGCAGATCCATACCTTGAAATCATGGTCATAATTTTGGTTTTGCTCTGCTGCCTTTTCCCACTAAGTGATCAGCCCCAGTTCTTCAGGGTTAAGCACGTTTAACTCAGGGACCTTGTAGCACTTGGAAACACTTGGCTCTAACCGACATGCCTTGGGAGTATTAGAATATGAGCTACCCGTGCAACATCGGCTGCAGTGCTCCTGCTGGGATGAGAATCGATCACGGCACAGGACGAATGCAGTGGGTCCTGTGTTCGTGCACGGACAGGCTGGGCATCACCCAGTGATTGGCTGTTGCTCCTGAAGGCAGTTTTCAGGAGAAGGCATTCTATGAAGTGTCAGTGCTAGAGTCGAGTCAGGTAGGATTGTTCTTGGGTTCAGGATGGCTCGGGTAGTGCTCAGCGTGGGCTGACGCAGCACTTTGTTATGGGAGGGTGGTTCAGTGAGTGCCCTTGGGATCCAGCAAGTCAGGCAAGCAGGAGTGCTGATCTTAGTAGCCACTTTCTGTGGTTGGCTGTGTACCTGCCGGGAGACAAGTCTTTGTATTGATAGTGAGTGAAAGCAGCAGTAATAGTCATACCCGGGGCAACCTGGCCATAAAATACTGTCAGGAAGTATGGAGGACAGACTTCAGAAGTAAAAAGATGGCTGATGAACTGTAAGCATAGTAGTCTTATCCATGCAGGAGGAAGGAGCTGGTGGGGGGGACACTTTCTGGTTTAAAATGAGTAAGGCGTGTTTGATTTTATAAGATAGCACTTGAATAGAAGGGAAACTGTGGCAGCTATGAGACACAGTGTCTATTGGCGAGAGCTCGCTGTAAAGATGTGGGTATGCAGCAGGAGTCGGTGGCCTTTGCTGGGAAGGGACGGAAGGGCTCCACAGCCTGATGGACTGACAGGCAGCTCCGGAGGAGAAGTGCCCGTGGGCAGCTTCTGCCAACAGGAGTTCTTCCGGAAATGTGCTTTCCTTAAAAGGAAGCTAACTTTTATATTTAGCGTACAGAAGGCCTGGTGATGAAAACCACTCAGGTAAGAACACTTGTGGCAGTTTTCAAGCATGAAAACTGTTGTAGGAACGTATCACTTTTCCTCTTTAAAAAGGCTGCTAATTGGATTTTTATAATTCTTAAGAAAACTTGAATTAGGAGGAGGAAGTGGGTTCAAAAGATAATGTCTCTTTCCCGTTCACAGATAGAGGCCTGCAGCATGGAGTCCAGTGTTGAGTATTGTAACTACCTCAGTAATGCTATGAATGTAAGAGATTGGGAGAGAATCCTAACTTGAAACAACAGCCAGTGCCTGTGGTGATTTAATGTCTTGTCAGTGCTTTTATTGATTGGTTATGTGTCATTCTTGTTGTCAAAGAATACTTGCCTTTTTAAAGAAGCTTATTAACACTTTCCAGTTTATATTTAAAAAGCTAAAGAACACTGGATTAATCCTTCTTGGGGGTAGAGTCAAATAATTGATGACTATTGCTGCATACCCGGATGGGGAGGCTGGAGAATCATGATTATTTTTAAAAACAGGAGAATTCAGTATATAATGCAACTCAACAACAGTTAGCTGGGGAGGGGGGCGGGGGGTTGTTTTGTTTAATTTATTAATTAGTCTTAAGAGGTTTTTTTTTTTCTGTTTTGTTTTGAGATTACTGGACCATCATTAAATGTGTACTGTGAAGAGATTAATGATGTGTGTAAAGGACTTAACCAGAGTCCACTAATAAACACTATTCAAGTACAAAAACGCAAACCAAATATCTGTGCTATGACTAACTACAAACAGTGAGTATGGTGCTAAGTCTACACAGCAGGGTTAGATGAGTGCTGTGCACTTGATTTTAAAATAAAAGTAGTTTTCACTAAAATGGTCTTGCTGCTTTTGTTTTAAATATGGACCTGTTGGCCGTGACCTCCTCAAGCCATGTTGTCATGTGTGTCAAGCTTGCAGTCACAAATGTATTTAATAAGAGGCGTCCAGATATAGAGCATTGTGCAGGGACAGGAAACATTTGTCCCTTTGTGTATTGCATCCTGAGCATCGAAGCCCATTAGAGTTTAGCAGACAACTCTGTTGCCTTAAAATGAGTTGTGTGTTAGTAAGTGTAAATTCTTTTTTTTTTTAATTGAACATAGTTTTTTTTTTTTAATATATAACATTCTGGTAACTTCTCCCTTATTTCCTAGATCCTCCCTCTCTGTGGAACTCTGAGCCTCTTTATCTCAATCTTTAGAAAGCAAACAGGAAAAATAAAAACAAAAGCAGAGCACAGGATAGAGCAAGACAGAAAAGTAAAAGCACACACAAATACACACACACACACACGCATGCACTCGCGAGCAGGGAGCGGGCACACAGGAGCAGGCACCCAGAAAACCCATTAAAGCACAAAATCACTAACTAAAATATAGAAGTAAAAGACCAGCAAGGAGAGAAATGGCCAAAACATCAGGAAACAGACAAAGCAAAACCCAAAAAAACAAAACCCCCCAAAGTACCATTGCGTTTATTTTGAGTTGCCCATCTCCTGCTGCGCGTGGGGCCTGCCCTTGAGTGGTTTGTGTACTCAGGGAGACTCCATTGGAGAAAATAACTTTTCCTTTGTGTGCTGTTGTCAAGCAACAAGTGAGCTTGTTTTATTCACCTAAGTATAGATATCATTTGTTCCTTAGTTTAGCTGAAGCCTCAACAGGTTTTGACTCGGCATTAGCACCTGCTCTTATGTGGTGTCCCTTAGGGCTGAATTTAGGAAGCAGGAAAAGGCACAGCAAGTGTTCTAAACGGGCCAAGCTTTGCATTGTGACCCTAACCCAGGAAGCGAGTTGCTAAGCAGCTGCTTCTGAGGCAGATGGTGACACCACCACTCGCCACTCACTCGCTTACACTGACCTCCGTGACGTGGCACCCTAGAAACAATGAGATGTAGAGCCTGGGACTCTTTAATAATCACCATGTTGGTTGGGGAATCACTCAAAACCCGCTTTAAAATCCTCGTTGCCTTTTTTTAAAGTAATAAGAACAGTCAGTTGGCCGCATACAGCTTGACGTCGCTCCATCTGGGCACAGCCTCCACCCCAATTGTTACTCTTTACATCCGTTCCTAAGATGCCGTCAGAGACTCACGACCACCCTGAGTTACAGGAGTTCTTAAACTGGAGTCATGGACCTCTGGCATGCAGTGCAGCTTAGAGAAGACAGAAGGTAGCCTCTGTCCCTAAAGTTTTGTCAAAGCAGAGATCTTGGTTCCAGGTCCACGGTACCATCCTGGGCCTTCTGTTGACTTGCTACCCTTCCACAAGCAGGACATGTTTCTTTTTCTTTTTAATAAGCTTGCATTTTTGAACAGCTAGAGGTTTACAGGATTTCTATAGGGCACCCATAGGACACCCAGTGTCCTCTTACTCATCTTCCATTGTATGTTACATTTGTCACAATGAACCGATAGTGGGACATTATTGAAGACTGTATTCATCTGTATATGGAGCCCAGAGGATTATGTCAAGTGTCTTTTCAATTGATCTATACCATTTGGGGGGGTGGGGGTTGATCTCTAACTGAACCTATAGCTAATTGGCTAGACCAGGTAGCTAGCAAGCTCTAGGAGTTCTGTCCCTACCCCCTAGTGCTAGGATTACAGACTCGTATTGAGTCTAGCCTGCCTGCCTGCCTGCCTGCCTGCCTTCTTGTCAATGTGTATGTGATGAGGGGACACCTGTGTATGCATGCTTGTGTAGGCCAGAGGTTGATGTCAACTGTCTTCCTCCATCACTGTATGACGGAGGACGGTTTACTGAGGACGGTGGCTAGCTCAACAAGAGGTTCTGGAACACTTATGAACTGACGCCTGTGGACGGAAGATAGCAGTGAGCTTTGAAGGGGATGTTGGGACTCCTTTCTCTTCCTCGATCTCTTTGTTCCTCAGTTGCAGCAGAATTCTGACTTACATGGTCCCTAATATCTCCATCAGTTTCCTACTCAGCATATCACATTTAATAATTAAAAAAAAAATTTAAGGCAATTCTAGGTTGTAACAATCTCAGTGATGGCTTTGACAGCTTTGAATATTCTTCCTTGGTCAGGTATTTGAATACATATGGAAAATTTCTCTTTAATTATCCTTAAATGGTTTGTGGCTATGAAACAGGCTTGGGCCAATTTCGAAGGAGTATTCTGGTCATAGGAAGGGCGAGGATGAGGTAACACTGGGCTGTGGAGCTTTGAAAGCACATGCAGGTGCCATGGGATGTTCCGTACCTCAGGGCTTGTGATGTAACACAGGTGACTTTCTGAGGAAGGAAGACCCTAAGGATGGGAAGTGAGAGGAGACTGCAAGCACAAGGAGTTCTGCAGCCGTGACATCAGGAAAGAGGTATATTGGTGCTTAGATACAGATGCAAAGACCAAGAGAGACTAGAATGGCCGGGCAGTGGTGGCGCACGCCTTTAATCCCAGCACTTAGGAGGCAGAGACAGGCGGATTTCTGAGTTCGAGGCCAGCCTGATCTACAAAGTGAGTTCCAGGACAGCCAGGGCTACACAGAGAAACCCTGTCTGGAAAAACAAACAAACAAACAAAAAAAGAGAGACTAGAATGGATAAATTAATTCTGCATTATTTACAAAAGTGAATTACGGATACTAAGATGCTGGCAGAATAAATAGAAAACAGGCTACTATACAATCATGACATCCCACAGATACAACTATAAGAACAAAACTACAAATCTTCCTGATTATTAAAAGAAATACAGAAGAAATCAAACAACCCATTAATTTTTTTTTTAAAGTTCAAGAGCCTCTTGTCTGCCATGCTGTGGCATTGGTGATATCCCCTCCTCTCTTTTGCCCTCACCACCAGTGGAGGGGGCAAAGGGGAGGGGAGAGCTGGCCTTGCCACTCACCTGCTGCAGCACAGTGAAGCTGACCCAGGATGTGGGGGATGTGGGTGAGCCACCCCACCCCCCAAACGTGTGAGTGGGAGAGCTGCCCCTGCCTCTTGTTTGCTGGGTGGTGGTGCAGACAAGGAGAGACACCCTCTTCTCTCATTCCTCACCGTCTATGGTGGATGGGAAAGCTGGCTAGGGGTTATGGACAGGGAGAACTGTCCATGTCCCTCACCTGCCACAACACAGAGAAGAGCAGACTCTGCACCTCGCCTGGGCAGCAGGGCTCCAAGGGCATTGAGAATGTGAACTGGTGAGCTGACCATCTCTGATACCTCTCAGGCTCAGATCCAGGGCTTTAAATTGGCCCATCTCAACATCGACCAAATTGATGAACTGCTGGAGGGCATGGAGGGGCCAGGTCTACAGATCCAAAACTACAGGATCTCCATGACACAGGGCAACAACAGGATATCTGAGAGGAATCTCAGTGAGGATCCAGTATTGATAGGATGGCAGAAACCGAAGGCCTCATACCAAACCAATGAGTCTTTGCGGGGGGGGGGGGGGGGGGGGAGGTGGCCGGGCGGGGGGGGGGGGGCAAGCAAAAAGGTGTTGACAAAAGAAAATACCGTGGAACACACTGACACAGGACAGCTTCCACAATGAGATTCTTTTTTTCCTTTGTTGTAGGGGAAGTTGCAGGTGTGGGGTTCGGGTACAAGGAGAGGGGGAGATGATTGGGATTGGAGTACATGATGTGATATTCACAAAGAACCAATAAAAGGGTGTTTTTTAATGTAAATAATACAAGGCATAACAGTAACAAATATGCCATTTCTTGTAAGAAATGTTTCCTAAAAAAGAAGAAGGCGAAGGAGAAGAAAAATAGTTCAAGGGGGTAGAGCCTAACAAAAGATAATAAAACTTAAGTCAAAAGTAACATATTAATCATATTAATATAATTCAGGTAAACAACAAATAAGGGAAGGGTGATTTCAGGTGTGATAACAAAGTGGGTAAGAGCATTTGCTGTGCACACATGAGGACCTGAGTTCGAATCTCTAGGCCTCTCCTAGAAACCAGGCATACCTAGAACCCAAGTACTAGAGAACAGAGACAAGCAGATTCCCCAGCGGTCGCTGGCTAGCCAACCTGCCTGAACGGGTGAACTTCAGGTTCAGTAAGAGACCCGGTCTCAAGGGGAAAAGGCAGAGGAGGAGGAGAGACCAAACATCCTCCTCTGGCTTCAGCCTAAGCATGCTAACACTTGCACACAAGCATGGGTCACACATAAAACAACAACAGCAAGTGAATTTACCACTTAAAAAGTGGAATCAAAACTCAATGTTGTATGAAAGGTACTATAAAATCATTCAGAAAGACTGAATATAAAAGCTAGGAACTACAATTAAAAACTCAGAAGTAAAAAAAAAAAATCAAGATTTTAATAACAAGCCAGGCATTTGAAAACTGAGGCAGGAGGATAGGACCAATGCAAAGCCAGCCTGATGTATGTACATAGCGAGATCCTGTCTCACAAACAGAAAAAAAAAACACAGTCTTACTAACTGACACAAATCTGGTGTTAAAAGTTGTACCTGCAATAAGGGTGAAGCAACTGGGAACAAATAATAGCAACACTGAGGGGGAAAATTAGGAGACATAAAGGATAAATAAACATCAGTGACTGGAGTCAGTTATCCAAACATAAGGATGTAAAGAGCATATCATTTTGGTAATCTTGACAGTACACACAAGTTCTAAGGAGGAATGTGGTACAAGGTGGACGTGAAACAAAGATGGCAGTGGAAGCAAAAGACACCAAGTGATACCTGGAGATGACGGCTTGTCACCATGCTGTCAGCAAAACACGCAGACTCCCAAGTCTGAAATCCTCAAGGTGAACTGGATGCTACAACGACTGCCTTCTTGGGTTTTGATGTTCCTTCTCGGACTCCATGTCTGAAACTGCGATAGACTAGTGTTTCATCCCTTAGCCTTGGCACTCCAGTTATACTTCTTGCTCTTGGCAAGACAGTCCCATTTTGCCCAGGTTGACTTCTGAAGGTGGTAGGCAGTATAGCCACAGTGGAGGCACAACCTGCGTGTCGCTTTCCAAAGGATAGTGTTCCTTTCTCCCCAAGTCTTTAGACAACTGAAAGTACTTTTTGTTATTGGCCTTAGCCAGATGCCTAAGGTCAGAAAACAGTAACTTGCTTCTTTGGCCACTTCCAGCTGTCTGTAGTGTTAATCAAAGAAAAAGAAATTATGGTTTCTAAACTGCTGAGACACTCATGTTTGACGTTATTCAATGGATGAAGCCTATCACTGATTCCCAGTACAACACAGCAAACTAGTAATTGACCATATATCTTCAAGTTTCCTTTGATAAAGTTAAACTAATCAGAGCTTTCAAAAGATGAACGATTCTTGACTGCGTTAATATATATATAGCTATAGTCAAGTTCAAAGAACAGAATTAACGTGGAAAACACTGTCACGAAAATGAAGCTAGACATCAGAAGGTGTACGTTTGGAGAAGTAAAAATGACTGTTAATAAAGAAATTATGATCGTTTCAACACAGTAGAAAAATGCTTAAAATATGTCCCATTCATAGAATTTATTCTCACAACATTTCTAGATATGTTTTGGTCATATTGTAAATTCATGCAAAGTGTTACTAGTACTTTTTGAAATAGGAAACGTAGAATATAAATTATATATTTAATATGCAGGTCACGTAAGATATATGTGATCCTGTAAACACTTGTGCAAGAACATCTTCATCCTTTGATATATCTTGGTAGTCAGGTATATCTATAGGTAATAGAGAAATAATTTATTCTTTACTGATACTTTAATAGCAAGAGGAGCCCCTACTAAGAATGTCAGTCACTTGTAATATTTTACTTTTACCAATAATAGTGGAATAAGTAATCCACCCATCTTGTTTTACATATATGTAAAAGCTATGTAAAAGCTATGTAAAAGTTCATCACATTTAGAATTCTTACACACATTTAGAAAGATTACTTTGCGTTTTTTGTTTTTGTTTTTGTTTTGAGACAGGGTTTTTCTGTGTAGCTCTGGCTGTCCTGGAATTTACTCTGTAGACCAGACTGGCCTCAAACTCAAAAGATTTGCCTGCCTCTGCTTCCTCTGCCTCTGCCTCTGCCTCTGCCTCTGCCTCTGCCTCTGCCTCTGCCTCTGCCTCTGCCTCTGCCTCTGCCTCTGCCTCTGCCTCTGCCTCTGCCTCTGCCTCTGCCTCTGCCTCTGCCTCTGCCTCTGCCTCTGCCTCTGCCTCTGCCTCTGCCTCTGCCTCTGCCTCTGCCTCTGCCTCTGCCTCTGCCTTCTACAATACCACAGACTGGCAAGGTTACTTTTTTTTTTCTTTTTTAAGATTACAAAAGAATTCTTCCATGTTCTCAGGTCAAATTTTAATTATTTGAGATGTGAATGCAACTTGATCTTTTGAGGTGGTTAACCAGATGACCCAACTCAATTATTTTGTTTGTTTGTTTGTTTGTTTTGTTGTTGGTTTTTGAGACAGAGCTTTTCATGTGTATTCCTTACTATCCTGGAACTCACTCTGTAGATAGACCTGGCTGGCCTTGAACTCAGGGATCTGCCAGCCTCTGCTATGTGCTAAAGGTGGACACCACCACTAGCTGCTGCCCAACTAAAATTTATATATATATATTTTTAAATTGCCTCCTTCCTTCCAAAATGTATAGTTGATATTTCGTTCTTTCATGTTATTGGCCATTCTGTTACGTTAACATCATAGTCTGAGGGTGAAAGTCTGCAACCCACATTTTTCTCCAGAAGTTTCCCAATAGAACAGAAAAAAAAATGTGAACACAGGACCTTCAGTCCTCTTTGAATATTTTTTAAAAAATTGTTTTATGTGTACAATTGTTTTGCCTGTCTGGAAGTCTGAACACTGAATGTATGCCTGGTGCCCTTGGATGCCAGAAAAGGGCAATTGGATACTCTGGAACATTAGGAATGGTTGTGAGCTTCCATGTGGGTGTTGGGAATCAAACCTGGGTCCTCTAGAAAAGCAGCAAGTGTTCCCAATTGGGGAAATTATATTTTCTTATTTTTTTTTAAGAAAAAAAGCTTCTCATGTCAAAAAGTGATCCAGTTTACATCGCTGAGTTGGTCTTGGGTTCTATAAGAAAGCCAGTTGAGCAAGCCATGTAAAGCAAGCCAGTAAGCAGCACCTCTCCATGGCCTCTGCATCAGCTCCTGCCTCCAGGTTTCTGCCCTGTTTGAGTTCCTGTCCTGACTTCCTTTGATGATGAACAGTAACGTGGAAGCATAAGCTGAACAAACTCTTTCCTCCGCAACTGGTTTTTTGGCCATGGTTTTTTCACTGAAGCAATTAAGACCCTAATTCATTAAGCAGGTAGCTCAGTGATAGAACACTTGATTATCATGTGTAAGGCCTTGGATGTGTGTGTGTGTGTGTGTGTGTGTGTGTGTGTGTGTGTGTGTGTGTGAGAGAGAGAGAGAGAGAGAGAGAGAGAGAGAGAGAGAGAGAGAAGAGACACAGAGACACAGAAAGAGACAGACAGAGACAGAGAGGGAGAGACATGAGTAGCCAGTGGTAGGGAGGAATGCCGAGGCTGAACATGAATGGTAATTCACACAGACATAAGAGGTCCATGTGAAACAAAACAGGGATTCAAGTGTTGCTTTCCAGACACAGCTAGTGCTGAAGAGATGGCTCAATGGTCATAAGTGCTTGCTGCCTGTGTAGATAACCAGAATTCCAGTCCCAGCACCTACACTGTGCAGCTCACAACCACTGGTAACTCCAGTTCTAGGGGATCAGATACCCCTTATGGACAGTAAACACACCTACACATATGGGTGTGTCTTCATGTTCTATTACTGTGAGCAGATACCATGACCATGATAGCTCTTTATAGAAAAGTATTTAAATGGGGCTGGCTTAGTGTTTCAGAGCTTTTAGAGCTTCCTATCATGTTGATAGGAAGGAAGCATGGCAGCACAGGGCAGATACGATGCTGGAGAAGTAGCTAAGAGTTTTATCTCCAGATCCACTGGCAGCAGGAAGAGAGAGACTCTGGACTTGTCATGGGCTTTTGAAACCCCAAAGCCCAACCCCAGTGACACACTTCCTTCAACAAGGCCACACCTCCTAAACCCTCTCAAGGAGTGGTACTCCCTGATGGCCAACATTCACATCTATGAGCCTATGGGGGCCATTCTTACTCAAACCACCACAGGGTGCACACGTACCAAGACATATTAAACATTTCCTTCAAAACAGTTCTAAAGCTTCTAGAAATGAATATTTAAGTGCAAAGATTCCCGGGTTTCTTCAAACTGGAAAGAGAAATCTGGATAACTACCTGTTGAAACTTCCAACTAGGACATTTTTGGGGTGTAAACTGGCTCACTTCTTGACATGAGAAGCTTTTTCTCTTAAAAAAAAAAGAAGAGGAAGAAGAAGAGGAAGAAGAAGAAGGAGAAGGAGGAGGAGGAGGAGGAGGAGGAGGAGAAGAAGAAGAAGAAGAAGAAGAAGAAGAAGAAGAAGAAGAAGAAGAAGAAGAAGAAGAAGAAGAAGAAGAAGAAGAAGAAGAAGAAGGAGGAAGAAGAAGAAGAAGAAGAAGAAGAAGAAGAAGAAGAAGAAGAAGAAGAAGAAGAAGAAGAAGAAGAAGAAGAAGAAGAAGGAGAAGAAGAAGAAGAAGAAGAAGAAGAAGAAGAAGAAGAAGAAGAAGAAGAAGAAGAAGAAGAAGGAAGAAGAAGAAGAAGAAGAAGAAGAAGAAGAAGAAGAAGAAGAAGAAGAAGAAGAAGAAGAAGAAGAAGAAGAAGAAGAAGAAGAAGAAGAAGAAGAAATAATTTCCCCCAATTGGGAACACTTGCTGCTTTTCTAGAGGACCCACGTTTGATTCCCAACACCCACATGGAAGCACAACCATTCCTAATGTTCCAGAGTACCCAATTGCCCTTTTCTGGCATCCTAGGGCACCAGGCATACATGTGGTGTTCAGACTTACAGAAAGGCAAAACATTTGTACACATAAAACAAGGCTGGGTCCTCCCCCATTGATCACTAATGGAAAGAGATGCCTTACAGCTGGATCTCATGGAGGCGCTCCTTCCACTCAGAGGACTCTAACTTGTGTCAAGTTGACATACGAAACCAGCCAGGACACCCAGCCAGTTTCTTTGTTTTAAAGCCAGGGTCTCACTGTGTAGCCCAAGCTGAGCTCGAACTTGTAATCTTCCCGCCTCAGTCCCAGATGTTGATATCACAAGGGTGAACGACCACACTTGGTTGGGGTGTAGTATGCAAACAACATACTTCAGTATGTTGAGGCAAGTTTTGACAAATATAAACCTGTGTGATGACCACCACAACCAAGACTCAGAACATTCCTATGGCCCTAACAGCTCCTCTGGGTTCCTTCCCATACAGCCAGCCCTCCCTATAACAAGCCCATGGTCAAGGCTCCCACTGGGAACAAGGCCACAAGGTAAGGACCTGATGTTGTATGTTTAACTTACTTTTCCTAGATGTTGGGAGCCAGACCAACCCAAGACTTTTCTCAGAGGACGAAGGGAACTTTAATTCTGTGTCCTTGTCCAGGGATGGACTTGTCAGGGCTGGTGTAAGACTGGAGCCAGTTTGTCAAAAGAGTCAAGGTTGTGGCTTCTGGGGGCCAGACCCTCCTGGGCTATAATAATCAGTCCTTTGGCAGCTGTGTCTGAGGTATCTCGTGTTCTCTTTGCCAGCCCTGTCTGACTTAACTCTCTGCTGACCTTGACTGTCCCCTATCCACCTCAAATAGTATATATGATGCTGCACTTCTTAATGAACTTGCTTGGCATAAGTCATCAGCATATGCAAGACCTCCTGGTCCCAGCTATTGCTTTTGCCTTCTTTATTTCTCATCCTGGATCCTTCCACACAATACTTTGCTGTTCAGAACCCTTATTCCTGCTGGCTCACGACACCTAAAGTTTCAAACAAATGAATCTATTTACCATCTTGTTTGTTTTTATTTTTTTAAGTTTTTAATTAATTTATTTGCTATCATTGTATGTGATGTGTGTGAGGACCTGGCATTACCAACCTTGAATGGGAAGGACTTTACCCACTGACAATCTGATCAGCCCAGTTTGCTTTTATTTCTGCATAGTGTTTTGTTTGTGCTTTGCAAACGAACAAATCACATCACATTATAAATTCATAATGAATGGTATTTGGGCTCATTAAAGCCTTCATTCATTCATCCACATATCTTGTCTGTGTGTGTGTGTGCGCGTGTGCACGCGTGTGCGCATGCATGTGATCTTGTGTGTGCAAATGCACATCCATATCTGTGTACATGTGTGGAGACCAGAGATCCACACTAACTGTCTTCTTTAATCAGTTTTTTGAGACAGGATCTCTCACTGAACCTACCACTCACCAATTTGACAAGGCTGGGTTCTTCCTGTCTTCCCCTCTTCAGCTCTAGGATTATAGAACTCGTTGATCTTTCAACCATTATTTTTTTCCCTCATTTCCACAAACATTTTTTCTGAAGTGTCAGCCACTAGCTAAATGTAGGCTACAAGCAAAGTGTAGTACCACATGTCCCAGAATCCTAGTACTTGGAACACTGAAGCCAAAGGACCCCATCTCAAAATCCTGTCTCAAACTAAAACTAAAATTAAAACATACAAATACATTTTATCTCTGGGGTGGGGGAGTTCTTTTGTGATAAAATATAGCAGTGCCTCAGTCTTTATGCAGGAATGTGAAGACTATGGACCAGTATTTAAAGTGATGCGGCAGGAGAATCAATGCTTTCTGGAGACTTCCTGAATAATGTATTGTATTCTATCATTAGAACAAAGTCAGATGGCTGCCAGAGCCAAGATAACATGTCCATGTTCCAGGCAGGAAGAGCTCTCTATGTCATTTTTATAGGAAAAGCAAGAATCCTCCCAGAAGTCCCCAGAAGATTTTTTCTTATTTCATCACCTAGAATTGGATCTCAAGACCATCTATAGGCTCCAGGAAATTAATGAAGCTCTTGAAAAAAAGGATATACGATTGCTAAAACTGACACATACCAATCTTGACACAAGGTTGGCACTGTGTCACTGCAAACAAAGCCAAGGTTCTAAACAAGAACTACACAGTGTGTCTGGCAAGGCTTCTCGGGATGGCTGTGAGCCCTTGTGAAATGCCAGCACAGACACGATAATAAGACTCTGAGCCAGCACATGTGCAGAACTCCTCTTTAGCCCCTGCCCAGTGAGATCTCTAAAGCAGCACACACACAACTGGCACACTTATCTTGTTAACAAATGGATTAGGGCTTTCAACGTTATCTAGCTCTAGAAAAGGGCTGTGTGACTTAGCCCATTATAAAGCAAGATACAGATAGAAAAAAAACTTTTTCAGGTCCCCCTGAAAAGGGTCCCTCAAGCCTCAGAGCCGAGTGAAGCAAAGGCAGTGGTTCTCAGCCTTCCTAATGCTTTGATAGAGCCCCTCATGCTGTGGTGACTGGTCCCTACCATAAAACGTTTTTGTTGCTGCTTCATAACTGTAATTTTACTACTGTTTTAACATAATGTAAATACCTGATATGCAGGATATCTGATCTATATGACCCCTGTGAAAGGGTCCTTGAGTCCTCTCAGGGTTGTTACCCACAGTTTGAGAAGCCCTTGTTCTAAGAGCTTCTAGAGTCAGATCCTTCCTTTACAATATTTCCCAGACATGCTTACTGCTCAGCTCCCTCTCGGTCTCTGAGGATGAATGAAAAGACTCTGACTTGAGGACATGCCTCTGATGTGTTAACTCAATGGCCATTCAGATAAATACCACAGATTTCAGTATTCCCAACCAGAAAGGCTGGACAGGACAATTGTAGGCCTTCCCCACCAGAATAGTCTCGCCATAATTCTCCAGCAGGTATGAGTAAGACATACCCACTTCTTCTGCCAGCTTGGACATGCGAAGTAGAGAGAGTGTGTTCTTGTTTCAGAAATGGACACATGGCTAATTTGGGGCCAGTAAGACTCATGGTTGGATTACAGGAGTAGCTGTCTAACAGTGTAGAGAGAACTTTACCAGCTTTGCATGGAATTCCTGCAGCTGCTGCAGCCACATTGCTGCAGCTTGATTTTGAAGTTATGTCACCTTTTTATCCAGCAACTGCAACATGAAATGCAACAGAAGGCTGGCAGTGTAGCTCAATGGTAGAGTGCTTACATAGCGCTCCTGAAGCACTGGGCTCAATCCTCTACAGAGTATGGGGGGGGGGCACATAATGGGGAAGGGGGCAGAGAGTTGTGGGGCCAGTAACAGAGACAGTGGCAATAGCCTTTCTTTAATATCACAGTGAATAGCTGCAACACACCCTGAACCTGCATATACATACCTTTCCATCTGTAGTTTCTATTTTGCAAGTTAATTGCCGTGAAGAGACACCACTACCACACCAACTCTTATAAAAGAAAGAATTTAATTAGGCTGTCTTCTAGTTTCATAGGTTTAGTCCATTGTCATCATGACAGGAAGCATGGCAGCACACAGGCAGACATGGTGCTAGAGAAGTAGCTAAGAATTCTACATCTGGATCCACAGGCAGCAGGAAGAGAGAGACACACTGGGCCTGGCTTGGGCTTTCGAAACCTCAAAGCACATTCCCAGTGACACACATCCTCTAACAAGGCTACATCTATTCCAACAAGACCACGGGTCCTATTCCTTATCAAATAATGCCACTCTCTGATGATTAAGTGTTCAAACCTATGAGCCTGTGAGGGCCACTCTTATTCAAACCACCACAGTTTTATTAATCTTTGACTCTGAGGTTTTCTTTCTTGTAGACAAAATCATTATAATTAATACATGTATTTTTGTATCCTTCACATCTCCAATGTGGCCAACAGTAAGTACTTTCCATTATGTCCTCCTAAACACACACACACACACACACACACACACACACACACACACACACACACAGAGGCACACAGAGGCATACAGAGGCACACACACACATACACACACTTGCTTTCAGGCATAGGATGCCAGTCTCTATTTAGTTTTCTAAAGAATGGAGTGTTTATACATATATCTCTTAGAGAGCGATAGATTGTCTTCAGGGCTCCTTTTACCTTCACTGTGAGGCTGTTAAAAAACTTCAACCTCATGAATATGCTCTGTAAACAATATTCTTATTCCATTGCCAAAAGAAATCCTCAAAATTTAGTTTCTGCTAAATTACTACAAAAACTTATAATCAGTCTGATCTAGCATTCATATCAAAACAATAACAGGTTACTATCAATTTGGTCTTCTAACTGTCCATCACCACCACTGAGAGCTACTGTTATCAAAGGCCTGGATGGCTGCTCCTTTAGGTCTTCTCCATTCCACTGCAGCCCTTTGTGCAACTGTAGCTAGGGTCATCTCAAAGTTCAAAGCTGGCTTCAACATCATTTCCTCCTGACTCTTTCTCTCCCGTCCTTCCTCCATTTGATTGTTCTCTTCCATAGAAGGTATTGTCTGTTTCAGCCCCTCTCATCGAGGGGGTGCTTTTTTCGTTCCTCCTCCAGTTAACATTTCCTCAGGTCTTCAGATTTCAGCTGAGCATAACTCTAGAAAGACTTCCTGACTCCCTGGCACAGTCCAGTTCTTGTATTAGTTGTAATCCATGGTATATATTTCCATTTTTATGTTTGTCTGTGATTTGGGGTTACTGGCAATCTGCTACAAGAGAGCATAACTGTTTGGCCCTAGGTAGTAGTCCCTAATGAAACATGAATCTCACTTTTTTTTCCTTTTGTTGTTATTAATGTCCTCAGGAAGCCTACTGTGGGAGTTTTAGCTAGAAGACCCCTTCTTTAATAGTATACCTTGCTAGACACATATAGCTAGGTCGTCTTAGCTTCCATTCAACATGGAGGAGGAGTAAAGTATGGAGGACAAACAGTAAAGTATGGATAATGCCCAGAC
The DNA here is from genome assembly GCF_000001635.26 of Mus musculus. Lineage (NCBI taxonomy): Eukaryota > Metazoa > Chordata > Mammalia > Rodentia > Muridae > Mus > Mus musculus. Next base: position 40,862,591 of record NC_000085.6, read on the forward strand.
TGAAAATAGCGTAGTACTGTGACTACAAGATATCAACACCAGGATCACTGCTTCCCGCTGGACATAACTTCATCCTGTAAGGAATTGTTCAGCCCCTTCTCTGACCCCTCCTCTGTTCTAGTAGAAGGCAGTAGAAGGTAAGATCCCACTCAGCTTCATCTCAGAGTAAAGTTAGCCTGACATTCCATTTCCTCGTCTTTAATGGATTGAGCATGGCATGTCTTGATTCAAGCTTTTAGAAGTCAAGAGTGAAAAGACAAATGTTGTCTTTTAACCAGGGTTTCCTCCAATGAAAACAAATTACCTGAATAATATGATCGTGGTCTTGTTTTTTTAGTCCTTGGCTAAATTAGGAAAAGAAATTGCAGAAAGTACTCATCTTTAGCCCTGGATTTTTTTTTTAAGTCAGTGAAGACTCATTTCTATTTCTAGAGGCTGTTGGTTATCCTTCTTGTTTTGTTTTGCTTAATTTTTAAAAATTTATTCACTTTACAACTTAGAACCGGCCCCTCCTTTCCTCCCAGTACCCCCTCATGTAAGTCCTTCCCCCATTCCACCTTCTCCTTCTGTTTTGAGAAGGGGAAGCCCCCTCTGGGTGTCACACTCCCCACTAACACCTCACTACAACACACACATCAAGTCACTGCAGGACTAGGCACATCCTCTCCCACTCAACCCAAAGTGTGTCCTGTCTACAAGATGTGCATGGACAAAGGTAGAGCAGAGACAGAGGGAATGGCCAACCAATGGCTGCCCCAAATGGAGACCTATCCCACGGACAATAACTAATCCCTGACACTATTAATGATACTCTGTTATGCCTGCAGATGAGGACTTAGCATAACTGTCCTCTGAGAGGCTCCACCCAGCAGCCAATGAAAAGAGATGCAGAGTCCCACAACCAAACGTTAGATGGAGCTCCGGGAGTCTTACAGAAGAGTTGAGAGAAAGATTGAGGGACCTGAAGAGGAAGGGGACTGACTCCACAGGAAGACCAACAGAGTCAACACATCTGGACCCTTGGGGACTCCCAAAGGTTGAATCACCAACCAAAGAGTGAGCACGGGCTAAACCTAGGCTTCCCCAAATATATGTAGCAGATGAGTTTGGTCTTCATCTGGGTCCCCCAACAACTGGAGCAGGGGCTATCTGTGAGCCTGTTGCCTGCCTGCCCATGGATCCCTTGCCCCTCTCTCTTGGTCTCCTTTGTACTCTCTGCTTCCTCCTCTCTTACTCCCTTCATACCCATGGCCTAGCCCAGTCTGCTGGCCATGGTCAGTGCACTATTTTCTCTCCCTGCTCTGGACTTGTCTAGATCCCTCTGGCTGTGCCATCCTTCATGTCCACAGTAAAAATCTTTTCGAACATACCTTGGCACAGTCATGGCCCAGTTTATACATCTGCTGCCCAAACCCTCAGTTCATGCAACTGTCTTCATTTCCACTTTCCAGTCTTCCTTCTTTTTTTAACTTAACCCTTTTTCTTTTCCTTTTCCTTTTCCTTTTCCTTTTCCTTTTTCTTTTTCTTTTTCTTTTTCTTTTTCTTTTTCCTTTTCTTTTTCTTTTTTTTTTCTTTTTCTTTTTCTTTTTCTTTTTCTTTTTCTTTTTCTTTTTTTGCAGGGCTGAGGATCTAACCTGTAGAGCTACCTACATGATAGGCAAGTATACCGTCTCTAAGCTATAGCCTAAACCCTTAACTTTTTAAAGATGCATTCTCTTTAGTCTGTATATATGTGTGATATATACGTGTGTGTGTGTGTGTGTGTGTGTGTGTGTGTGTGTGTGTGTAGTTGTGTAGTTGATGTTGGATGTTTTCTCATGTACTCCTCTTTAAAAAAAATTGTGGCATGATTTCTCATTGAACCTTGAGGAAGCCAATTTATAACTTTGGTAGCTAGCCAGCTTGCATTGGGGACCACCTGTCTCTTCCTCCAGAATGCTAGAATTACAGGTTCCCAACTTTTGTATAGGTTTGGGATATCCTAACTCCCATCCCTGCAAGAACTTTATCTCCTTAGACATTTCCCTAATTTCCCCACCAGAAACATTCAAAGGTTTTAATGTTTCTGTAAAAGTTTCTATGAAAATGGGGTACAGGTCTTGAAGCAACAGTTTTTAAAAATCTAGAATGAAAGCAAACATGTATAACTGTGAGACACTTGAAAACACATGCTAAGTAAACTTGGGTGTATATTAAGGATTGCCCTTTTCTGAAGAGTTTAAATACTGCAAACATTTTTTTCTTAGTTTCCAATAAGTAGTATCCTTAGTGGAGTGTGACAGATGCTTTATGAAGAGATAGATATGAAAATAAGACAACAGACGAATGAAGATTTCTAGAAACTCAAGAAAGAATGACTAGAGAGATAGCTAATTAGCCACTAGGAAGCACTGTCAATAGGGCCCAGGGAAAAAGCCTTCAAGCAAAGAGTGTTTATCTGTCATCCTTAGAGTCTAAAAGGTACATGGTGAGTTTAGAAACAGTGTGGTAACTAGTGACTCTAAAACTGGTTAATTTGAATGGAGGTAAAATATTGCAGTTGGCCAAAGAATTAAGAGGAAGAGCAACGTGGGTAAAGGCATGTTTTCATGAACCATGGGCATGAAAAAAGGCATAGAACTGAGAAAGACAAAGTGCTGGGAGAAGGTTGATTTGTTTTCTTCTAAGGTAGATGGGTTTCAGAGCACCCAACGGTTGGTGATAGCACCAGCATGAAGGAGTTAGTGGGACATGAAAGGGCAGGACAGGGAAGGCACCCAGAGCCTGGGCCCAGAAAAGACTTTTCTTCCTTCCTTCCTTCCTTCCTTTCTTTCTTTCTTTCTTTCTTTCTTTCTTTCTTTCTTTCTTTCTTTCTTTCTTTCTTTCTTTCTCTCTTCCTTCCTTCCTTCCTTCCTTCCTTCCTTCCTTCCTTTCTTTCTTTCTCTCTTTCTTCCTTCCTTCCCTCCTTTCTTCCTTTCTTTCTCTCTCTCTTTCTTTCTTTCTTTCTTTCTTTCTTCCTTTCTTCCTTTCTTTCTTTCTTTCTTTCTTTCTTTCTCTCTTCCTTCCTTTCTTTCTTTCTTTCTTTCTTTCTTTCTTTCTTTCTTTCTTTCTTTCCCTTCCTTCCTTCCTTCCTTCCTTCCTTCCTTCCTTCCTTCCTTCCTTCCTTGGAAAGGAGAAGAGAACAAGCGGCATCAGGGAAATGCTAGAGTGTCCTGTGACACTAATGTGAGAAGCTCCTGTTGTATGGATTCTCTCTTCTCTAAGAATCACAGAGATAATCTGCGGGGGGTGGGGGGTGGGGGATGAAAATGCAGGGGAGCTCTGGAGGGCCAGGGAGGACTGAGGGAAGCAGATGTTCGAGAGTCCCTGAAGTCAGAGCAGTGGTTGTGTCCCTCTCATAGCAGCTCCTGGAGAAGCTAAACCGGAACTAGAGGCAAGTGTGAGCAACACAAGTCATCATCACTACATCACTACATCACTACATCACTACATCACTACATCACTACATCACTACATCACTACATCACTACATCACTACATCACTACATCACTACATCACTACATCACTACATCACTGAAATGAGTGAACAGACTGGTTCTCTTCTGGAGTCAGGAAACAGAGCTGCCAGGCGAAGTTAGGCTCATCAACTCGGTGTGCTGCTCCTCTCCAGTTCCATTTCCCCCTCAGGGAGTCTCTCAGGAAGGGAGAGGCTTCTAAGAACTTCCCTCTTCACCACAGTCTTTCTTTGCTGGTGAAACTGAGTGACTCAAACTCAGGTAAGAATTGTGGAGAAGTATGAGACACACAGAAATTTTGATGTCTGAGGGAAATCGTATATTACTTATTTTCCTCATTGTGCTGAAGGAACCCTAACAAAGCAGCTTAAGGAAAGAGTTGTTTACTATGGCTCACAATCTGAGGCCACAATAAAGACTGGCAGCAGGCACCTGCAGAGGCTGGTCACAGCAGGTGCCCAGTCAAGAAGCAGAGAGAGATTCAGCTGTTCAGTTCTCTTTCTATTGAATCAGTCTAGGAACCCTGCTATTGATGGCACCACCCACAGATATGAAGTTTGTATCTTAAGCGACCCTGGATCGCATCAAGTTTGTAATATCAATCATCACAAAGGGGGAAAGGTTACTGGGATCCTTTCAATTATATAGAAGAGCAAAGTTAATATAGAAGAACATACATAAGTGACAGGGAAAGATCTGTTGCACAAAGAAATTAGAAATGTTCTCAAGTGAGATCAGAGGGACCCAATTCCCCCTATGGGGGAACACTGTTAAGTACTGTTGAGAATATTAACTTCACTGGTAGATCTTTATCCTAAGAATCCTTTAAAAGTTTTTTCTTTCAAGTAGCCAAACTGTTGGGAACAGTTAGTTATACCAGCCACTTGATTGACAGCTGCTTCAAACAGGGAACTATAGAACAAACAGTTCTTTCCTAAGCTACACACTGGATTTCCATCATGGCAACCTAGCCATTTTGAGCAGTGAACAAGTCTTGGATCCCTTGAGAGGATCTCTATTCCGCTGCAAAGCCTGCTGCCACCATGGCTGTTGCTGAAAGTATCGACTTCAGTTGCAGGAGGCTTTGCTTTAACCTTAGCAGTTCCAGGGAGCTTGTCCTGGCTCCAGGAGACTTCATGCAGCTGTGACATGCCCTTTGTGACTCCCAGATGACCCTGCCCATCTTGTAGCTCTTCTCATTAGGAACCCGGAGGAGTGCTCCCTTGAGTGACCCAGGAAAAGGTCATGATTGGTACACATTTAAGACTTGAGACTGTTGGACCTAGAAGCTATGCACAAGCATGCCACACCCTTCTTCTGATTATACAATCAATGTGTTTTTTCAGACTCCCTGGGTCAGTCCAGGAGGCTCCTCCCCAGGCACTGCCTCCCCTCCCATGCTACTTCAACATGAAGTCCCAGTCAAAGCATCTTTCAAATGGTCTTTATCGTGGGTAGAGTGGGCTGGCAGGTAGCACAAACCATAAACAAAATTCTGGCTAGTAGATGTAGACAGTTGCATCAAAGAAACTCCCTGGAGCCCACTGGTCAGTCAGTCTAGCTGAATCAGTGAGCTCCAAGTTCAGTGAGGGACCCTGTCTCAAAAAATAAGGTGGAGAGTGCCTGAGAAAGACAAGTGACTTCCATCTCTGCTTTTATACTCATGCACACCACTATGCACACACACACATGAACATGTACAACACACACACACACACACACACACACACACACACACACGGGCATGCACGCGCGTGCGTGCACAAGCACTCACACACCCACACAGAAATTTAGAGACAGTGTGCTTTCTGTGTATGTGCCTGCACTTGCATGCGCACATGCTGAGTGTGACCTTGGGCGTCATTTTCCCCAGGTGCTGTCCACATTGTTTTTAGAGATAGGATCTCTCAGTCGCAAAAGAATCACAAAGCAGGAGAGAAGCCTGGCCAGTAAGTCCCAGGTATCTGTTTGTCTCCCCCGCCCCGCCCCCGCCCCCACCAGTCCTGAGATGACAAATATCCAGCACCATACCTAGGCTTTTCCATGTCCTCACCCTTACAAGGTAAGAACTATTTGCTTGTTTGTTTTTAACCAACTGTACTATAGCATTTTAAAACCATCCCTCCAGGAGGTAGGTAGAAACTCAGGAGACTAGAAGGTAAACGGAAAGTCACATGTCTGGAAGGACAGAAACTTGAGTCTCAAGGACCCTCCTACCGCAGAAACAAGGGAGAAAACAACTGTGGAAAGGAGTCTCCCTCTCTCCAGCATTCAAGCAGCTGTGCCGGGCTCTGCAGCTTCCCTCGGTCCTTACTTTTCTGTGCAGCAGCTGCTTTGGAGTCACCCCTGCTCCCTGTAAGTAACCCCTCACCCACACTCCTGTCAAAAGCCCCAGCAAAAGCGCATTGCTTCACCAAATTGTATATTGTTGTAATCGTTAATGCAGTCTGTTATGAGTTCCCTTTCTGGAGTGAGTCCATGCCTGTGTTTAAATACAAGTGTGAGTGTGTGTGTGTGTGTGTGTGTGTGTGTGTGTGTGTGTGTGTTGTGTCTGCCCAGGAAAAGTCTCTCATATGCAACCAATTGCACTATCTCCCAAGCCCAGTGTTTGCTCTCTTAATGCAACAACAACAAAAATAGCATGCCGATTTCTGCCTCTTCCCCTTCCCCCACCCCACTTTTTTAGTACCAGTGTTAAAGCTAGGAACTGAGACATGCTTGACAAGTGGGGGGGGGGGGAGAAGGAGAGGGAGAGGGAGAGGGAGAGGGAGAGGGAGAGGGAGAGGGAGAGGGAGAGGGAGAGGGAGAGGGAGAGGGAGAGGGAGAGGGAGAGGGAGAGGGAGAGGGAGAGGGAGAGGGAGAGGGAGGAGAGACTTTTTAAATTGTCTGAAGTGGCTTTCAAATAACCTTGAACTTGCAATCCTCCTGTTGTAGCCTCTGAAAAGCTAGGGTTAAAAGTTCGTGCTACTAAGCCCGGTTACTTTTGCATTTTAAAAGAATATATTTAGTTTCATTTTGTTTACATTTGTGTTTTCTCTGTGTCTGTGAGGAAGTCAGATCTCCTGGAACAGGAGTTACAGGTAGTTGTGCCCTGTCATGTGGGTGCTGGGAATTGAACCCGGGTCCCCTGGGAAGAGTAGTCTGTGCTCTTAACTGCTGAGCCACCTCTCCAGCCTTACTTTTGCACTTTTGGTATACTGTACTCTATATAAAATTAAAGCCAAGTGTAACCTTTTAAAAATGCATTTGTAATATGAAGATTTGCTTAATTAATTTAGCGATTTAGGAGGGGGTATCTTTCAGACAAGACCCCTTTCTATTGTTGCTAAGGCTGACCTCAAATCCCTGATCTTCCTCCCTCCTCCTCATTCATGCTGGCATTACAGGCTTGTGCCAGCATGTTTTCAGTTGGCAAATGTTTACCTAGAACTTACTGCATGCATGCTAGGCATTGTGCTAATGCCTGACTGTGAGAATGATAGAAATGGTTCCTACTATCCTGTTACCACAGAGCTTCTATTTTTATTTTTGGGACAGAGTCTTGTTATATAATGAAGGCTAGTCTGACGGCCCATCTCTGCCTCTCAAGAACTGAAGTTACAGGCCTGCAGCACTATGCCCAGCAAGAGCTTTTTCTTTTTTAACCTTGAATTCTATATATCAAAACCACACAACACAGAAATAAAAGGCTATAAAGATATATAATTAAGATGGGAAAGCTGCCTAAATCCAAGATGTACACTCTTTTAAACTTGGACATTTTGGAGATCAGAGACATCACAGTTAGGGTGTAGTCAGACAGCCGTAGGTGGAGAGAACACATGTGAAGCAGAGAAACTTACAGAATCAGTTTGAGGGCTTAGAAGAAAATCCCAAACTCAATAGGAAAAGATCCTTTTAAGGATTCTGGATGTCGCAAGATGACTGGATGTCTGAAGGAATAAAAAGGTTCAGCCAGATATGGTGGTGAACATCTGTAACCCTAAAGCTCAGGAACCTGAGACAGGAGGATTTCCAGGAGTTTGAGGCTAGTCAAGGCTATATACCAAATTCAAGAATAGCATGAGCCACATAGCAAGACCCTGTCTCAAAATGAATAAATAAATGAAGGAAGGAAGGAAGGAAGGAAGGAAGAAAGAAAGAAAGAAAGAAAGAAAGAAAGGAAGGAAGGAAGGAAGAAAGAGAAAGAAAGATTAACGATAAGGTTCCATGGGTTAATTTAGTAAATGTGAGAATGATAACATTTAGAAATTTTTAAATTATTTTTTCCCCCAACAGACAAATCAGGGTAGGTAAAGCTGAGTCTGGGTCTGTTTTCAGTTTTGAGGAAATGGATGCCAGCTAGAAGAAGCACATAACATTTGCCTCGTGTGGTTAAAACCTGGGTTCAGTCTGGGGGTTACAGGATGGGAAATCCAAGAGCCTGGTGAAAACAAAGCAGGTCTGAGTATTCCACTCCGCAGAGAGAAAGGCAAACGGATGATTTGTTGGAAGATAATAATTTGTAATGTACCTCGGTTGTGGGAAATTCTTGTCTTCCCTGTCTCCTAGGCCAGGGTTTGTCCTCTTTCCAAGCTTCCCACCCCGTTGGTTTAGGACACAGACCCTAATCTAATGAATAATTTGGGACTTACAAATTGTCTCTTTTCTGACACTAGGTTTAGAAACATAGCAGACTACCTGTACCTTTCCAGCTCTCAGAGTTCAGAGACAAGCAGGCACCAGCTGCCAACTAGCGGATGGAAGGGCCTGGCGCCTCCTGCTACCTGGTAATGGTCTATGGGGCCAGAGACCATTGGGTCCCTGGAGCCCACTGGTCAGTCAGTCTAGCTGAATCTGTGAGCTCCAAGGTTAGTGAAGGACCCTGTCTCAAAAAATAAGGTGGAGAGTGCTTGAGAAAGACAAGTGACTTTGATCTCTGCCTTTACACTCATGCACACCACTATGCACACACAAACACACACACATATATACAATGAAAGAGAAAGAGGGGAAGGTACAGAGAATATGGCTCTAGTTTTGTGACCATGGGTAAATCCCTCTTTGCCTTGTTTCTCCATCTGTTAAAAGACCACTTTATATAAACTTGCCATAAATATTAACTAAACACTACAGGCTGGTAACAGAGGTTGGCATTTGGTAAGTCTTCTATAAATGACAAGGCCTTATTAAAATTTATATTTAGTAGGAAATAATTTAAAAGAAGCCTCAACTACCCCACAACTAAAAGACATTACACAAGGCCTGCAACTAACTACAATAATGAAAAACTCAATAAAATGATTGATGTCCCAACTAGAGCAATTAAACAAACAACAACAAAAATAACCACTTTTGCACTGCTTTGTCCAAAAACTATATCATGGATCCAGAACACTTGCATTCAAGAAATCATACAAACAGAAAGGATCTAGGCCATGTATGATCAAATTACTAAACACTTTATTTGGCACAAATATCAATCTCAATAATCCAAGGAACAAAATACAGTATATGAATAATTTGGGACTTGCAAATTGTCTCTTTTCTGACCCTAGGTTCAGAAACATAGCAGACTGTGTTTTTATACCCAGTATACACAGTTACTTCACTTTTGTTCTCTTTAAAATACTGAAACTTGATGAGCAAGGCCGTATACACCTTTAGTTTCAGCCCTCAGGAGGCACAAGCAGGAAGATCTCTGAGTTTGAGGCCAGCCTGGTCTACAGAGTCCAGAATAGCCAAGGTTACAAAAAGAAACCTTGCTCAAAAAAAAAAAAAAAAAAAAATCGTATTACATCAAAGCAAACAAAACAAAAAAACTGAAACTACATGTGAGTATATAAAACACACACAGAGAAACACAAGCTTTGGTGATTACAGTGTGTCAGGACACATAATTTGGTCAGAAGCATAATAACTGACTGTGACTTACTTGACCTATTTTAAAGTACTTTCTCATTCATTCCTAATTTAGTGCTTTGCACATAGTACATAGTTGTAAAAATCTCAAATATAAGCAGGCTGAGACAGGAGGATTGCTGTAAATTTCAGGTCAGTTTGGGATACAGTGCATTCCAGGTCCCCTGAACTATAGTTTAAGACTGTCACAAAACAAAACAAAACAAAACAAAACAAAACAAAACAAAACAATTTGTTTTCAAGGTGCTTCCTAATTTCATGTTCTAAGTAATGGGATATTCTGAAAATGGGTCATGGCCGTCATTCCTCTTTTCTTTTACTATTATTACTTTATAAAATCATTATTTTTCCAATCACCTCTAAAAATTGTGAGACTTTGGGTGACAGTCTAAATTACAACACTTCCAAGTGAAGTCAGCCTGCTGTTAAGTACTAACTTCTACATTTGTGTTTCTATGAACGCAGCAGCTACAGTCTGCCTTTTAGATTACATATTTCAGGCAAGAAAAGTTTTAACTGAGATTTTAATCCTATTGGTATAAGTTGACTTTAACTACTATCAACTGTTAATAAACCAATACACATGTTTGTCTCTGTTTACTTGGTGACAAGATCTTTAAGACTCTCCACTCCTGCTAAGAGAAAATGTAATTAAAAGTGAATGTATGTAAAATGTTTTCAGTAACCTTTGGCAGTGACAACCTTATGAGGAACTCTGTCTTCCTCTTGCAACTCACCGCAGTAGCAGAGTTCAGCTTTTCTAAATGTTCGTATTTATTCTTGTCTTACAAGAACACTTCTTTTAAATCATATCTTCAACACTATCATGACTCAACATGTACAATTGTTTATAAATTCTGAATTATAAACTAGTACTGCTTTGCTTATATTTGGGTCTCTCTCTCTCTCTCTCTCTCTCTCTCTCTCTCTCTCTCTCAACTCTGAAACCAATCACACTGCATCGCAACCCATCCTTGAGACTCAGAAAATAGAAATCTAGGGCAGGGCCGACTGTGCGTGTGGCTGAATCAGCAAAGTGCTCCACTGCGAGGACAATCTTGGCTGAGATCTGGCCAGGACCCCATGGGGCGGAGGCGCCTGATGGCACTCAGTGATGATCCCTGGCGCTGCTGCTGAGAGGCCTCAGCGCCCCCACCTCTTCCGGCCGTCCGGCCCGCCTTTTCCTGTAGGATGCGGCTGCGATGCGTGCCCTGCGCCTGGGCTGCAAAAGGATCAAAGACTTGAGTGGGCCGCGCGGCCTCGCCCTGCCAAGGGGGAGCAACTTGTCTAGAGACGCCTGACAGCTTGACAGGCGTGCGGGAGCGCAGTTTGGGAGCCGGCAGGGGGGGCACCCTGCCTCGCGGCACTCCCGTCCGTTGCCTCTAGATGGCAGGCTTCGAAATCCCTAATTGTAAACGCCTCTCGGGCAGCCCTTAACTCCACGTCCATTGCGAGCGCTCACAGGCGTCGGCCATGACAGTTACATCCGGGTATGATGCCTAGCCACGGCCTGAGGCTCCGGAAGTGACGTGACGCGGAAGGATACGCGCTCGACCGAGGGCGGCTGAGGTGAAGAGGCCTCCGGAAGTGGGTGCAATCGGACTCTGCTGATGGGACCCCGGCAGTAGGAGGAGCGTGGCCCATTACACAAGGCCAGTCACTGAGCTCAAAGCCAACCATGCTGTGCCTTGTTCAATAATCGGAGAGACAGAAGCTGTTATTTTCATTTCATATGTATTGAGAAACTAAGACCGAGCGAGGGCCAGGGACTTCTCTAAGCCCATAACCAGGAGTATTTGACCTAAACTGAATTCTGTGTTCTTCGTGATGACTCCCTTTTTGGAAAAATTAAATTCCTACCCCTTGTCATCATAGATTGTTGCCCCTGCAAGCCTTTCTTAAGCATAGTAGCCCAAGCAGTGGTACCTCGACACACCCGTGATTTTAATCAAAGATCAAATTTTTTATTCCGGCTTCATTGGGGGATATAGCATTTTCCTGTACTGGGGAACAAACCTTGGGAAACTGTAGTTTTAAGCAATTTATTTCAGACTCAGCACAATAAAACTTTTGTCTTCTATCAGCATATTGCACTTTCACTATTGATTTATTTTGCTGATAAATAAAAAAATTTGATAGTAAACAAATAATACTGACTGCAGCATTACAGTGCAGCAACTGTGAGCTGCCAAAGTGAGGTACTGACAAAACACATGTATCCAAAGAGATTTGGATTATTTCTGTAAGTCTGACTCTCCTGAGGGGGGGGGGGGTGTTAAAAGATAAGAGTAAATGTAGAGAGCTGGCCATGGTGGCGCTCGCTTTTAATCCCAGCACTCGGGAGGCAGAAGCAGGCAGATTTCTGAGTTCGAGGCCAGCCTGGTCTACAAAGTGAGTTCCAGGACAGCCAGGGCTATACAGAGAAACCCTGTCTCGAAAAACCAAAAAAAAAAAAGAATAAATGGAGAAGAACCAGGGGAGACTCCAAGAGCCATCCCACAGTCTGAAGCAGTTAAGGAGGGAAGGGCAGAGGTCAGAAAAGTTGGTGAAAATGTCCCAGACTAAGTAACTTTCAACAAATCCACTGAGGATCCTCAATCTAAAACTCAGCTGTCAAAGGAGACCTCCCTTTGAACCAGTTTGCCTTATGTCCATGCTTCCCTTTCACTGGCTGGAACAGCCTGTGTTGATGCAAATGTGGCAAAGGAATTCTGAGTGTATTATATGGGGACCCTTGATCAATTTTGCTCTCTCTGTTAAACAACCATAGCGGTTCAAGATTGGTTTCGTAGTTGTTGGAAACTTTACCAGCATCATGTACTCCCCTGCCTCACAGGTTCCTGTAATATGGTCCCTCTTGTCCTGGTATTCTGTAGCCTGTGGTGGTCTTGAACTTGCTCCTGTCCTTCTACCTCAGTCTCAAGTTTCAAGTCTTAAGTGAGGATATTAGAGATGATAAAAGGGGTAGGGATTTTTAGAGTGCTATCCACTTCCCTACACTGCTTTAAGTCCAGTGACATTACTCAGAGACCCGTGTATTACATGTGACATTACAGTACCCGTGTATCACCAGAGCTTTTAGAGATACTATGGTATTTTGAGAAATATCTTGACATCTGAGAAATGTCAAGAGTAGAAGAAATGGAACAGCAAGAAGTTTTGGCAGAGGTGATAGAGAGTCACTATGTCGATACTGACCATTTGTACCACAGTGTGTCAAGGAAAATGATGCATCAAGTGTGGAGCACAAGAGTGAGAAAGTTGGGTTAGAACCTTTTTGACATGCCTAAGTAGAGAGATGAGACTCTAGCAGAGAAAGGCTGGTTGGCTTGTATTAGTTGAAAATCCATAGCAATGGACAGGTGAAGTACTGATGGAAAAATTGAATGTTGTTTATCTAGGGAAATTTGCTTATTCATATTTTCTTGTTGTCCCTGCTTCTTTAGAGTCGAAAGTCCCAAGGTTCTTTTCCTGAGAGATGTTTTTACTAGCATTTCAAGGTCTCCTATAGTCATGTAGAATGGCCAGAATACAACAGTGAATTTCTGATCCTGCTGCCTCCATCTTTGCTTCCACTTTGGGGAGTGTTAGAATTCTTCAGACTTTAATTTTTAACTAAATTTCTTTTTTACTTTTCTTTATGGGTCCAATAAATGTGTGTGTGTGTGTGTGTGTGTAAGTGTGTGTGTAGGGGGTATGAACACAAACATGCATATGAGGCAAAGTGTCCGGCTCTATTGTTCTCAGCCTCACTCCCTTGAAACAAGGTCTCTCACTGAATTGGAGTTCACCAACTTTTTGGCTAGCCTGGCAGCTAGTGAGCCCTAGAGCACTTCCTGTCTCTCTCCCTCCAAGCACTGGGTTTGCAGGAGCATGCATCCATCCCTGGTATTTCAATGGATGTTCAGGATCTGAACTCAGGTCTTCATGCTTGTGCAGAAAAATCATTAACTGGTGAACCATTTCTACAGGCTTAGTAAACATTTTCAAGCAACTTCTTTGTGTCAAACACAGTACATAATCTTTGAAGTACAGAACAAGGAACAAATACAATAAGGGCATAAGTAATAAAATATTAACAAAAATTCAATTGCTATAATACAGGTATCTCAGTTTTAGAAAGGAGCTGGCGGGAAGATAAATACTCTCATTTTACCAATTGTGAGCATGAAGCAATCCAGAAAACCAGCAATTCATCTATCTCTTTTGGTTGTCCATTTCTACCCAGCCTTATGGACGCCAGGGGAACTTAGGTTGATCAGGAAAGCAGGGGTTGTCGCTTGTTCCTAAGATTGTTTTCTGCTCATCCCAGGATGCTGTAACTCTTACACATGGCTGGCCCTTTAATGGGATCCCTGGAAAAATTACTCCAGGTGAAACAACTGATGGAGAATGGAAGAGAGTCTGGAAAGGTGAGGACCCCAGAATCCTATACATCTCTACCTAGAGTTCCATCATGGGCTCACAACTCTAGGCCCCTCCTATGCTGACAGATGTTTGTCTGTTTTAATATGATTTGTCCTTTTCTTTCTTGTCCTTCCTCTGTGGATGTTGCTTTTTCTGTCCCCATGGCTGTGGCCCTCTTCTTCCTGGCTGTCACTTTCAGTTTCTAGGCACCAGCCCCTTTCAGGCAGATAGCCCTGGCACTACCAGCTGACACTTCCACTTCTAATCACCTATGACATTCTCATTCTCTCAGTTTGTCTACTCTCCCAGGTTAACAATTATGTGTTCATGCCAATGCCCCTAGGTGACAACCCCTTACCCCAAGACCCTCATAATACACCCATTCCTGCTGGAAGCAGACAGCAAGCCCTAGCAAGTTACTTTCCTTTCTTTTACCATGAAGATCTCACTCAAGACCAGCAAGAAATTACAACTCTGAAGGTAGGTTCATCATCAATTATCAGTAGACACTTAAGGACCATATACTATGAACAGAGGCAACAAATGGGAATTGATGATGAGCCATTAATGTATAAAGTGCATGTTCCCAGATTAAGGACAAACAGACTTAATACACAGACAAGTATAAGTTACGCTGTAAGTTAGTTACAGGTTTTGGAAATGAACGATTTAATTGCTGAAAAGCATACTTGAATATCATCAGTACGGTTGAGACAAATCGAAAAAAGCCAACCCTCCTGAGGGGTCCATGGTGGGGGGTTTCAGCATCATTAGGTAATCCTAAAAATATTAATCTATTAGTTCTTTATTGTAAGCATCCTTTGATATTTTCCCCATAACTGAGCAGGATTCAAGAATGGGCCATCTGGCCCCTTGAATAAAAGCCCGGCTGCCCTGGTCTCTGAGATGTTAGTCATGTACTCTTTCCTTGGCAACTGACTGACCTGCCCAGGGCGGTCCAGCCTTATTGAATACCCCAAGACACTGAGAGAACTCTATTCCAGCTGCAAGGACCACTACAAACCATGTCAGATGCTAGAGTCCAACTGCTCTTTCAGAACTCGCTCCAATCACAACCACTCCAGGAAAGTCAAGATGGAATTGGAAGATGCTAGTGGGCTTTGGGGAACCCTAGATAATCTTGTCCACCATGCAACTGTTATTATTCAGGAGAGGAAGGGGAGGCACCTCCCCCACTAACTCAGCAAAAGGTAGTGATTGCTATATCTGATTGGTTCATAGATAAGGCATCTGATAAGGTTATATGTAAGCTGTGGATGGTAAGCGGGAAGCCACTCACACACAAAGCTGTGTTTGGGTAAAGTTACCTTCTTCTAACCCCCCCCCCCAATCACCCAGTTTTGCAACATTGGGCTTCAGGAAAGGTTTCTCCCAATGCCCCCACCACCACCATAAGGATTTATCATATAGCCCATACTAGCCTTGAACTTACCCTCCTCTTCCCTCAGCCTCCAAATTGCTGGGATTACTGGTGTGCACCACTGTACCTGGCTTCTGAATATTCTTTTTTTTTTAGATTTATTTATTATTATTCATAAGTACACTGTAGCTGTCTTCAGACACACCAGAAGAGGTTGTCAGATTTCATTACGGGTGGTTGTAAGCCACTATGTGGTTGCTGGGATTTGAACTTAGGACCTTCGGAAGAGCAGTCAGTGCTCTTACCCGCTGAGCCATCTTCACCAGCCCTGAATATTCTTTTATTGATTACTTGCAGGGTTTTTTTTTTCCCAGCTAGGGTAGGTTGAGCTGGATATACAAGGAAAACCAGCACTCCTAGAGGTTTTAGTCCCAAACCCACCCACAGCCATGAAAAGGCTGCTAAAGAGTTCAGGAGCACAGTGAGGAGCTAAATCAGCAAAACTGGGACCAGGGAGGGCAAAGAGGTTTCTTAAGAAACCGCAGGCAGAAGCTTCCAGCCCCTGGTTTCTGGAAGCATTCTTGAAAGCCAACAGAGTTGAGAGTCAAAGGTCCCATTATCCACTGCTTAGGAGCTGTTCACACTAGGTGCTGGGCCACTGTCACTCAAAGCCCAAAACAACCCATCATCTTTGGACCAGGGTAGCTAGAACTGCATCCGAACTGTCTTTCCTTTCGAACCTGGCAGCAATGGACTTCTAGGTTCTTAGAGCTTCAAGCGGAGAGTCTCTAGGTTCAAAGCCCAACCTGTAAGTGTATGACACTTGCCTGTTCATGATTTCCATCTGAATGGAGCAAAGGGAGCCTTGCTCGGCTCTCTGTGATGATACACTGGTATGTAAGCAGCAGAAGGGGAGTAAGAGGAGAGAGGAATAACTGAGGAATAACTGACACCCAAAGATGCTCACTGTGCTGCTGGCATCACCCTGTATGTTTGCACACAAAACTCCTACATCTCTGAGCAAGCATCAGGCCTCTGTGGTCAGGCTTTCTTTTAACCAAAGAGAACAGAAAACACAGAAAGAATCAACACATCAGCCAAAGTTACGTTCTCCTTCTGAGCCTGAAACCCTGTGGTCGGAGAGCCTTCCACGTCAAGTGGCAAAACAGTGACTTTTAAGACAGGAGCCTCTAGAAAGAAGATTAATGAGATCGGAGGAACAGGATGGCTCGTTGTTAAAGGAAATGCTGCTTATAAAAGGTTTCTTCTAAAATTTTAGTTTTAAAGGTAATTTATTTTTAAAAATTTCCATACATTATGATCATTATCATACATTATGATTCATACATTATGATTCTACTCCCAACTCCAATTCTCTCAAGATGCTTTCCACCTTGCTACCCAGCCAACTTTATGCTCTTTCTCTATGTGAAAAAGGAAAAAAAAAAAGAAAGAAAATCAAAACAAACAAAAACCCAATGTGACGAAACATACCAAACCAACACACACATAATCTCTCTCTCTCCTCTCTCTCTCGCTCTCTCTTGCTCTCTCTCTCTCTCATTCTCTTGCACATGCACGTGCACAAAATAAATAAATAAATAATAAAAAAAGGAATCTATTTTGTTATTTATCCAACTTCAGGCATCTGGGCTGGGGCCTGTCCTGGAGTGTGGTTGCTATGCCCAATGACACTGCATTGGAAAAACAAAACAATTTTCCTTTTCCAGTAGACATCAATTGCAAATAGCTCCTTGGTTAGGGGTGAGACTTTCATCTCTCGTCCTTCTCCATTCTGAGGTTTTGTTTGGTTTTTGTGAAGGTCTCGTGAATGCTACCACAGTCTCTGTAAGTTCATATGTGTATCAATCCTTTTGTGTCTGGATGACCCTGTTTTCTTGGAGTCGTTCAGCACCTCTGGCTTTCCTCTTCCTCTTCCACATAGATCTCTGTGCCTTCGAGGGAGTGGTTTCATAAAGATATCACATATAGGACTGAGTGCTCCAAAGTCTCCCATTCTCTACTCCTTGCCCAGCTGGGAGTCTCTGTTAGTTACCATCCACCACAAGAAGCAGCTTCTCTGGCAAGGGTTGAGCAATGCTCTGATCTGAGGCCCAGCCTTGAGAGGCAGCTACTGAGCCCTGGCTGAGAGTGGTTATGTGGGTCAGCAGCATCAGTTCTCCCCTTTGAAGCTAGGTAGTTCATACCAGCTCTCTAATAGCAAGGTACACATAACTGATGTCATGTGACTTCTGGGGGGTTCCAAAATATTGCTTCTGCCTACTTCTCTCTTATTGGAAATTTTACTCTGGGGAAACCAGACACCTGTAAGAAATCCCAAAGTAATCTAACAAACAGAAGTCACCTACAGAGACCCATAGAGAAAGAATATGAATCTCCCAGCCAGCATCCACCACCAGCATTCTAAGGGATAAGATCTCCAGTGACTTCAAAATACCGGTTCTTAGTCTTCCAAGTAAGGATCCAAACACGGTAGAGCAGAGATGAGCTGTCTCTATGCATTTTTAAAATCTGATCCACACCAAAGCCCTAAGCATAAAAGTTGTTTTTAATAACATTGAACTCGGGAGTCTTTTTCTTTTACAATCACAAATTCTGAAATAAATGATTATGATAGGTAAGTTTTACAAGGATAATATTGGCTCAATATTAATTATGAGCAAGGCTAGAAGGAAGAGTGTGTTTAGGAACTGGAGGAATGACTCAGTAGATATGTGCTTGCCTTAGTTATCTGAAGACAGTAGAACTCACATCAGATGCTAGGCATGATAACAGACACTTGCTAACCCCAGAGATGGTGGAATGGGAGATGAGAGCAAATTCCTCTAGCTTATAGACAGCTAGACTAGCCTACCTGATCAACTTCCAGACCAGCAAAAGATCTATAGACACCTAAGATTGTCCTCTGACCTCTACATACACATGCACAACCCACACACACGTGCACATTCACACACATATCCCCATACACAAAAGAGAAAGCTTAAGTTTAATAGAATAGCATAATCATTTAAAGATAAATATTAGATGAAATACTTCACATTTGGTTTTTAAAATTCATCTCTAATGTTTTCATGAGAGACGTCTTAAAATGACACAAGTGGAGAAGAATGACGAGATAGAAAGAATATTCTGGGAGACTTTGTCTTTTAAAGATATTATCAGACAAAATAGCTTGCTGGGAAATGACTAAGAACAGCGAAAGAGATGGTGCCATAGTACCAAGGTAGCAGCCCATCATCAAATCCATGAACTTCATTGCAAAAAGCTTCACATACTCCAAGTACAAGTTTGTGCTTTACAAAAAAAGAAAAGCTAATTCAGAAGGAGGAAGCAAGAGCTTGGATAGTAAGGCCAGGTGATTTGAAATGGATCTAATTAAAACTATCTTATTGTCTAGATGTTGATCAGAATTACGGAAACCATGTGCTCTGCCCAGTTCCACCTTGCAAAGCTAAGCATCTATAGCAGGTCACCCAGGGCTTCTCTATCCAGTCTCTATGTGGCCTGGAAGTCACAGACAAGTTTTCTTCTTTGTTCACAAGACTTCAGATCAACAGGAACAATACCCAGGAGCTTTTTTTGTTTGTTGAGTTTTTTGTTTGCTTTGTTTTGTTTTGTTTCGAGATAAGGTACATAGGTCTGACTGTCCTGGAACTCACTGTATAGATCAGGCTGACCTCATTCACAGAAATCCACCTGCCTCTGCCTCCCAAGTAGAAGGACTAGAGGCATGTGCCACTACACCTGGTCCCAGAAGCAGGGTTTTTTTTTGTTGTTGTTGTTTTTGTTTTTTTTAAGGATCTCACAACAACACCTCATCCACATCTGTGTAGCCAATTGTAGCCATTTCCTCCTGGAGGAAAGAGGGGGACTCATAACATTTAGGAAGTAACAGAAACTACTAGAGTTGCAAGGCTCTGTCCTCAAGATTGTAAGAGCAGTAAACAATTTCTTGGGAGAGGAGATCTTTCTGGCAGCCAAGTCATCTGCAAGTTATGGGAGAAGCCCCATGAGGAGAAGCCAAGCTGAGGTAAGCTACGCTCCTGCTCTGAGTCACCTCCTTTAGGTAACCTCTTACCTGCGTCATCACTCATGCCGGGGTAGGCTAGGCACCTGCTCTGAGTCACCTACACTGCCTTAAGTAACCCCTTACCTATGTTCCTGTAAGTAACCATGGGAAACTCACTAGTTACTAATCACTTCTAGAACCTCTCTTAGGTGCTCTATCTGGACACTACCCAAGCCGAGTCATAACACCTAGATATAAAACTGGGGGGCTTTGTGCTTATACTGTGCTGACACGTTTCAAAGTGACTATATTTCCCATATGAGAGGCACATGAGTAATTGGGGTGGGGTACTTGGGAAACAAAGTAAGTAGCCTCTGAGAAGGCGTCCAGTGATTTCTTTCATTTGATATTAACAGACTGTTAGCAGACTCTCCTGTACCAAAACAGCTGATCTCTGCAGTCAAAGTGACAGAGTGGAAATGGGAGGCTGGGGGAAGCAGGACTGTGTAATAAAGGACAGGTGGCTTGCACCTTGTTTTCTCTCAGATCGGTTGCTGTGGTGGATGCCAGCTGCCATGCCAGAGTACACACAACACCCTGGCACAGCTAAGGGATGCTTCAGAGGAGCCTGCCAGGCAACAGCCTACCTGGCATGGAAGACACTTGAAAGCTGATTGCTAAACATGGTCAAGCTGTGATGGCACTCCTAGTGAGCCTCACCTGCTGTCACCTCTGGTGGCACAGTGCCCGAGACACCTTGCAATGCTGCTCATGGGTTGCTTACCCACACAAACTGTAATAAAATAATAAACAATTGAGTTTGTGAAGCTTGAAGTGATTGTTAATGTAATTATAAATTGCTAACACAGGATTTTCCCCAAATATGAAGGTCTACTTCCCCATCAAAACTATAAGCACAATACATATTTTAGAGTCATGCTAGAGGTGTCAGAGCCAAGCTGCTGAAAGCAGACAGGTAGAAAACTTTAAGAGCAAAACTCATCCTGGGAAGATTGCTCAGTGGTTAGGAACACCAGCTATCCACCCCCACAAAGGACCCAAGTTCAGTTCTCAACACCCATATCAGTTACAACCACCTGTAACTCCAGTTCCAGGAGATTTGATACCTTTCAGGTTCTGTGTCACCTTTACACGTGTTGCATACCCTCACAAAAGACACTTAACCACACATAAATAAAATTAATAACCAAGGCTTTAAAAGCAAAACTCATATTTTAAAAAGTATCTTCAATGCAACAGAGGCGGGATAGATAGTCATGATATCTAAATAAAAACATGGGGAACCTAGAGACAATGTAAAATAACTTATCTGCTGTGCGAGAAAACAACTGTCAACCTAGGTTCCGCACCAACCAGAAATGAAGGATCGAAAGTAAAGCAAACACATCTTCAGACCAATAAACACTGAAAAAAAGATTACTTGAAGTCATATACTAAAATATGACTTTAATCCCAGCGCTTGGGAGGCAGAGACAGGTAGTTCTTCATATAAGTCTTCATAAGGAAAACATTCTTTCTACGTGGAGGATATAACAATTTGTATGTACATGACAACATCACTTCAAAATGTACAGAGCAAAAGGACAGAGCTATAAGAAAAAAGACACATCTACATTCTTAGAGGAAATGTCATTATCTTTTGTCAGCATATATTAACTATATGTGTGTGTGTGTGTGTATATACATATATGTATATATTTTGGGTATATTATTATTACTGTGTGTATGCGTGCGTGTGTGTGTATGTGTGTATACGTGTGTGTGTTTGTATTTTGGGTGTATTGCTATTATTACAGTGTGTATGTGTATATATTTTGGGTATATTATTATTGTTATTTATTATTATTATTATTACTCTGTGTGTGTGTGTGTGTGGAGTGTCTGTATGTATATATGTTTTGGGTATATTATTATTATTACTCTGTGTGTGTGTGTGTGCATGTGTGCGTGTGTGTGTATGTGTATATATTTTGGGTATATTATTAATATTATGATGATGTGAATGTGTATGTGTGTGTGTATGTGTGATATACATGAAGTGGCAAGTCATAGCATATACATAGTAGTCAGAGAAGCATTTTGTGTAGTAGATCCTCTCCTTGCACCATTATGTGGATTCTGGGTATTAAACTTAGGTAATCAGGGTTACAACATAAGTGCCTTTACCTGCTGAGCCATCCTGTCAGTCCCTGTACATACTCTCCTAGTAAATAAGTGAATAGAGTAAAAATAAAATAGAGATGTAGAAGAGAAAAACTGATTCATATTCGCCTAAGTGACATCTGTAGACACTTTACCTTGTATGCACATTATTTTGAAAAGCACACAAAATCTTTACCTATATTGACTATATTGAAGACTGTAAAGCAATCTCAACAAATTAGGACAGTTTGATTTTCTGAGAAATACCTTTTCTGATCACAATAGAATTGTGCTCAAAATCCATAACAAAAAGCAGCAAAGATAATAAAATCAAAGAAACACCATAGGTTTAGATATTAAGCTATATATTTCAAAAGAAACCCCAAGAATTAAAGGAATACCATTTAAAAAAAATTAACCCAGAATAATTCCTGTCTAAAGGAAATACAGGGACAAGAAGTAGAAGTAGAGACTGAAGGAAAGGCCATCCAGAGACCGCCCCACTTTGGGATCCATCCCATCTGCACACCAAACCCTGACACTATTTCTGATGCCAAGAAGTGCTTGCTGAGAGGAGCCTGGTATAGCTGTCCTCTGAGAGGCTCTGCCAGCATCTGACTAAGACAGATACAGATGCTCACAGCCAACCATTGGACTGAGCTGGGGGACCCCAATGGAAGGGTTAGGAGGACTGCAGGAGCTGAAGGGGATTGCAACCCCAAACAAAGAACAATATCAACTAACTGGACCACACAGAACTCCCAGGGACTAAGCCACCAACCAAAGAGTATACACAGATGGGTCCATGGCTCCAGCTATGTATGTAGCAGTGAATTGCCTTATCTGGCATCAATGGGAGGGGAGGCCCTTGGTCCTATAGAGGCTTGATGCCCCAGAGTAGGGGCATGCTAGAGCAGTGAGCAGGGAATGGGTGGATGGGTGGGGGAGCATCCTCTTAGAGGCAAGGAGGATGGGGTGAAAGGTTTGTGGAGGGGAGACTGGTAAAGGGAACCTTTGAAATATAAATAAGTAAAATAATCAAAAAACAAAACCAAAAACAAACAAACAGGAAAAAAAAAACCTCGCAATAAAAGTTAGAAAATATTTTTGAAACAGCTAATGTAGTGCTTAGGAGGGAATTTAGTTTTACATGTATGAATAATGAAAAGAGATGAAATGGGTTAGTTCAGGGATTCACTAAAGTGACCAGAAGCAGAGAACAAGCAAGCTCATGTCATGTAAAAGAAGGAAATGAGCAAAATATTCAATAAGGAGAATCAGCAAACTCTGTGGGGTATGGTATCCTTTAATTCCACACTCAAGAGGCAGAGGCAGGTGGAGCTCTGAGTTGGAGACCAGCCTGGTCTACAGAACAACAGGATCAGCCAACTTAAAACTTGAGGTGCTTAAGATGAGACACACACACACACAGAGACAGAGATATCACAGTTTATAGTAGCAATGAATAAGAAGATACAAAACACCTATAAGTAGGAAAATGATAAAATGACAGTGAAGTTTAGGAAAAGATGTATGTTCTAGGAAAATATGACAAACTGAACACAAGAAGAGGAAATACAGAGCTGGAAAATGTACAGAAGTTACACATGTGAGCCAATGACGTCACTGTTAATTAACACATTTTGTTTCTAAGCTTGTACTTTCCCCTCCTTTTGGTGTTGGGAGTCGGACAGAGAGCCATGTGCAATGCTAGGTAAACACTCTGCCACTGAGCTGCCTCTCCAGGCAGGGCTGTACTTTCTGAAAAATTATCAACTATAACTTTATTTGAGGTTTTTCATTTTAAAACTTATCTACTCTGGGATAGCACTTGTGTAATTCTAGTGCTTTTAAAACTATATGTAAAGGACAAACATATGTAATGGTTATATTCTTAAAGCCTTGTAGTATTTATATGCTACTACTGTGCTTGAAATGTTTAATGTCTAGGGTCCTCAGTTGGAGAATTTGGTTAATATTTAAGATATTAAAGGATGCTCCACTCAGTGAAATGATATATAACTATTTACTTACTTGTTTTGATCTTGGAATAATTGGCATGGTATAAATTCTAGGAAAAGTGCTGAAACTGTGTCTTAAAATTTATCCCAGGAGTGAAGAGACAGCTAATGGAATGGAATAAAATGTTTGCTAAACAAATTTGTCCAAAAGCCAACCCCCATTCTATGTATTTTTAAATGGGCAAAGGATTTGAGTGGAAACTTTCCAATGAAGAAATTCAAGAGGCCAAATAAATGTATGAAAAATGTCACCAGCTGTTAAAGGAATGTAAAAAGAAACCATGGTGAACAATTTTGTTACCCTGGTTAGAACAGTTATTGTTTAACAAACAAAAAAACTGAGCTAGCAAATGTCAGTGACAACGTAGAGAAACGGGAACTTTCAAATGGTGTATGGGCCAACAAGATGGTTCATCATGTAAAACAGTTGTCACACACAAATCTGGACACCTGAGCTTAGTCCCCCAATGCACACACAGGTGGGGAGAGGATTCAATTCCTCAAAGTTGTCCTCTGACACCCCCCACACCCATGCACACCTACTCAGAATGAAATTTAACAAATTTTAAAAACCGAGAATGTAAGTCAGTACTATTATTATGGAGAACAGTACAGACGTTGCTTCAAAAAGTGCAGGTAAGTCTGTTACAGGATCTGCCACTTCAGGGCATAAGTCCAAAGGAAATGAAATTTACACACCAAAGTGGCTTTCTGGATACTCATGTTAACCGCCCCACTATTCACAGTAGCTTAAGACAGAGAATGAACATAGTTGCCCATCCACAGCTCCAAATAAAGAAAAGTGTGGCAGGCACACACTGGAGACTATTATTTGGCTATAGGGGAGAAGGAAATCCTGTATTTTGCATCAAAATGGATGGAGCTGGATAGGATGGTGTTGAGTGAAACAATCCAGACACAGAAAAGCGGTTGCTTCGTGTTTCTCTCCTAGGTGGAAGCTTTAAATAACGTCAATCTGAATGTGGAATAGAGATTTTTAGAAGCTGTGAGTGGGAGAGCACGGACGGAGGGAAGCATATTGCATCCATAGACTGAAATATTACACAGGACCCCACTGATATGCTCAAGCAACACAGAGCAAGAAAAATAAAAATTGCATTTAAACAGGGCCTGGTGGTTCACATTTGCACTCTAGCCCTTGAAAGCAGAGGCAGGAGAATGGCCATTTCAAGATCAGCATAGGCAGTGTAGGGAGACTGCCTCAAAGTCTCGGTCTTGTAAACATTCCATTCCTCTGTGCACAGTTCAAAGGCAGGAATACAGACATGAGATCCAGTTTTGTGTTTTGCTACTCAGATCTTTTGTACTCCAGACCTATGCAACCCTGACAGATGTGCTCTCAGATCGCCTTGGATTATAGACCACTCAGTTGTTTTCATTTCATTTTTAGATTTTGTTTTATAAAAAAAAAAAATTATGGGAGTTGGAAAGATGGGTCAGCAGTTAAGAGAACCGGCTGCTCTTCCAGAGGTCCTGAGTTCAATTCCCATCAACCACATGGCATATCTAAAGACAGCTACAATGTACTCATATGCATAAAACAAACAAACAAACAAATATTTTTAAAAAATCTTACATTGTTATGTCAAGTTCAGGGACTGTTTTTCATCCCCACTAAGGCTTTGGTGTTTTAATGATATTTTGCACCCTTTTAATAGTTGACCTCATTTTCCTTCACGGTTTTCCTGGTATGTCTTCTTACCCTTTGCTTTCAGAGTTCATACTTTTATTTTAGGTTTTCTCCTATACATAGCTCAGAGATAGCATTTATTTTGAGGATTCGGTCTCAGAATCTGTCATGTATTGTCTAAGCTTAATCTGTTAAAATGGTTATTGATACATTTATATTATTTTTGTTGTAGTACTGTAGCATTAAGTTTTTATGTTCTCCCTTTCTCATATTGGGTGGAAAACATGTATTACTTTTTTATTTTCTTCTGGATTAGAAACTGTGGGCTTTATGTCTATTCTTTAAGTTAGTCATCCTTAATTGTACTCATCTTTATGAATATAAATTCTAGATATACATTTTTAGCCATGTGCATACTCATTTTTGTTACCTCTATTCTGAACATAATAAGGTGTTGTCTTAGTCAGGGTTTCTATTCCTGCACAAACATCATGACCAAGAAGCAAGTTGGGGAGGAAAGGGTTTATTCGGCTTACATTTCCATACTGCTGTTGATCACCAAAGGATGCAGGACTGGAACTCAAGCAGGTCAGAAAGCAGGAGCTGATGCAGAGGCCATGGAGGGATGTTCTTTACTGGCTTGCCCAACCTGCTCTCTTATAGAACCAAGATTACCAGCCCTGAGATGGCACCACCCACAAGGGGCCTTTCCCCCTTGATCACTAATTGAGAAAATGCCTTACAGCTGGATCTCATGGAGGCATTTCCTCAACTGAAGCTCCTTTCTCTGTGATAACTCCAGCTGTGTCAAGTTGACACAAAACTAGCCAGTACAGGTGTTTTACCCTCTAAATGCCAAGCCTAACTCCAAATTGTTTAACTGTTGCATAGTGTTGGCATCAAGTTGTTTGAAGACAAAGTTCCCCTACAGAGTTACTTTTCTGAAATAATTTGTAAGTTTTAGAAATCTACAAGTTGTTAAATCTGTGACCTTCCCCGCAGGCTGACTTCCCTCTGGCAAAGTTCAGCCTGACTAGGAAGGAGATATGTAAGCTTGTTTATTCTTCCTATGTGGCGAACACCTTTCTCCCACTCCCGTGGTCCTGCTATTTTAGCTATGTGTGAGGTCTTAGGTAGATAGTCATGTCCTCTTTACACTTAGCAATTCCAGACGTGTCTTGCAGTCTCTAAGATGCCACTGGAGGGGGTGTCTTTCACTTTGTCATTTATTTACATTTAATCTTTTTCCCTTGCTGCCTTAGTGTTCTACGGCTAAAGGTTTGAGGTCTGCTTTCTAAAATGAGGGAAAGAGAAAAATGGAAGGAAAGGAAAGGTACAGGCCCTTTAAATGCCCTGACCACTCAGTTGTTGCTTCAGCTTCATTCTGCAGAGGAAGGTCTTGCAACCTTGGCCTGCAGCAGGTTTGTGTGACCATTGTGCAACAACACCTCTTCCTCTTTATGTCAGTATCTCTGTGATTAAAAGTAATCTCAATACAGAGCCAGGTGGGGGGTGGGGGGTGTGGAGCCTTGGTCTTGCATATATGAACCACTGTGTACCCAAACCACCACTGCCACAAAACAAAATGGAAGGAAGGGAGGGAGGGAGAAAAGAAGGAAGGAAGAAGATACTGATCTGTATGTGCACAATGAGCACTTGTTTCTTATTGCATATCCTGACTTTTCCTCCAGGATCAAGAACCTAGGTATTTTCCTAAACGGACTACAGAAGCCGGCATACTCTATGAGCTCAAATGGACTAAAGTTACTAGCAGTCAGTCTATACAATACTTCCTATGGAAGTTGTAAGCTATCCGTGGACTTCAGAGTTCCAAACTCTGTTACATCATCAACAGATCCTGACAAACAACTCTTGACTAGGTAGACAGACACCTGGTACTTACTCCCTTGCTGTAGTCCCAGAATTATTTCTAAGTGCCTGTCTTTTTATAAGTCCTCTTTTGGATAAGGTGAAATTGATTTCTACTTCATGAAGTGTATTCATTTTGAATGACTAATTTAAAATTCATCTTTCTGTTCCAATAATTGTCCAGGTAAAAAGAGTCTTCTAAACTTACTATTTTTTAGGTAAGTGCTTGAATTCTGTTACACTTTGAGCCAAGAGTGGGATACTAACAGTATATATGTTTTTTTTTTTCTCTCTAGCTATTCTGCTACTTTGGATTTTTTGAAAAAGGCAACAGAGGTAATCTCAGGCTCCCTAAGATGACTTTTTTTCACTTAGATCTGATGAGCTTCTATCTGTCGCCTTGAGGTGAGGCTCCTTCGGTGCAGTTGGCTCCTCGTCTCTGATAAATGTAGGCTCTCTGGTGACCTGGCCAGGTAAAGTGAAGACCATGGGCTACAGACATTTCCCCCTCTCAGTTGATTTATTATATAATACTTATTCCCAAGATTAATACTAATCTCTTCCATTTCAAAAAATTTTTATTTATTTTATGTGTCTGGGTGTTCTACCTGTGTGCATGTCTAAGAGAGCATCTGATTCTCTAGAACTGAAGTTACAGATAGTTGGGAGCCTCCATGTGGTTGCTGGGAATTTAACCCAGACCCTCTAGAAAAGCAACCAGTGCTCCTAACTGCTGAGCTATCTTTCCAAATTCCATTATTTCCTTTTCTGCTACAGTCTTGCTTTCCCTTCCTGCTTGGAAGTCAAGGAAATACAAACTTACCTGACAATAAGTCATTCAGTTTCTCTTTCTCTCTATGTTAAATGTTAAAATAAAAAATTTTTAATATCTTTCTGCTTCATTCTTTAGTGCCAAGAATACCAATTATTAACAAGAAAGACAACCATTTCATCTTTCATCCATATTCTTTCCTATGTCTTCCTCTTACTTGTGAAATAATTCTCTAATAAATTATCATCTCATCTGTAAAAATGCAATATATTTCAAGTAGCACACTTTTAAAACCTAACTCTATCTATATCTATTTGCACTAATTTATTGGAAATTCTTACTATGAAATATCTTCAGTCTTCAAACTTCCAAATTGTCCCTTATTCATGTTTGCTTGTTTGTTTGTTTGCTTGAATGAGTAGCATCTGTACTTCCATCTCTTTTACAAAATCTCTCTCTCCCTCCCCCACAGTGTGTGTGTGTGTGTGTGTGTGTGTGTGTGTGTGTGAGAGAGAGAGAGGGGGGGGGTGGAGAGAGAGAGAGAGAGAGAGAGAGAGAGAGAGAGAGAGAGAGAGAGAGAGAGAGAGACACTGCATGTGTGTGTGTTGTGTGTGTGTGTGTGTAGGCATGAGGTTGATGTTAAATGCCTTTCCTCCATTGTTCTCACGTTGAGTTTTGACACAGAGTCTCTTACTGAACATGAAATCAAAGATTCTGCTACATTGGCTAGCCAGCCAGCTTCAGGGATCTTCCTAGCTTTTCAGAAAGGATATGCTTGGTTTGGTATCTTTCTCTTTTGCTTGTTAAATCTTTGGAAGTTTTGCTCTTTTCTTAGATCAGGTTGAAAACGCAGTCATTTTAGTCTCAGTTAAAAGGAGAGAAATGAAGAAAATCAGAGTCGAGAGACCAGACCTCACAAAACCACTGACGATTACTCTTTCTGATCCCTCTATCCACACTGCACTGTAAAGAAAATCTCCTATTTGATTAGTCATAAGCTCATGATAACAGTTCTTGCTTCTGCCAGTATTTCTTTCTATGAATGAGTTGTCTCCTTTCTCTAAGCCACAAGTAAAGCAGACCAAACATTACTTATTACTTAATGAAAATTTCAGTGGTTTTCCTTTATCACTCTAGTGAGCAAACACGTTTCACTTAAGCGTCAACTGTTGCGTAGAGTGAGCTCGAGGAAACAGGAACAAACCAGAACGTCCACAGAACAGAGTTGTGTGATCCCTTTACCTTCCATTGATTTAACCTTGTATGACAGGAGCAGAAACAGCATCGTGTAGCACAAAGATCTTTGCAGATTCTAGCACGTATATTTTTTAAAGAATTGGGCCACTCTTATAATTTATATGGCAATAGCAATATCTCTTCTCCACCTTGCTGAGGTTTCCTGAAATTTATTTTTAATCTCAATCCCAGCTGTTTTTGTCTGTTTTAATATAATAGACATGTTCACCTCTGTGACTCATAAATAGATGTTCAAGGGAATTTCTCCTGAAAAGATGCAAAATAATGAGTTTTGAAGATAACATTGAGAGCTCTTTGCTAAGAATGGAACGTCTTCTCATCCCTGAGCCATGATGATAAAGGGTGAAGTGAATGGATTTGGCTACTAAAGAGAGGAAGAAAAGAAAAAAAGGAAAGGAAAACATTGGGGAAAATATCACTTGAAGCTCAGCTACCATTTTATAGCTTGCCATTAGTGACCAGCCCATAATAGCCTTGATCAAGGTGTATGGCCATTTTATGTTAGATCATCCACATTCTTTATGTCTAATTTGTCCACATTCAGATGCATTGGATTATATTTTGGGGGCAGGGTGCATGGAGTTGAGTTGAAAGATCAACAAAAGAGATAAAAATCATAGGAGACTCTTGCTCTTTAATTTAAAAATCTTGCGGGGCAGTGGTGGCACATATCTTTAATCCCTCTACACAGGAGGTAGCACCAGGTGGATCAGTTTGAGGCCAGCCTGATCTACAGAGAGAGTTCAAGGACAGCCAGGGTTATTTAGAGAGACCCTGTCTTGAAAACAAACAAAAAATAAGCAAACATCTGGTTTTTCATTATAATTGAAGTACTTACGGTATACCAAGCTATACTTACTTTTCTGTGAACTTATATATAAGAGAGCTGCCACATTATGATATGATGTCATATGATTCAGAGGACAGAATGCTTAAAGTAAAATGCATTATATCTATTTATTTTGTTATTATTTTACATTAACCCACTTTATGATACAATGACCATGAGGACAGAATGCCTAAAGCGAAATGCATTATATCCATTTATTTTCATTATTTTATATTAACCCCCTTTATGATACAATGACCATGAATTAATAATACATTTAAACAAAGGATTTGTAAGCAAGAAGGAAACTTTGCGACTGTCACCACCAGGTTTAGTATGAGAAGATAAGAGGTTATTGTCCACTGCGAGTAAATTGCAGGTTCATCTTCAGAGCAGCCTATCTCTGAAAGCATTAATATGGTTATCCTATTCCCATGAACTATCTTTAAGTTTGGAACGTTCTAAAATCTTTTTATTTTTTGAGCTATTACCCAGCGTTTGTTCATTTGCAGTTTTAGAGTCTATCTCCTCTTCCTTTCTGTTTCACTCCTTTTGTTATTAACTTCAGTGTTCAGAACTTTAAAAGAGCAAAGAGTAAGAGTTTGATAAAAATGAAAAAACTGGACAAGGAAAAGAGAGAGAGTTCACCAACATTCTAGCTTATTTAGCATGCAATGAAAACTTTGAGTCTTCTAGAATTAAACACAGGTTTTCAAGGTGAACATAGATGCAAAAATAAAGTTTTATGAGAATACTACAGAACATGATGATGCATCATTTTTGTCATGTAAATTATAAAAGCTATAACAAAACTAACTACTCACAGTCCAAAACAACTTTTTTTTTTCCTATTAAAAAACAAACAGGCTTTTCTCCACTTCTCTCCTCAGCAATGTGTGTCCTCTTTTCTGGAACAATGAAAATATTGTGTTAAGGAGAAAATCTACCAGCACTCAGGAAACAGAGGCAGGCAGAGCTTTGTAAGCTGGAGGCCAGCCTGGTCTACAAATTGAGTTCCAGGACAGCCAGGGCTCTGTTACACTGTCTCAGGGCCTGTTACCCTGCCCCCCCCCAAAGAAAATCTATTTTGCAAACATCATTATAGATTATAAATATGCCCTTTTGATATTAATAGATTTCACCTTCACTTTTATAGTTATGTTTGTACTTCTTGTGTGAATTTCAGCTTGCCGCTTCTAGGAGGACTGTTGTACAAACCACCCAAAACTAAGGGTTCTCCGTGTGTGTTTTATTCCTTTCTTTTTCTTTTTCTTTTTCTTTTTCTTTTTTTTAATTTAAAGGGTAAAGTCCGTGTGGCACAGGTCAATGCGTTCAAAAGCATATCCTAAGAAAGTGGAAAATTCTTAACAGTTTTAAAATTGGTTTTAAGAAAAATTTGTGCGTGTCAGGAGTTATTTGGGTTACCCCTTGCCCCCACGCATCCCCCCCCCCAAAAAAAAAAACTACGGCCCACAGTTGAAGCCAAAATTCTCAGATTCGATCTTTTATATTTTGCTATATCCCTCCGCCTCGAGTTTTTGACGGCGGCAGTTTCCACAGTGCTTCCACGTGTGTTTTTTGTCCTTTTTTTCTTTTAAGGGAGGTAATTATTTACCAAGTGAGATTAGTAGGCTTCTGAAACGTTCTGAAAGAGAGGAGCCACATTTGGACTTTGTACGACTCTTGTGTGGGGTGGGGAAGGATTCTTTTCTTGGGGGCAAGGATTCCATTTTTGAGTCTGTGAGGGGCGTGCGAGGGTTTTCCTTCGCTGAGAGGACTTCCTTCGCTCAGACGAGTCCTCCGTGCCGTGGGAGGAGGTCGTGTCGCGGCGGGAGAGAAGAGTGTCCCTCACAGGTAGCCTGTGCGTGGGGCTGCTCTGGAGCTCAGGGTTGGCTCCCTTGTGGGCCAGAGCTTTGGGTAGCAGCTTCGTCCAACCACTGGGACGTCAAAGGGATACCACAACTCGCGTGATCCGAGTAAGTACAGGGAACACGCCATTTGCTAAGATGGGGGCTGCCTAAAACCTCTGGGTTGAGGCCATTTCCTGTCAACCAAGGCTTGCCAAGCACACCAGTTCCTGCTTCTGGTGTCTACTTGGGAAAGGACGGTAGCCATTTTCCCCGTTCTTCCCCCCGCAGTAGGATCCCCGCGGCTGGTGAGTAGACGGGGGGCGGTGAGGCGGGACGCAGGGAGGCGCCGTATGACGAGGTCAGCCGTGGACTCAGCGCCATGGCCTACTCTCGGGAGGCTGAGGCGGGGGCCCTTCCGGCCGCCGTTCCCTTCCGCTCGCCTCAGGTGCAGCGCGGATCCCTCCGCCGCAGCGTGCGCTGCCGGCAGCGCGGCGCTCGGCTTTCCGGCAGTACCCGGATGGAGGGGTAATGGCCGCCATCTGGGACTCGCAGGCAATGGGGACCACGGCAGGTATTCCCTGTGTGCGGAGCCGCCAAGACCAGTTAGGATGTCGGGACGCACAGAGAGACGGCAAGGGGCCAAGGGCGAAATCGTGGGGTGCTAGGGTTCCCCCCAAATGGTCTTGGGGGGGATCCGCCTCTTGCGCTAGGAAGCTCATGTTAAATAGTCCCGTCCATTCAGCGCTTCCGGCCAACTTGCCGCAAAGTTTTCTAGAGAAGTCCTTGGTTTCTAACCCGGGGCTCTTGCTAGCTCTTAGGGCTGGTCATTGTCGTCTCGGCTTGGGCTGGTTGTAAGTTTGTCCCTAAGAACTCCCCCACGGTCTCAGAGCCTAGGACTTGGGCGCGCGCGCACGGCGCGGCGACAGTGTACATCCGCGCGCCCGAGGGGCAGCGGAACTCCGGGGAAAGGGGCGGATCGGGCGCGGCGTTTTGGGGGCGATGCGGGGGCGTTTGGCGCGCGAAGCCATCGCTCGTCGGGTTCCGCGCCCGGTGGAGACGGGCTGGGCAGCCCTCAGTCCGCACCCCTCGAGCTGTAGGTTCGCGGGCCCGCCTCGACGGCATCCCTACTATGGGCCCAGTCTATGGCTATTGGGGGTTCTTCCTTGCAGAGACTCCCCGCTCTCTTGGCGCACGCACTGCGCGCCCTCAGAGTTGGGCAAGAAAGTGGTCCTCTTGTAGACTGCCCCCACCACCACCACACCCAGTGGCATATGGATTTCTTTGTCACGGGCTTTTTTTTTTTTTTTCCCCACTTGTAGGGTCCATCTTGAATCTGTTCTTAACATGGTGTCCTCTTTGTTAAGTGGGTAGTATCTTGAGTTAGATGGCTTTGGTAACTCAAAAGTATTGGGTCTGAATGCATAGATGATGTGATTTAACTCTTATCTAGACCAATGGAACAGATGCAACTTCAAAGTTTAGAAAACAAAAGTTAAGGGTCAGTTTTCGCTTCAGGTTTAAATTTGGGTTATTTTAGTTTTTGTAAATTATTTTTTTCAAAAGTCTTGAAAATGGGGAAAGGGGTCAGTTTTTGAGGAATTCATGAGAATGTTGAACTGTCTGTGATTATCTCAGGGATGTAATGTAAAAACAACTCACAGCGTGGTTAATTTGAAAGTCTGGTTTTCTTAAGGCACATTTTACTAATAATAATTGAATTGCTTTTTTTCCCAGCAAAACAGGTCTGATTTGAGTGTGCTCTAAAGTTTGTATGGTCAGAATGAATAGAGAGACTTGCTGAAATTCCCTAACATTTTTAAAGTTATAGCTGCAGATCTGTTAATTATCCTTCAACAAAGCTGTATTTTTCTTTAGAAAGTCAAAAGGGGCAATTCGTACTAGCACTTGAGGGGTGTTGGCTTTCTATGGCGTAGGTAAGCATAGTAGACCTTACTCTTTTCTGTTTTTTTTTCCAAATTATGATTACCAATTCAAACATTATATGTCAGATGTCTGAACAGATAAAAGGATAGCAACTCCAGCGACTGTGTCTTTGTGAGCTCATAGCAAATAAACTTAAATACTGGAGGGTTTTATCATAACCACCTTCACATTTTATGATATTTTTTCTGGAAGTAGTATAGTGTGGTTCCAAAAGCTGCTGTATTTTGAAATATTTTAAATGAGAAACTTTCTATCTAAATATAGTTTGAGTGAAAAAACCCACAAAACCTTACAATGCCCTTTTAATGTACTTTTATTGCAAGTGTTGGGGCTTACTCTCATTGAAGCATTGTGTGTGCCCTGTAGAGAACACTTAATCTGACCAGTCTAACTACTTTTCTGGTTTTCCTTTAAGTTCAAGATTTTAATCTTGCATTTCTTCAGGTGCTCTATTTAAAAGGGTTTTGTCAATTAGAGAAAAGGGTTCTTAGAAAATTTGAAATGTTTATCTGTTGTCTGCCCTCATGTATAGTCTATTAATTCTATAGGCTTCACATCATAGGCAGTTCTCATGGGATGTTGATACCAGCCTTGAGCATTACTGTTGTCAGTAGGCTTTTGTAGTGGGCAGATAAGTGGTTCAGAATCAGGTGCAATACTAATTCTGCTTTTGCAATTTGGATAGGGCAAAACGAGTTTTCCTTTTATTGTATTAAATGATGCTATTGTATTAGATTCTTGGAGATGTGACTTTTGTATTACATGAGTTATATCACTGGGTATCAATTGTATGCTTATGCCCCAAGTACAGAGGAACTTAAAAACTAATATTCCTTACTTAAATATGAACTGTAAATGACCAGGATAAAAGCATTTTGTTTTTGCTGTCAAAATTCTTAAATCTTCATTTTCATTTCCAGATACCATCTCTTGATCACTGTACCTGATTGTGGGTGGCATTGTCCAGGCATTAAGTTGTGTGCCTTTGTTCCTGGGAGAAAGGTAGGGATTGGAGCACTTGAGTAGATAGATTTATTACGTAGTAAGTTCGCGTCTTAATATTGGATTAAATAGACTGAATGGTTACCTATCTCTTAATTTTCAAAGTTACTTTAGAGTTTTATTTATTGGCCAAAATAAAAGGAATTTCTCCGGAAGTTTTTATTTTAATGTAAGTAAAAAACTAATTTTGGGTTTCATATTTGTTGAATGTTTTATCAGAGCTCAAAGATGATTTTAATATGTCATGCTAAATCTAGAGATAGCATTAAGGGCTTCTGGATAATGATCAATAAAGACAAATATGGTAGAAACAGGTTTCAAAGCTCTATAAATGGCTAGAGTCTGTGCCTTAATTTGGCAAGTGCTAGTCAGTGCACCTAAAGAAAAACAATATATTTGATTTACATTATGATTAATGCTTATCTACTTGAAGTTAGAAAAGGAACTGGAGAATCTCTAGAGAATTAAGACTGGTAGCCGGGCGTGGTGGCGCACGCCTTTAGTCCCAGCACTCGGGAGGCAGAGGCAGGCGGATTTCTGAGTTCGAGGCCAACCTGGTCTACAAAGTGAGCTCCAGGACAGCCAGGGCTATACAGAGAAACCTTGTCTTGAAAAAACAAAAAAACAACAACAACAAAAAAAGAATTAAGACTGGAGAAGTGTCCTGGAGAAGTATCTGAATGTCTTGATGTGGACAAAAAGAGTGGCAAAAATCCAACAGATCCATGGTAATATACGGAGAGCTATTAAAATGGATTGGAAAATATTGTGTGCCCTTATTCAAAAACACGGTTTAATCTACTCTCAACACAAATATGTCTGTCACTTGTTTGTGTTACTTAGGTCTTGGAATCTTTAAAATGGGTGCCATGATATTTTATACTGCTCATTTCTAAATGCATTAAGCATATACTAAAATACTTGGCAGTCATAACCGTGTTCTTCCATGAACTTTACCAATAGATTACGTTCTTTTCAGGGTCTCTTTTTTCACAAAGGCATAAATTTTTATTTATTTAGAAATTAATGTCTGATGACTATATTGAATAGAACAAAGTTCAAGCCGGGCGGTGGTGGTGCACGCCTTTAATCCCAGCACTTGGGAGGCAGAGGCAGGCGGATTTCTGAGTTTGAGGCCAGCCTGGTCTACAAAGTGAGTTCCAGGACACCCAGGGCTACACAGAGAAATCCTGTCTCGAAAAATCAAAAAACCTAAAACAAAAACCAAAAAAAAAAAAAAAAAACCAAAAAAAAACCAAAGTTCAGAACTGGGTTATCATTGATGTTCCTTCCTTGAGTAACTCCTTTTTATAAAACATGTTTGATATCTTGCTAGATTTGCATAGTACTTTGTTCCTTCATAAAATAATGATGAATACAGAGAATTTTCAAAACCGTATTTGATATGTTCCTGCGTAGAAAGAATCATGACTAGTGAAAGTAAATAAGAAATTATAGCACAATTACTAAACTAACTTAGATGATTACATTTTGCAGAATTGATGCTAAGATTAGTATTGCCATATGAGTGTTAGGAAAATAGACTATATTTGAGTTTGAAAGCTTAGGCTTCACAGGGGTCTCATTTCAAGACGTAATAATAGGTAAAAATAAGTGTTAGCTCTATAGACATTTATTAATGCTGTTTTGTTGATTTTACACATAAAGTATACCTAAATGGTATGCAGTTATCTAGTGTGGTAAAGGCCTTTATTGTGTCTACTTTGAAAACTTAAAACAAACAAACAAAAGGTCATTGAGCTAGGGCTATATCTCTGTAGTAGTGTGTTTGCCTAGTCTCTAAAGTCAAATTCCGGGTCCCCAATAAACAAATAGTCATAATTAACTTAGAATGATAGTCTGTTTCCTAAATATTACTGATTTTTCTTACTTTACCCTTTTTGAGAAATCCCTTAGTAACAGACAAATACTATACTTGTCTTAGA
This sequence comes from Mus musculus, assembly GCF_000001635.26. NCBI lineage: Eukaryota > Metazoa > Chordata > Mammalia > Rodentia > Muridae > Mus > Mus musculus. The sequence goes on from NC_000085.6 coordinate 40,899,112, forward strand.
GATACAGCCAGTTCAAAAGTGATATTGATATTAAAAAATAAGTGTTATTTTGTTTAGGTAACAAAATAGATACACAAGGTAAGAAATGAAATTTAAGTAAATATTTGCTCACTTACATCTCTTGGAGAGCATGCTGGGACATGTCTTTAATCCCATACTTAGGAGGCAGAGTCAGAAGGCTCTGAGCTCCAGGCCAGCCTGGTTTATATAGTGTGTTCCAGGTAGCCAGGGCCACACGGTAAGCCTCTGTCTCCAACAAAAGAAAAGGAAAAGAAAAAAGAAATTCATCTGGAGCTGAGTACTAAGAAAGACATAAAAGTTAATTTATGACCTGTTTATTAGATGTTGGTGTTGCTTAAGATCATGTCTTTTTTGCCAAATTATCTGACTTTCAAATTTAAGATTAACAGTTTAAGATTGTTAACCAGGGTTTGCAGACTACTCTTGTAAATGAAGATAGTAAATATCTTAGGCTTTGTAGTCATATGGCTTCTGTTAACTGCTATCAAGCTGTCATTGGAATATGAAAGGTAGTCATAGACAATATGTAGAAGAGCAAGTATGTCTTGGGCTTGTGTTTCCAGTGAAATTTTATGAAACTGGCTATTAGCCAAATTTGGCCTGTAGGTAAACCTAATGAGACATTTTGTTCCACAAGCACTCACAGATTTGTTTACCTGCTAGTATCAGTGCCATCCCCTGTAGTTACTGTAGAGGAATTCTCTGTTCTTTTCTAAGTATGACTCAGTTTATTCTATACTCCATCCCTCTGATCTACCAAAGTCATTGTTACCATATTTTTCCTCTATCCTCAACTTTAAAATTTTCTACCAGGATCATTTTCATAGATATTTGTTTATACTATAGTTTTGCTTATTAAAAACAAAACAAAAACCCAGTGTCTTCGGTTCTACCCATAGATCTTTTGTGGTATATTCCCTCAGAGTTGTCTGCATAGCAGCTTTGTTTCTGTGCCTTGTTCCCATATTTTTTCCTAAACCTATATGATTCTGCCTTCCCTATTAACTCCTCCTAAATTGTGCTAGCCACTGTTCCTGTTGATTGTGACATTAAAACCAGTGTTTTATCTCACTTAATGAAATTGATCAGTCCCGTTTTATTTACCTTTTTGTAGAATACCACATTTTCATTTAGCTTCAATATCAATGGATTTTTCTTTTCTACCTCACCAACTGTTCTTGAGGCTTTGGGCTTTGAACTTTTCTGTTTATTTATGCTTTGGTAATTTAATTATGTCCTCAATACTTAAATACAAACAGCTATATCCTGATGACAACTTAAATTTTATCATGTAGCTAGACCTTTGTGGAGAACTCATTATATAATTTCACTTGAATGTCAGAGATACCTTGAATTGTGCATATATATAACTGACTTTTTGATACACTTGCCTGCTATTTCTACAGCTCTTAAAAAATTCACTAAATGTTTGACATACATTTTATTTATATTAGAATACTTATGGCTTATAGTAGATCATATTTGTAGTTATTGGAGTTGGAAGTTTTAGCTGCTTTTGGTACATCTCTATATCAGAGAAGATAGGCCAATAAATTTTATAGGTACTTTCTTCAAAATCAATTCAGAACCTGACCATGCCTTCTAGACTCTGTGAGGTCATTATGTTGTACAGGATGATTATAATAGCCTTTAAATTGGTTCTTTAATGATTTCCATTTTTCTCCCAAATCTTCTACTTTTTATATAATAGCCCAGATGGTCTCTTTTAAAAGTAGTTTAGTGGCTGGGGAATGTAGGTTAATGGCAGTATAGTTGCCTATCATGTCCAAGGCACTTGCAAGGAAAATTCAGCTCATGTCCCATCTCTACTGAAGTAGTTTCCTGTCTCATTTAGAATAAAACCAAAATGCTTAGCATCTTCAGGCCCTATTTCTGTCTCCATGTTAGATCTTTGATTCTAGTCTACATTTCTTCTCTTTTCATGCTTTCTGATCTAGTAATACTGATAGATGAAATATGTTAGGCATACTGAACACTCAGGATTTTGGGACTTAATATTTCTTTACTTAGAATGCTAGCTCTCTCAACTTCTCCTTTCTTTCTTTTTGTTTAATTTATTGTTTATAGGCAGTGTTGTACTGTGTATTTGTGGCTGGCTAAAAACTCAAGTTGTAGAGACCAGGCTGGCTTCACACTCACAGAGATCCACCTGTCTCTGCTTCTTGGGCCCAGGTATCACACCTGCATCCCAGCTCCCCCTTTGACTTAAGACTCGCTTCTTTCTTTTGGCAGTACTGAGGACTGAACTCTGAGCCTTATTGAGCATGCTAAACAAATAAATATCACTGACCCATACCCCATAAGAACATTTGAAGTGAGAGTTTCCTGATATTATATTTAAAATTACAACACTCTGGTTTTTCCTTTTCCCCATTGTTTTATCTGCTCTTGCTCCCTTTGACCAGAATAACAGTGTCCTTTATTGTCTGAACAGTAGAATATTAGCTCTACAGGGGAGGGATTTTTCTCTTCTCTTTTCCCCTATTGTGCTCCTGAGACTTAGAGCAAAAGACTGGCACTGATTTGGTGCTAACTGCAGGCCCAGCACTGTGGGTTGAGCAGCAAAGAGCATTATAGATACAGTCCTTATTTAGTTCATGCCATAGTATAGACTTAGAGGATAAATTAGCAGAGTTAAATAGTGCTAGTACATAAAAGTTTAATAAAGGCATAAAATAGAGTTATTTGTTTATTTTTGAGGAGAGGGTGATTTATAGAAGAGGAAAGCCTTGCTAAGTAGGTGATGCCAAGTTAAGAAAGAAAGAATTAAGGAGCTGGAGACTGGTGGCTTGCTAAGATGTTTACAGATGACAAGTGTGGTAGAAATGAAAGTGAAGAGGGAAGGCAAGGTAAGGTGCTGTTCCCTTTTTTAATACTTACAATTACAGATTTGTTTTTTTAATAGTCCTTAACTATGTTTAGGTGTGTACATATCTGCATGTGGGTATGCACACTTGAGTGCAGGTGCCCATTCTGGGCCAGAAGTGTCAGGAACCCTGTAGGTGGATTTAGAGGTGGTTGTGAGTCACTTGATACATGTTCTGGGAACCAAACTCATGTCTCAGGAAGAGCAGCAAATGCTCTTAACTACTGAGCCATTTCTCCAGCCTCAGGTATTATTTTTTTTTGTCAGGCCCTTGCAAAAAGATTAAAATGTAAGTGCTGGGGTGTTATAGACTGGATAATCTTAATTCTCCAATGTAATGGCATTAGAAGGTCAAGCCTTGGGAATTGATTAAATTATGAAGATAGATTCTCCATGAATGAAATTAGTGTCCTTATTAAAGAGACCCTAGGGAGTTTCTTTGCTGTTTCTCTGCCATTTGTAAACTAGGAAGATAATAGTGATGCTATTTCTTTGCTGTTTCTCTGCCATTTGTAAACTAGGAAGATAATAGTGATGCTAGTGACTTTATCATGGCCTTCCCAGACTCTGGAACTATGAGAAGTAGATTTCAACTGTTTACATGCTGCTCAGTGTATAATATGCTATTATAGAATCCTATTAGATCAGCCTAAATGGACTTAAGGTTCAAGTTAAGGAACTTTGTGACTTATATTGATAGATTATTAACTCTTGCTGAGAGAATGCATTTTACTTTATTGTACTTTTTTAAAAAATACTATTTTATGTGCATTGTGTTTTGCCTACATATGTATCTTGTGCTTGTGTACTTGTGTCCAGTGGCCATAGTGGACAGAAGAGGATATCAGATCTCCTGGGACTAAAATTACAGATGGTTGTGACCTGCCATATCAGTGCTGGGAATTGATGCCTGGTCCTCTGGAAGAGCAACTATTGCTCCTATCCACTGAGCCATCTCTCCATCCTTAGAGAATGTGTTTAGAAGAATGTGGTAGACAAGCGGGAAGCATGGATGCCACTTAGGAAACTGTTACTTCAAGTAAGAGCTGATAGTGGTTGGACTAAGGTGATGACATTGAATAGCAAGAGGAGAGTGGGGATACGAGTTATATTTTGAAGATAGAGTAGATTAAGATTACTTGTGGATCATATGTTGGTGGTGGTGCCCTCTCCTCCCTACACTTTCTGCCAGACATGGTGGTGCACACCTTAAAATCTCAGCACTGGGGAGGCAGAGACAGATGGCTCTATGAGTTTGAGGCCAGCCTGATATATGTAGTGAGTTCTAGGACAGCCAGGCTATGTGGAGAGACACTGTCTCAGACAGAGAGACAAACAAGCAAGCAAACAAACAAAAAATCAGTATTCTATGTAAATTTAAAAATTTTTGTCCACTCATGACCCCTTTTGCCCAAGAATTTTTATGTAACTGTGGGTAACAAGGTTTATAAAATAGGCATACAGATTAAATATTTACTGATAGTGAGTCATAAACATTTGTTTTAAAACAATTGTCTGCTATACATATAGTTTTATAATTTAGCAAAGGCTAAAACAAATTTACATACTACTATGGTAGATGTGTCTGTTTGTTTTTATATAAACAATTACAATTTGGCTGAAAATTTATACTGCAGGGTGCATCTGATTTTTTTTTTTATGGTTGATTAGTATTTTGATTTTATAATAGTCAGTGCCAAGAACAGCACTTTGTGTAAATACATAATAGCAGAATTACACTTACGGCTACTTCAGAAATTATTAGAAATTCTGTCCTAATATCAACTCAGGATTCACTTCAATAATTTTTAAAATAATAACAATAACAACAACACCACTTTATATTATTATTACTATTACTATTCTGTGCATATATGTGTATGTAGAGGTCAGAGGACAATTTGATGGTTATCAGTTCTTTCCTTCCACCTTCTACTTGTGTTCTAGGGGTTGAACTCTAGGTTTGTGCAGCAGTGGCCTTTACCTGCTAATGAAACTCAAGTTAGCGATTCAAATAGATTCTGAAATCAAGTATTCTACCCAATACAGTCTAAAGATAATACCAATTAGACACTGAGGAATGGTAAGAGAAATACTAAAAGCTTTTGTCTTCTAATTAAATCATTATATTTCTGTAAGTAGAAAGCTTTGTATGTACAGTGGAAACTGCAGTTCATAATGCAAGACTGTTAAATCGGAACTGGGATGTTTCGGGCAGCTTTGGTTGGCATTGTGAGTCTTGAGGATATACTAGTACAAGCGTGCATGTTGTGTGTTCAGAACTGAGACTGGTAGGTCAGGCCATGTAACAAAGGTGAATGTTAATGGAGACACCTTAGATCCATTACACTCTAGATTTTTAAATTAGTGATTGGTTGTTGTGCATTCAGAAACTTCTTACTGTTTTACCTGCATGTATGTATGTGTACTCTATAGATGCATGTGTGATCCTAGTAAAGGACAGACCCTGGAACTAGAGTTGCAGATGTTTGTGAGCTGCCATTTGGGTGCTGGGAATTGAACCTTGCTCTTCTAGAAGAGCAATTGGTGCTATTAACTGCTAAGCCATCTCCCTGGTCCCTAAGAAATTATTTTAAACTAGGAGGTATGGCTCAGTGCCTATAATCCCAGGACTTGGAAGGTAGAGCCAAGGGTGTGCCAGTTTTAGGCAGTTTGGGGATGCAAAGGAATACAAAGGGAAATTGGGCATCAACCCCCTTGCCTAAACTATTTCAGTGACTTCTCTGTGTGATTTAACTTTATTCTTGCATTCCTGTTGGTCAGTGTTGAGAGCTTTGTTGTTCTAGCCTTCTCACCCAGATTTCCTTTTGTTGTTGGGGTTGTTGTTGTGGGTGGGTGGGTGGGTGGTTGGTTGGTTGATTTTTGCTTTTTTCCTTTTTGAGACAGATCTTGCTCTGTACCCTAGGCTGACTTCTAATTCAACAGTTGTCTTGTCTCAACTTCCAATGTGCTAGGATAACAGGCATGTTCAGCCATACCTAGCTTGTCTGCTTTGCTCTAGTGTCAGAGAAGTTACTTCATTTGCTGTCCAGGCCTTTTACTTTTTTGAATGTTTATTTTGTTATACTTTGATTGTTTTATTATTTTAACATGGTCTCACTATGTAGCTTAGGCTGGTCTCAAACTTGTCACCCTTCTGCTTCTGCCTTACAGATAATTAGGATTAGATGAACATGCCATTGTTTCCAGTATTTGTTTACTCTATTTTCCTACTTTCAGAGAGTCTTTTTCTGTTGTTCTTTCGTACCTTTTGTTATAGCTTATTTACCTAGAAAATCAGTTTTAAAATTGGAGTGTATTAATATATATGTCTGTATTAGGAGTTATTTTCTTTCTTTCTATTTGGTCTGAATTCTGAGCTAATTTTAGACATTACCTCAGATGTCCAGTAATCAGTCCTTGAATTGTTTGATAATAATTAGAAAGCTGATGGGAAGTTCTGTCAGAGTTGATAGATGGGTTAATAAACACAGCATTTGATCCCCGCTCTGGAGAGCTCTCTATGGGCTTGGTCTGTCCCCAGATTCTGGCTCGTGCTTCTTAAGTTGACTGGAAAAAGCAGAATTTATAAATAAAACCGCAATTTATTGTAAAATGGTAGTTTTTAAACTATAGTAAAAACAAACCATAAAAATATTAGAAGAAGACACTTAAAACATGAGGAGAGGAGAAGATACAAGTCCACAGAGGTTTTCTTAAACAGCCACTGTCTATACCAGTCTTGTAGGTTGATGGCATGGTTCAGGAACCAATAGCAGATCATGGTTTCAGGAACACTGTTTTAGTTTAGGAACACTACTAGAGGGGATAAAGGATATGGATGAGGGGAGGTTTGTGTCTGTTTGTGAATGGTTAGTGAAATGCTCTTAATTTTGCTATGATACTCTCTTTCTAATGTGGCCTGTTTCACTTTAGACTTTCTGTTTTAACCCTGCAGAGAATACATCTTTAGATTTCTACTGTGGTGGGAAAAGAGCAGTTTCTTATGTGACAGACTAGGTAGGAATCAGATCTAAGACTCAAGTAGCTTTCTCCAGATTTCACTTTGCTTTAGCTTTCCTGCTGCTTCCTGCTGCAATTCCTGAGTATTTTGATAATTCCGTGTAAGATGGATCAGTTCTTAACTTTACCCACTGTCGGCCTGAGGCCAGGGACTAAGCACTGTGGTCATTTAGTGCCTGATTACTTTCCAGCATCTGATGTTTTCTTTTTATAGTATCTGCAATGAGAAGTTGTTAATTTTTCATGAATTTCTTATGTATTTGATATTGTATCTGTTCCTTTAATAATTTTTGTTTGGCTAACTATACTAGTAATGCTGTTAATATTTACTTACATGTTGTAGATTTTATCATAGTCTCTTGATCTTTGTACATTTTTTTCTCATATGAGAGTTTTATAATAGACTTAGGATAAACTTTTGGGCTTCTCCTTTCCTTTGAAAACTATAAATGTCTGTTTCATGTTCCATATATCATAGCACTTACAGCTAGCTAATACTGTATGTGTTGAGTTTTATATTTTCTTCCTACTGGTAATTTTACCTAGCTTTTGGAAAAACTGATTTTAAAAATTCAAGTCTTTTTTTTTTTTAACCTCAAAATTATTTTTTTTCTCATCTACTTTGTCTCTCTTATAATATTAGCTGTTTTTTCTTTACTGTAATTGCCAACTACAGAACTATTCCATTTTGAACAGTGATAGTCTGAAAATGATGAATAGAAAAGTCCAGAAATAACCAATTCTTATGTTTCTAATAGTGTGCTACTCTGAGTGGTGTGTTGAAGTCTATTATTTCTTTACACCCCGAGATGTGAATTATTTCTTAGCCTGCCCATAGTGTTTTATGCTACTTAACCTGCTAGTCATTTGGAAAGTATATTGGTTATCAACTTGGTGTTCAGAGATCATATTACCCAGTGTACAGTATAGTAGCTCAGTGCTATGCCAGTGTCTGTATCATTTACCTTGCTTTGGGAGTATTGTATCTTTAGGCTTCATACCAGAAGAACTGTGAATATAATTCAGCAAGGTAGCCAGGCGGTGGTGACGCACGCCTTTAATCCCAGCACTTGGGAGGCAGAGGCAGGCAGATTTCTGAGTTCCAGGCCAGCCTGGTCTACAGAGTTAGTTCCAGGACAGCCAGGGCTATACAGAGAAACCCTGTCTCAAAAAACAAAACAAAACAAAACAAACAAACAAACAAAAAAATCAGCAAGGTAATAAACAGAAACTACATACTTTTTTATTATAACAGAGTATTCTATTTTATTATTATGAATCTTTTACTATTAAACTCTTATTAGTTAAACTTCATCATAGATGTAGTAAGAAAATAACTATATACAGGATTTAGGAACTTCAGGTTTCAGGCATCTACTGGGGTGTCCCCCAGGTAAGGTTAGGGGGTATGGGGTTGGGGATATTGTGTTAACTTGATTTTTAAAAGAAAAAAATAGCAGTAATAACTCATTATATAGTCACTTCTGGATAAAAGAAAGAAAAAGAATTTTCTCTGAATAAAGTGTTTACTTCCTTCTTCACACCCATCCATCACTTTATCCAGTTATTTCTGCTTCTTAAAGTTTATTGTCTTACTGTCTGTTCCATACACACACACACACACACACACACACACACCTGTTATTTGAGGCATGACCCCACTGTATATCTATGGCCAGCCTAGAACTCACTGTATGCTCCAGACTGGCCTCAAACTCAAAGAAATCTGTCTGCCTCCCAAACCCTGGGATTAAAGGTCCATGTTCGGCCCTTGCTTTTATTTTATAATGACATCAGTAGTTAAGATGAGATAAAACAAGATTTTCTCTGTTTATTTAAGTAGAGGAGGTGAAATTTGGAGGGTTTTTTGGTTTTTTGGGGTTTTTTGGTTTTTTTTTTTTTTCTGATATTGACATAACTTCAGAAAAATACAGTACTGGATAGAGGGAACTAGCCATTAGTGCAGAAAGGTTCATTTGGTTTTAGTAATGATTGTCCTTTTACGTCTCCTGACAGTTGATACTAGCAAGTCCTCATTCTTCCTGGCTTCTGGACTCAGCTGAGAATTCTGGATTCTTTCTTTCTCATATGTCAACCTGAGCCCTCTGGCCTCGAGAGAGCTCCAACCTGATCTTTCGTTCAAGCTTCCATCTCTCCCACGGTAGGTTTAGTGGGGAAAGGGAGCACATGATTGCCATTTCCTTACTTTGGATGTAAAAGATAATCATTAAATATTTGTTGATGAGTGTCTCCTATTGGACTTCTCTTTCAAAATGGTGGTTGGTATCTGAATGTGATACTTAAGCCTGTAGTTCAAGCTCCTCATTGGCAGAAGTGGGAAAATTGCTTGAGTCCAGAAATTTAAGGCTAGCTTGGTCAACACAGGCAATGTAGCTAAACCCAGTGTCACATGCCTTTTACTTTTTAAATGATGGTTGTTAGTCAGCATTTGCTTTTTTCTTTTTGGTTTTTTTGAGACAGGGTTTCTCTGTGTAGCCCTGGCTGTCCTGGAACTCACTTTGTAGACCAGGCTGGCCTCGAACTCAGAAATCCGCCTGCCTCTGCCTCCCAAGTGCTGGGATTAAAGGTGTGCACCACCACCGCCTGGCTTTTTTTTTTTTTCCTTTTTCACTAGGCCATTTCCTATCAAATATTTTGTAATACATTTTGGAATTTGGTTTTAGATCTTTAATTTTTTTCTCTATTATTTTTGTTACTTCATTGGTCAGTTGGTAGAAGGAAGAAAGCCTATATAGTTTTATTTGCTATTGTGTAGGAAACTTATTTTACTGCTTTTACAAAGGTGTCTTATTTCAGTGACTTAGGACATTGGTAAACTTATGAATGAGTAGAACCATAATTTAAATAGCACATTTAAAACCAGTTCTTTTTGTTGGTGGAGATGGAAATTGAACTATAATACAAACTAACTTAATAGGTGGGGGGGGGGTCAAATTATAATAAAATTCCTGTCCTTATGTTACCTGAGGTATCTATAACATAGTTTCTTTCTTTTTTCATTAACCAAAGGTAGCAGCTCTAGTGTAAGTTATTCTCTGGTGGTATTGCTTACACACAAATAGTGGGCATGCCAGGCGTTGGTGGCTCACAACTTTAAAGACCCAGCACTTGGGAGGCAGAGGCAGCTGGATTTCTGAGTTCAAGGCCAGCCTGGTCTACAAAGTGAGTTCCAGGACAGCCAGGGCTATACAGAGAAACCCTGTCTCCAAATACCAAAAAAATAAATAAACAAATAGTGGGCATGCTTCAAGATCAGGTAGATTTTTCAGATAAAGTTGGAATTTGAGAGCAAATTACAAGCCCTCAACTACCTAAAATATATGCGCTCTTCCTATACTATATTGACATTCAGACAGTTATCACCTTTAAGTAAAAGCTAAACATTTTTATAACTAGTCATTGAATTATCTTTTAAGTTGCATCTGGATAAAGAAGAACATTCAAGTAGACACTCTTATAACCTGGCTTCCCAACAATTCTAGTTACTTTCAGTAGCTTTTCTTCTTTTTAGGATCCCCATCCCCTTTATATGACCTTTATTGAGCTCTCTCCCACCCCCTTTTGGTAATACTAAAGTTTTAAACATTCCATTCTAGGTTCATGTCTTAGTCAGGGTTTCTATTCCTGCACAAACATCATGACCAAGAAGCAAGTTGGGGAGGAAAAGGGTTTATTCAGCTTACACTTCCACACTGCTGTTGATTACCAAAGGAAGTCAGGACTGGAACTCAAGCAGGTCAGGAAGCAGGAGCTGATGCAGAGGCCATGGAGGGATGTTACTTACTGGCTTGCTTCCCCTGGCTTGCTCAACTTGCTTTCTTATAGAACCCAAGACTACCAGCCCAGAGATGGCACCACCCACAAGGGGACCTCCCCCCTTGATCACTAATTGAGAAAATGTCTTACAGCTGGACCTTGTGGAGGCATTTCCTCAACTGAAGCTCCTTTCTCTGTGATAACTCCAGCTGTGTCAAGTTGACACAAAACTAGCCAGTATAGCTCACTATTTCAAAAGTTTATGATTCAGTAACTTAGTTTGCACTTCATAAATAGGCTTATCAGATCAAATAGTGACTTTGATGACAATTTTCTTGTTAATACCATCATTGACAACCTTGCTTTGAAATTTTATTAATGCAACAAAATAATTGATTGACAGCTTTATGTTTTGAGTTTTTAGTATATTGTAATTTTCTAATGGTCATTTCAACTTAAATCCCTTTTAGTATATGAGGAGAGATAAATACACAGTTAGCTCTGTTACTCATAGAACACGTTGTCTTTCTGTTCAGAAAGAAGCACAAGAAAATACATACAGGCAATACATTACAGAGAAAAATTAATGCCTGTAATTCTTTAATAATATTTCCAATGTATGTTTCTAACTTTGTTGGAGATAAGGAATTTTTAGAACTGCAGAAGTATGCATTAGGATAAAGGCAAATCTATATCTAGGTATATTTCAGAAATATTTATTGTATAAATGTGAGATGGGAGTAGATAGAGTTCCTGTAGCTGCCTTTGGTTTTCTGTTGGTTTGTTTTCGCTTTTAAAAGGAACTATTATTTAGCTTTTATTTATCATTTATTTTTTAATAAGTGTATTACAAGAGACAAAACACAAGAACAAAGTCATCTAGTCATGAGCAGCTCAGCTTGATGCACCCTAGATATTGTTTCCCTGGTCAGAGCCTGTAACAGCCTCTGTATAGTAGCAAAAGAGTTGAGGTAAAGTTCCACCAGCAGTAGGAATGTGAAATGTTCCGTAGCCATTGGAAGGGGGAATCTAGGTATTTATGATGGTGTTCCTAGAAAGAAGTCTATAATACAACTGTAAAAAAAGTCAAATTGTGAAAGTCTTGTGGTAATACTTTATACAAGAACAAATAAAATCTTATATATTTATGTTGCTTTTGCATTTATTTTGTACATTCCTACCATTTGGTAACAATGCTCTGATTTTCTTCTAGGGAAGCATCCAGTCGTCACTAATATCAGTTCATGCTTGATGGTGTTTTATGCTGGCTCCCATGAGTGACCTGTTCAGGTATGGCCCTTCATAAAACTGTGTCTTACTGTAGGAAATCACACTTAAGAAAATTTGGGTCGAGACTGTCCTGCTTTAGGAGGGTGATATGTTCTTTCATTAAGTCTGTATCTTGAAGGATGTTAACTTGTAACTTGAACAGTCATTTGGCATCTCATGGTGCCTAACCTAAGTGAAAGAAAGATACCAGAAGCTAAAGTGATGCTACTGTTCATGTTGTTAGATGAAGCCTCCTTTAAACCTGAGTGTTCTTAACAGATCATGTCTTTGTGTCTTTAGAATATGTGTTTGATTAGCATTTCTGCTTTGTTGATTCAGAATGAACTTAAAAATATAAAATTTACTTTTAATTCTGTGTTAAAAATTTCAATTCTTTGTTTAATTTTAGGTGAATTGATTTGAGGAAAATCCTGGTTATTTTGAAGTTGTTGCAGCTCAGTATTATTTTGTGTTTAAATCACAAATAACTTCACAAGTTTTCAGAACAAAAGAAACTGGATTTTTTTTTTAATTAAAAAAATGCCATTTGAACAGACACAGCTATTTTGTGATGAAAAACCAACTATTTTGAAAAAACTTGATACAAGAAATGAGATAGCAGATACTATCAGATCAGTATCTACATCAAAAATTTCAGAAACTAGTTTTCAGTATGTACTAAAAGATGTGAACATCTGTTTACCCAAGATAAATATTCCAAATGAAATCTTAATGAAACATGAAGTTGAAAAATACAGACTATTATTTCAGAGTAAACCACAGACTGCAAGGAAGTCTATCAGTGTAAAAACAGTAAGCTGTGCTGAGGAGTGTGTACTGCTTTGTAAATCTGAGCGAGCTGAAGATGAGACTGTAAATATGTCTGCAAAAATACTCAACTTTAGTTGTTCAAAATGCCAAGACAGTACTCAGTATAGTCCAAATGATTTGCAGAAACACTTTGAAATGTGGCATCATGGTGAGTTACCTTCATTTCCTTGTGAAATGTGTAGTTTTTCAGCAAGTGACTTCCAGATATTTAAACAACACCGAAAAACCCATAGGAACACTTTTGTAAAATGTGATATTTGCAACAGTGAGCGTTCATATACTTTATTGGACTTGACAAAACACTTCACATCTAAACATTGTGTTAATGGTAATTTTCAGTGCGAAGAGTGTAGATTCTTTACCCAGGATGTCGGCACATTTGTTCAGCACATTCATAGACATAAAGAAGTGCACTATAAATGTGGAAAATGCCATCACCTGTGTTTTACCAAGGGAGAGCTGCAGAAGCACCTTCGTGTCCACTCTGGTACTCTTCCCTTCACTTGTCACTACTGTAGCTATGGTGCCATTCATAAAGACCAACTTATCAGACATGTTATAACCTTGCATAAAGAACACTTATATGCGAAAGAAAAACTGGAAAGAGACCAATATGATAAAAGAGTGGCAAAGACTACAACAACAGGACTTAAACTAATACTTAAAAGATATAAAATAGGTCCAACAAAGACATTTTGGAAACGTAAGACAATTACCAGTGGAAATGATGAAAGTATAGGAAAAAATGCTCAAGCGTTTAATATAGTGAGCAAAACACAGACTAAATCTGAAGACCAGAGTCAAGAGCAAGTAAATGGAGAAAAGGGTGAAAAACAGCACTGTGAGAATGGTGATAAGCCCGTCGAATCAGAGTCAGAAAAGGCAACGGTGCTATCCACCGGGCAATATAATAAAGCCGACGAGGGAGCAAGTACTACTTCTTCAAGTGTCTTGAGTGCTGTACAAGGACCTACGGTGTTACTGGTGAGAAATAATAAGATAACAATTCCTGCTAACTACAGTGCTAAGTTTATGGGCTTCAAGATGGTAGATGGGAGACAGCATATCGTAATAAAATTGTTGCCTGCCAATAAACAGATTTTACCTTCACCAGTCTTACAATCAAACACAGAAAAGAATAGTACAGCTAATTTGTCACCCCAGGCTGTGGCCAACACTGGGTTTGCAACTGGATTAACAACCAAAGTGAATGACACAGATTTTGTGAAAGCAGCTCCACCTGCATGTTCATCCCCTGTGCTTGCCAGGAAAGTAATTTCTGAAAAGGAAGCAGCTTTCATATCTGAAAAGAATAATACGCTTCAGATGGTAGACGACAGTAAAAGTTTATCTTCATTGCCAACAACATCAACTACATCAGTGCGTGTGACTACAAAAGTTGAAGCAAGAGATAATGTTGACTTGTGGGAAAATGATAGCCCTCAGAGTCATCCAGATGCATCAGATACCTCCATCAGTAGTCCAGATAAAGTCAGCCTTACTCCTAAGCCCAATGCATACAGTTCTGGAGATATGCATAACTATTGCATTAATTATGTCAACTCTGAGTTACCTGCTGAATCCTCCAACTCTTTTGAGTTCTCTAACCAAGGATCATTACCTTTTCATAATTATTCAAAGGTAAATAATAAACGCCGTAGGTTTTCAAGAGCAACACTGTGTGAAAACCTTCAGAAGGAATCTCCAAATAAAACAGTTACTCAGCAATCAACTAGTGATAGCGATACAGCTTCACCACTACTGAGAAAAGAGAGCTCTAACTCAGATAACCTGTTTGCGTCCATCAACCCTTTAAATGGAACTTTAAAAATAAAAACTGAAATTGAAGAACCATACAATTTAGAAGAAACACAAAACTTTAATGAACAGAGCCTGTTCACTAATGAAAACCAAAATTTATTGAATGTGACTGAAGAACCTAAATGGAATGACATACCCAGTGCCGGCTCCCCTATGATGCCTCGAATTACATCTGTTTTCTCTCTCCAGAGTGAGCAGGCTTCAGAATTTTTGACACCTGAAGTAAATCAGTTGCTTCAAGATACATTAAAACCAAAATCTGATATAAAGGAAGATTCTAATAACATTCCAAGTAAAAACCTTCCATTCGATTGTGACCAAACACTTAAAAAGTCTGAAGAAGTAGTGATAAAATCTTCAAAAGACTTCCAAATGCAAGACGACATCCCAGTTCCTTCTGCCAGTGTAGGTGTTAATGTGCCTGCAAATGATCTGAATTCAAAATGTAATGGACAAGAAAAACAAGGATTGTCAGTATTACAAGATGTGAGAGATTCAGAGGTGACCACTAAAATTCCAAATATCATCACATTACTTAAGACTCAATCAGATGCAATAATAACACAACAACTTGTAAAAGACAAACTCCGAACCACAACACAAAATTCAGGTCCTGTATATGTTCAGAATCCATTTCTAACCTCAGAGCAGAAAAATCCTGTTTTTGTTCAAACTCCAAAAGGTTTTATTATACCACTGCATGTTGCTAACAAGCCTGGATTGCACGTTTTTTCTGGAAGACCAGTTCCTTTGGTTAATACTCGGAGTGTGCCTGCTACTCTCCTTGTAAACAAGAAACCTGGAATGCTTTTGGCAACTAATAATGGGAAACCTGAAAGTGTTCCCACGGTGAAGACTGAGAATGTTCATAGTTACGGAACTGTGACTAAGGAACCTTGCAAAACACCTTTTCTGAAGGCAGAACACAATAACAGTTGTCTTACACCTGGACTTTGTTCCAGCATTGGAAATTGTGTGAACATGAAAACTTGCTCAGAGAATACATTGCCATTGAAAGGTTCTTACATTATTAAAACATCAGTAAATTCTTCAGTGAAAGCTGTTCCTAACATTCTACCTGAGCAGCAGGGCCCTAAGATGAATATCTTGGATACAGTAAAGCAACAGAATGAAAATTTACCAAAAGCATCTCTCTACACCCTCATGCCTGACGGTAAACAAGCTGTATTTTTTAAGTGTGTGATGCCAAATAACACTAAACTGCTTAAGCCTAAGTTAGTCCAAAGTAGTACCTACCAACATATTCAGCCAAAGAGACCTGCAGGAGCACCACAGAAAATACTCGTAAAGATTTTTAATCCTGTTTTAAGTATGAGTGCTTTTAATAATCTTTCAGCTAGCAACTCTGCATCCTCATTCCAGAAAGAGATTGTACCATCTAAACCAACTGTACATGGAGAGCAGAAAGAGCCAGAAACTTCTAGAAATGCCTTACCAGTCTTAGTGCATGGTTTGATGCCAGCAAATGAAACTGTTCATTCTTCTACTACAGCATGCCCAGGATCTTCTGAGGAACCAGTATATATCAGTGAGCGTTCAGAAACAAGAGTTTTAAGAGGTAAAGCAAATTGTGCAGTCGAGAGAAATTTCAATAAAAGAAAGACTTGTAAAAATAAGTTTGCAAAAATTAAAACTCGGATAGATCAAGATTCTGAAACTGCTTTTGTATCTAGAAACAGAAGCTGTAAACGAAAGTACATTGATAATTACCAAGAACCTCCAAGGAAAAAGTCAACATTGAATAGAAAAGGTAAAGAAAGGGCTAGTGCTGAAGATGTCCAGGAAGCATTTGGATTTAGCAGACCTAGGCTTCCAAAGGATTCTAGTAGAACTTTGAGACTTTTCCCTTTTAGTTCCAAACAGCTTGTGAAATGTCCTAGGAGAAACCAACCAGTTGTGGTCTTGAACCATCCTGATGCAGATACCCCAGAAGTAGAACGTGTAATGAAAACTATCGCAAAGTTTAATGGGCATGTACTGAAGGTTTCATTGTCACAAACAACTATTAATGCTTTACTGAAGCCAGTTTCTAACACTTCTGAAACAACTTACAATGACTTTTCCAAGAGACAAAAAATGCTTAAACCTGTTAATTCTGTGAAAGAAAGATTTGTGCTAAAACTAACACTCAAAAAAACAAGCAAAAATAATTACCAGATTGTAAAAACTACCTCCGAAGATGTCTTGAAATCTCAGTTTAACTGCTGGTTCTGTGGTAGAGTTTTTGACAATCAAGATGTGTGGGCTGGCCATGGACAGAGACATTTAGTGGAAGCTACTCGGGATTGGAATATGTTAGAATAATATACTGTGATTACCAAGGAAAAGATATCTCAGAAGGAAAAAAATGGGTTGGTATAATTCAGGCATTTTCTACATTGGTATAGTTTTGAACATTTCTAAGAGTTGGTTATATTTCTGTGGAAGAACAAAAGCTTTATGTGTGGTACTTGGAAATACCACAGTTAACGTATGTTTTGAAAGAAAGTAATTAGCACAGACCTTGATTTAGTTGTGTAAAGATGCATATGTGGGACAGAAGGGTAAGGAAATTTTTGACAAAAGAGTTTTCCCATTTGAATTTAGAGACTGAGTAGAAGATAATGGTGGACAGCCCTTTCTTCTCCCACCAGCCTTACCGACCTGACAAGAGTTTCTCTGGAGGTGAAGAACCTTCTCACAAATGGTTCCCTGCTACATATAAAGATGGACTGAGCTTAGATAAAGTTACTTTCTGTTATAGTTCATTTGAAAGGTATTAATTTTCTTTGAAGCTACATCTTGCTGGACTGTAGTTAAACTTGAAATAATGCTTGAAGAGTTTAGGGCAAGTCAATGCTGTTGTTGTTGCTCTGCCCTGTGTCAGATTGGAATGCCAGTTAATTGTCTTTTCCTGTGGCTGTCTTCCGTCACTGCGGTAACTGGGGCAATCTCCAGAGGAGAAACAAACTTTTTTCTAAAATTCACTTGAACGTCAACATTTTCTTGAATTTGGTCCTATTTTCCAGTGATCCCCTTGCACAGAACTATGCTTATCTGATTGGAAGTGTCCATAACCAAATGACTTTTTTATCTCCCTTGGTTGGCATCCCCTCAAAACGAACAGAAAGAACATAGAAGCACTTCAAAGGGAATGCTTTTCTTGAAAATTAAAACTATTTTTACAGAGATAATATTTTGAAGCAAGGTTAACAAAGCAGATTATATTTTTGCTTGTGTTTAATTACTGTTCTTACCTAAACATGTCCACATTAGGATAGACCATTTTCAGGATGACCAACAACCCAAAATAGTGTTAATAGTTGGTATTTGAAAACAGAGAAGCAAGCATTAACGATGGACTCAGTAGCAGTTCATTAAACTTGAAAAATTCCTAAGAGACATGCCCAACAATTTCAAAATGGATTATTTTCATAACAATGCATTTACCATATACATTTGCATCAATTTTTTTGTCTTATTGGATAATGAAGTTATATTAGAAGATGATACTCTATGTAATTTTTTGTTTTGTTATTACTATACATGTTAATGACATTTTCATTGATTAGATCAATTTCAGGGCTTTTTTGTATATAACAAAAATGTACATATTTTTGTATTGATTATGTAAATTTGCACAAGAAGTTTATGACACAAAAAGTATTTTCTTTTTAGTTCTCTGCATGCATTAATAAAAGTGGGTGATTTAAAAATAAGAAAAAAGGACTGTACCCATGTTATTTTATTGGTTTTTATTGGTTTTTATTTCTGACCTTTTTTGTTTGTTTTTTGTTTTGGTTGGGGACATACTTTTTTTTTCAGGGATTAAACACTATTATTAGCAAGTGCCTAAAAATGATGTGAACCGTTTACACATGCCAACTGTAACAGTAGGTCCTAAATGGGCCCATTCCCCTAATAGTTTTGATTTAAACAAAGCCATAAATAGATGCTTCAAGCTATATTGCTATGCACATTATACTTGTACTGTTTTTGTGCAGTTTATCTACTTTCTTAGTGGAATATTTTTTGTATAAAACCTGTTATAATTGTGTTTCTTGAATTGAGTCTGAGTGGAATTGATTGAAAATGCACAGTATATATTGATAATGTACATGATGTTTAAAGAACGGTAAGCATTAATTTCCTTGTTCATTGTTAATGAAGGTTTTCTTCAATTAAACTTAAGCTTGTGTTTACATGAGAGTTTCTTCTTTTTTTTAACTGAGCTAATGGAAATTCTAATGGGAAATCTTTTCCTCCCCTTCTGTCTATTTAATGTCTGAGAAGGCTACAGAATAAACATGGGACTTTCCTTTTTCTTCAGAAATTAATATTTGAACTTTGAGAAAGGTCATATTTAGCATAACATGTCCTTGGCTTTGTTGGGGAAAGCTTTTGATCTTTAGGAACTTTGTTGTTATGAATAGGTCCATAATAAAGTAGGTTCCCTCTGTGTCTAGGAGAGAGAAAAGGCTATCCCAGCGTCCAAATATATGCCAGGGGCTGGAGAGAGGCTCTGGTTGAGAGCACTTGCTGCTTTTACAGAGGACCCAGCTTCAGATCCCAACACCCACGTGTTGCCTCACAGTCCCTTGTAACTCCAGTTCAATGGGTTCTGACTCTTATTCTCCAAGGACACTACATGCATGTGTACAGATACACATGCAGGCAAAATGCCCATGTATATGTGATTTTTTTTAAAAAATGAAAGTATAGATTTAGAGAAGGGCAAAATATTAATTGAAGATAATTAGCTTTCATATCTTCAAAATTGTAATATATGCACTGAGAATTAGTTAATAAGGAAACAGACCCATTTATAGAAAAGGGCTAAAAATAGTCTACATGTCTCATCTAAAGGAAAAACTAAGAAATTAATAGTATTTCTCAGTGGGCAACCATACTCAACCTCACTGACTGCATTTTCCTCCCTTTTGCTCTGCCTGCAACTCCTTCCTCAACCTGTAAGTTCCAAAAACAAAGATGTTCAGAAGAGTACAAGAGTGAGCATCAAAGATAGCCTATTGCCTGTTCTCCATAGGGGGAACTAATGCAAGGTATAGGTATTTGATTTCTGTTGAATGTATTGGCCTCTGCAATAAGGGAGTTCAGGAAGTCCTATAAAAAGGTAGCTTGCAGACTTGAGACTCAAAGACAACTAACTGGTAATGTGGCTCAGAACAAGAACCCAAACTTGTAAATTGCTGGATTCTTCAGTCCAAGATCAAAAGCCTGAGAGCCAAGGTACTTTTAACATCTAAAGTCTAGAGAGCTAGGAGTTTTGATATCCAAGAGCATATGAATGTCCTAGATTTGGAGAGACAGCATGTCCCATGCCCACTTACACCACCATCTTTTTTGAAAATAACCCTTACACAGAAAAAAATTGAGTTCTCGAGGTAGTCTTTATTTCAGTCAAAGTGATGCCTTAAAACCATGTATTCAAAACATGAGCAGTTCCTATGCAAAAGTACTGCTAAAAAGTGGCAATCAGAACAGTAGGGAAGACCAACAGTTGTGGATCATACTAACGTACCACACAGGAGTTTTAAGGATAGGATCTGAGGAAGTGACCACCTGAAGAAAGCCAGTTAGTTCACTTGCAGGCTATAACAGTGAAGGAGTGACCAGAGGGATTCTGACTTGCAAGTTTCTGGATGAACATAGGCAAAGCTGTAAACTCCCTAAGCAGTGAGAGCTGTCTTAAGGACACATGGGTTTTGTGACTGTCTTAGTTAGGGTTTCTATTCCTGCACAAACCTGACCAAGAAGCAAGTTGAGGAGGAAAGGGTTTATTCGGCTTACACTTCTATACTGCTGTTCATCACCAAGGAAGTCAGGACTGGAACTCAAACAGGTCAGGGAGCAGGAGCTGATGCAGAGGCCATGGAGGGATGTTCCTTACTGGCTTGCTTCCCCTGCCTTTCTCAGCCTGCTCTCTTATAGAACCAAGACTACCAGCCCAGAGATGGTCCCACCTACAAGGGGCCTTTTCCCCTTGATCACTAATTGAGAAAATGCCTTACAGCTGGATCTCATGGAGGCATTTCCTCAACTGAAGCTCCTTTCTCTGTGATAACTTCAGCTGTGTCAGGTTGACACAAAACTAGCCAGTACAGTGACAAAGAGTGTAAACCTCACAGATGCAGAGGGGTGACCACTATAAACATGCAGATTCAAGAGCAACTCCTGAGAAAGTCAAACTTAAAAAACCCAGGGGTTGGGGGACTTGAATAGTAACATCCAAGGCAGAACTAGACTTCTAATTCAGCTCAGCCAAGTCACTACAAAGTAGCACATCTGACGTGTGTCTGTGTCTGAGTCTGTGTGTATGTAAGATGATAGGAAGAAGGGTCCAGGTACAAAGCATTACGTAAAATGTCCAATTTCAATTAAAAATTATGAAATACAGAAATAAAAATGTGATCATGGGAAAACCTATACTAGAACCTTGGAGAGGTGTGTCAGGTAAGTGATGAGCAGCATTGATAAGTATGTTCAAGAACCTAAAGGAAACCAAAGAACTGAGGAAAATATAATTCCTTATCCAATGTGGATAATAAATAATTTTTAAAAATCTCCCGTGAAATATTTAGACTCAAGGCCAAACACTTACTAGCATCTTAACAAGAGGTTTAGTCTGGTAAAAGAATCAACAAACTTGAAAATTAGAACCTTTACAACCTGAAGCATAGTCTGGAATAAAGGGCAAAACTCTGTCACTACATAATTCTACATTTAAATGTAAGCAAGTGTCAAACAAGAAAAACAGAGGACGTTATCTTGTGATTTTCATCCTGGCAAATGCCTCTTAGATATGACACCCAAAGAAACAAAACTACCCTCTCACAAAACGTAGAATTTTTAATGCAGGAGGTTCTAGGCCTGACCTATGTCATCGAATTCAGATTAATTTCAGTTTCAGTAATAAAATGTTTGCCCTCTGCAGCTTAATCACTATCCTTGTTACAAAACGCATCAGTAAATTGTGTATCTCTGTAGATTTATATTTGCTTTTTAGAGTTGTCTCAAGTCAGGAGATGGGGAAAAAAACAAACTTACAAAGAAAAGTGTATTTACGTTGTAGCGCGCGCGTGCGTGTGTGTGTGTGTGTGTGTGTGTGTGTGTGTGTGTGTGTGTGTGTACTTGTGTGTCATTTTTCATTCCTTTGGGTAGGTTTTACTTCTTTTCATTGTCCCTTTCAGCCTGAAAGACTGTGGTATGGTTTGGATCAGGAATTGCCCCCTCAAGGCCGTGTGCTAAAGGGTCTATCCGCAACTCTGACTCTGCTGGGTGCTGATGGTGTGTTTAGGGATTGCAGAAGGAAGTGAGGTCACTGGGGAGAAGAGACCTGGAGAGAATATGCATCTGCCCTCTCCAGCTTTTTCCCACCACATGCTTCAGTCATGACAGTGTGCCTGTCCAGGAACAAAGGGGGACATTACTACACATGTTAAAAAATTGTATTAGAATGTCATCAACTTTTTATATCCCACTTGATATAGATAACTACTTAAAAAAACACAAATTAGCAACACACACACACACAAACTGAGCTTGTTATTCACAACACACAAGCCTCAGGCCAGATGGCTCTGCTGATTAGTGAGAAATAGTAGCAACAAATTCCTTGGTATTACAGAAATTGCTAGAAAACAGAGAGGAATTTTCTTGTCTAATCGATGGGTTTAACGTTAACACTGATAAAAAAAAAATCTTGAAGGAGCTGGCAGTGGTGACTCACTCTAGTCACAGCATTTGGGATCTCTGTGAGTTCGGCCTGGTCTACAGAGTGAGTTCTAGGACAGCCAGGGTCACACAGAGAAACCCTGTCTCAAAAAAAACCAACCAAACAAACTTGAAGAAAACCAGTGTCTTTATGAACATTCATGCAAAAATCCTTAATGCTATATTAGTAAATCAAATTCAGCATTATGAATCAGGTGTTTTACAGTGACCTCACGTTTACTATAAGAAGGCAAATAAAATATGCATAGAATATATATCTGTCAAGGTACTTGTCTGGAAAATATAAGATATTCATGGCATTTATTAAGAGCAAGTTAATATTGGACAAGGCATGGAATCCCAGCCCTTGGGAGACAGAGGCAGGTGGATTTCTATGAGTTTGAGGCCAGCTTGATCCATACAGAAACTTTCAGGTCAGCCAGGATGACATAGTGAGACCCTTCCTCGATAGATAGATAGATAGATAGATAGATAGATAGATAGATAGATAGATAGATAGATAGATGATAGATAGATAGATAGATAGATAGATAGATAGATAGATAGATAGATAGATAGATAGATAGATAGATAAGACTAAATACAGCCAGGATAACATAGTGACACCCTTTGTCAATAAATAAATAAGTAAATAAAATAAATAAGACTCAATATTCCAGGCAGTGGTGGCACGTGCCTTTAATCCCAGCATTCAGAAGTCAGAGGCAGGTGGATGTCTATGAGAGCTAGGCCAACCTGGTCTACAAAAGTGAGTTCCAGGACAGCCTGGGCTACCTAGAAAAACCCTGTCTTAAAACAAAACCGGAAAGAAACAAAAGACTAAATATTAAAGTAGACAAAGTATTTGAATAAACTACATGAATGAAGGCATACACATGAAAAAATACTCAGTGTCATTAGTCACTAAGAAAATGCTAATTATGCTCACAATGAGATACTACTAAGTCCTTAGTAGAACGGCTGAAGTCAAAAAGACTAACAATATTGAGTCCTGACTAGGGTGTGAGGCGAGTGAGCACATTGCCTGTTCTGAGGCACATCCATTTTGGAAACATCCTAGCAATTTCTAATAAAGCAAAGCACACACTTTCTAGGAGACCCACAATTACCTTCCTGTGTGCTTAACAAAGAGAAATAAAAACACATCACCACTAAGACTTCTTCTATACACATGCATGTGCCAGTCCATTTAGTGCCAAGCAGAATCAGCAACTAAATGGAACAACACATTGATCCACAAAACAAATACTATTCATCAATCCTTATGTATGCTAGTGACACACACAACTATATAAATGAGTCTCAAGAGTATTGTGTGACTTTGAAGGCCTGGAGTGCCTTTCTCTATACAACGTTCCTCCACGCCTCTTTGATAATGACCCTCTAGTGTGGAGCCTCAGCACAGCAAAGGCTTCATCCAGTGGCAGGCTGCCTCCAGCTTTTTCATTCACAGCTACATTCCTTTACTGTCAGAAAACAACAAATTCTTCAGAAAACACTACTCCTTGATGCCATCATGAAAAGTAAAAACAGGGCTGGTGAGATGGCTCAGTGGGTAAGAGCACCCGACTGCTCTTCCGAAGGTCCGAAGTTCAAATCCCAGCAACCACATGGTGGCTCACAACCATCCGTAACGAGATCTGACGCCCTCTTCTGGAGTGTCTGAAGACAGCTACAGTGTACTTACATATAATAAATAAATAAATAAATAAATAAATAAATAAATCTTTAAAAAAAAAAAAAAAGAAAAGTAAAAACATGTTACCCTACCAATATTTATGTTAACATTCAAACAGCTCTTTGTGTGCCTTGATTCCACAAAAAAGAAAGAGAGAGAGAAAGACAGAGGGTCTTCTAAATTTCTCTTCAGACCAGTACTGTGTGTCTAAGAATGAGTCACCTCTGAAGGAGACATTTCTCCCATCATCAGAGAACTTCATTCTTTAAATCATCCATGTTTGAAACATGGGAGTCCACAGGCAGTGGCTCTCACCTCTGCCTTCCACATGTAGATGCTAACTCGCTTGGTGTCATTCCTCAGCTCTTCTCACCTCCTTTTTGTTGGCCCCTCTTCACCACTGTTGTTTAAAGCTCTGTCTCTCCACAGGAGGTTATTGGTGAGAGCCTTTGAATTGTACCCTTTACTCAAGACTTCCCCTGGGTTGCTTGGACCTTTCTCTATGATGACCCCATATTTTGAGAACTGACTTTGTTTCAGGGATTTTGATACCCTCATAGAAACCTTCAAAGCCAAAGAAACAACAAACTTGTTGAACAACTTGTTGGTGAATATAGAGCAGCAGGATTTCAATCTAAATGGCCTACTTATGAATAGAAAGGGGGAAATGGTGAGATTTAAAAAAAAAACTTTCGGGGGGGTGGGCAAAGGATAAGACACTGCAATTGGGGTAACAAGTGTTTATTAGTATTTTTTATTTTACTTACATTTTCCCCTTCTAAGTTTGTCTTATTAGAGGATATCCTTTTTTCTCCCCTTCCCTTTTCCCTCTTGCTCCAGCCCTGTTCGCTCTGACCCATAGGTTGTTTGTTTGTTTGTTTGTTTCTCATTATGGGTGGTTGTGAGCCAGCATGTGGTTGCTGAGATTTGAACTCATAACCTGCGGAAGAGCAGTCAGTGCTTTTAACCACCGAGCCATCTCACCTGCCTGAGTATATACTTCTAAAAGCGGTCATTCCTAGATACAAAATCCCGTTTGATGCTTTTATAAGGTGAGAGCACTGAACTGAAATATCCGGGAGGTTGCTTGGGTGCTTCCAAATCTGTAAGATGATTTATCACCACCCTTCCTGGGCCTGCCATATATACACCACCTGGAACAGTAGGCTCAGGGACGATTGGCTAGTTGTATCAGTGGTAATCCACACTCCTGAATGTTTTACCATTTTAATACACTCTTTGAACAATCCTGTAAGATACATTGCATCACCATCTCCATTTGTTGCGTGGCATGCCAAGTTCATGCAGTCTGTGGCCATAGCAGCTGGGATTAGTATTTGATGCATCACTGAAGAGCCCGTATTCTAACTCCCATCAGTACCTGCTTCTCACTCTGGAGAAATGATGTTCAGGTCTTTAGTGTATAGTATTTCAGTCATTTTGATTTATTAAAATTTAAGAAGGATACGAATCACAGTCCTAAAGCCTTAGATCTTTGGGGGTTTTGTCCATACAAAAGGGGTGCAGGAATCTCGAGAAAACTGATAGGTTTTGGTGTATGTAATTAAATGTATTTTACTTCTTGAGAAAGAGAATGGCTAATTTTGTAGCTTCTTTGGGGCGGGGGCTGGCGGGGCTGGGGGTAGGGGTTGGAGACAGGGTCTGTCTGCATAACGCTGGCTGTCCTGGAACTCACTCTGTAGACCAGACTGGCCTCGAACTTAGAAATCTGCCTGCCTCTGCCTCCCGAGTGCTGGGATTAAAGACATGCACCACCTGCAAACTTCGTAGCTTCTAAAAGAAAAAAAATTTAAAACCCACAGATACAGAGAAAAATCTTAGGTATCTTCCTGACATGGAATCAAAATAAATGTACACAAGCAGTTTTAAGCAGATATTTTTGAAAGTTGTTCACAGATCACTTTTTTAAAAAAGATTTATTTATTTATTATATGGAAGTACACTGTAGCTGTCTTCAGACACTCCAGAAGAGGGCGTCATATCTCATTACGGATGGTTGGGAGCCACCATGTGGTTGCTGGGATTTGAACTCAGGACCTTTGAAAGAGCAGTCAGTGTTCTTAACCACTGAGCCGTCTCTCCAGCCCCCACACGGATCAGTTTTTATCTCTGCAAATGAGATTTTCGCTAGGTGGCTAAGAGTAATATTTAACAGGCCAAGTTGTATGTATATTAAAAAAAAAAAAACAGTAGCTTTGTTCATTCCTGTGTCATTACTAGAAAGAAGTAATTTCACAAATGTAAAAACTGATCCTAACAGAGTGAAGAAGAACACCTAACAGCATACCAGTAAGCAGCAGATCTTAAACTGCCTAGCTCTGCGGCCAACACTTTCTCACCTTGTGCTGCCAGACACATTCACTATAGCTAAACTTCAGGGAGCAAACCTTTACATTTTTGCTATGCAACCTCACCTAGAAGTAGAGATTGAGTTATACACCTGAAAGTCATTTTGAATCCAGTCCAGTTCTAAAAGTATACCTCACCTATGTCTAGTTTTGCTCCACATCAGTCTATACTATTCTTAGGCAAACCTGCTCCCATTGCTATAAAGTAGTTTAGCTCTCAGAGTTCAGAATCATGAAACTTCTGCTGTGACTGGTTCATTCAGCACAGGGCAGGCTCCTGACGGCCATTGGCCCAGCCTTCCCATCTCTGCTCTCCATTGGCACAAGCTTGAAGCTCTTCTGTCACCACAGCTGCAACCTGCTCTCTGACATCCTTGAAACAGAAAACAGGGCCTGAGGTGTTGCCTTCAGCCGACATGGAGCAGACTCTCTCTTCTCCCATGTCATCAGCTAGCTTGCTGGAGAAGCTCTCTGTCAAAACTCACTTTCTAAGCATTGACAGTTGTAGACAAAGCTGATGGGATCTTCTGGAGGTTTTTCATATCTTTACTGAGAATTCTACTTGCAGAGGAAGGCTTTGGAAAAGCAGGTAGGGTTACCTAACCTCTTAGAGGATGGAGATGGGGAAAGGTTGGTATGTTAGGTACGATATTGCTCCTAATAGTGGAGATTGGAGGATGCCTCTGCAGAGAGTGGCTTATGAATCCCAGCTTTTGTTCCAAGAAACCCACCACAGCCGTGCTGAGTATTAAAGTACTATGGAGTTACAGTTTTTATTTGTTTGTTGTTGTTGTTTTTGTTTTTTACAAACTATGATTCTTCATTTTGTTGGACTGTGCTACCTGAAGGGGGACAGCTGAGGACAGAACAAAAGAGGCTGTTTTGAGCAAGGGTCACGGTGGCAGCAGAGGGAGCAAATGAAGATTTCCTTACATTAAGAAGTGTTTTCATGCAGTACTGAGCAAAACTGAGAGGGGCCTGTACTTCCTGCCATGAGCTGGTGCTCTTTACAAAGGACTGTCTTTTTTTTTTTTTTTTTAAATATAGAATAGAGTTTACTCGGGGCATGGGGACGGGAGTCAAGAGGGTAGTAGAGGCAGAGAAAGGAAGAGGGGGGAGAGAGAAAGAGAGAGAGAAAAAGAGAAAGGAAGAAGAAGAAGAAGAAGAAGAAGAAGAAGAAGAAGAAGAAGAAGAAGAAGAAGAAAAGAGGGAAGGAGAGGAGAGGAGAGGAGAGGAGAGGAGAGGAGAGGAGAGGAGAGGAGAGGAGAGGAGAGGAGAGGAGAGGAGAGGAAGAAGAAGAAGAAGAAAAGAGGGAAGGAGAGGAGAGGAGAGGAGAGGAGAGGAGAGGAGAGGAGAGGAGAGGAGAGGAGAGGAGAGGAGAGGAGAGGAGAGGCTGGCCATGAACACGTGGGGAGAGGGGGAAGGGAATAGGAAAGGTAGGGAGGAAGGGAAGAGGGCAAGAGAGAATCAGGAGAACAAGAGATCAAGAGGCAAGAGCGCAAAGGACTGTCTTTATTGGAAATTGCTCCTTCTGGTTAGTACATTCTAAGCAATTCCATTTTTTCATAAACTCCAGTTTCTGTAAAAGGGAAAACACTTCCTATAGTACAAAATTCCAAACTTCTATGTACATACAATAAGATTTAACTGTTTAAAAAAAAGTGTCTATGAATTGTATTCATTTCATGGTGCTGTTAAAAATGCCACCACAATCCGAATGGCCTAAAGGAGACTGATTGACCACCTCAGTTCTAGATGTTGGAAGTCTGAAATCAAGGTATAAAGAGGTCTGTGTTTCGTCTAAGCCCTGCAGCGAAATCTGTCCTTGTCCTTGCCTGGCTTTTGTTGGCTTGACAGCCATCCTTGGTAGTCTTTGATTGATGGGTACATGGTTCCAGTCCTCTGCCTTCACATGGTGTTCTCCTGACTCCTCCTCACAGCCTTTCCTCTGTGCGTGGCTGCGTCTCTACTGATACTTTTTTCTTCCTAAGGAACAGGTCGCCTGACTAGCACCAACTTATTGACTCCATATTAACCTGACTTTATCTGCAAAGTCTTTCAACATGATTCAACCCATAGTTTAGTTGTCATGAAACTGACGCTTAGAAACATGTCATTCTGTTTACAAGAGAGTCTGTGAGTTGCTCAACCCATAGTCTTGGGCATTGCTATCTGGCTTTTTAAAAATACATTGAGGCTACCAACTTATCCAGTGATCAATTGTGTTCTCATTTGACCTAATTTGATGCATATCATTTTAACCCCATCTAGACTACATTTCTGGCTTGACCTAAGACCTTGTGCAAGGCTGTTAATGATAGTACTTTGTTTAAATGAGATATGTCTTCCATAGTCTTGGGCATCCAAACACTTGGTCCTCAGCTGGTAGATCTGTTTGGGGAGGTTTTTGTTGTGAAATGTGGGTTCAGGGAGGGAGTGGCTTTGAGAGAGGGAAAAAACCTCAGTTACTTTCAGTCTGCTTCAATGTGTGATTGAAGCATGAGCTCTTGGCCCCCTGCTCTAGCTGTCATGCCTGTTGTCCACTGCCATGGTGGACTCTTGTTTCTTCAGAACTATACACCAAATAAAACTCTTTTCTCTGTAAGTTGCCTTAGATTTGATGTTTTATTGCAGTGACAGAAAAAACAAAAACAAAAACAAAAACAAAACAAAACAAAAAAAAAACTTTAAGGAATCCTTTGTATTCATCAATACCTATTTGCCTGCTGTGTTTTCCGGAGTATTTTTTCTAGCATCTGGTTTTTCCATTTGATCTACCATCTCATTTCCAAACTCATACCAAGTTAGGCCTCCATCTAGTAGACACTCAGCTCAAAGAGAGAATGGTTATTTCCAATAGGCAAAGCTAACTGCACAGTCTGACAGAAGAACTAGAAAGTTCATTCCTGCATACTTCTCCTGTGGACGGAAGACACATAGGAAGATCTGTTCCACCCACATCCCGTACCCCTGCTCTATCTGCCACTCCTTCATTACCTTTAACACTTTAATCTACACATTGAAAGTTCAACTAAAGCTGGGCATGGTGGTGCCTGCCTCTAATCCCAGCACTTGAGAGGCAGAGGCAGATAGATCTCTGAGTTCAAGGCCAGTTGTGTACATAGTACGTTCCAGGATAGCCAGAGCTACACAATAAGACACCGTTTTCTCTCTTTTTTTCCCCTCAAAAAGAAAGACAAAAACTTTAACTAAGACATAACTGTCACGCATCAGCAGCAGACAGCCTCACCACATCCAGGTACACTGACTGACTGCCTCGAAGGGCTAAATTCCCAGCAGCTTTGTCCAATGCAAGAGTATAATTTTTCTTAGTTTAACAACACAGTATTGCTTTCTTATATCACTGAAAATGCATCACACCTGTTGCTTTTAAATACATTTATTTGGACAATATTAGTATCATAGTAACCGAACCTCCCCAGCTATGACTTCGTCAGGTCAGGTGATAGAAAAGCTCGTGTGAACGCCCTAGGAAGGAGTAGATTCATTCATTCACGAAGCCTCAGTGGCTTCATTCATCTTTTCTCTCTTACTGCTGAGGAGTCATAGCCAGAATATGATGTTTTCTCAAAAGAAGAAACAGAGGACATGTCTGGAACCGTGGTATCGTTATGAAACCTTCACAGCATATTTCAGTCTCGTGGAATCTTTCGTGTTATTCTGACTGTCAATAAGAACCAGGGGGTTGTGCTGGTGACTGTTGACGATTTCCACAACACTTCCGAAGTACTAGAGAAGGAAAACATGGCGGGTCAATTTCCACTTAAGTCCTCTCCGTTCCCTCTCTCCACCCCTAACCTCCCCCAACTTTCTCAAGTTGTTCATGGTTACTGGGGCTCAAGTGACACTCTGCTCAGAAGTGTCCGTCTACTTTAACAAAGGCTGGACCCTGCAGGGGTAGGCTCTGCACTTTCCTATATTCAGTAAGTCCAAAGCCACATGGACAGCTTCAATTACAATACCTACTGAGACAAGTTACTGATTATGGTGTAATATTTGTTTAATTGTTTTACTAAATATCTTAAAAATATTTGCTTCTGAGCTGGGTGTGGTGGTGCACGACTTTAACCCTGGAATGCAGAGATAGGATGATCCCTGAGTTCAGGGTCAGTGTGGTCTACAGAGTGGTTTCTAGAACAGTCACCTGACTTGAAACCCTGTCTTGAAGATCCAAAAAGAAAAAAAACATAAATAATTTAAAAATTTCTTCTTATTGTCAAACATGAAACTGCCATGTGTTAGACTTCTTTATATCCCTCATAAAGCACAAATTATCTCCAACGTTGCCCAAATCTTGACAATCTCCCAAAAGCCCATGTGTTAAAGGCTGGGCTCCCACAGTGCTGCTACTGTTAACTAAGTGGGACCTTTAAGAAGCAAGCCTCATAAGAAGTCATTCTAGATGTGTCCTTGAGGGGACCATGGGTCCCTGGTCCTTCCTCCTCGTGAGTGATTTCACTCTGCTGTGATGTACTGACTCACCATGGGGTCAAAAACAAGAGGGCCACTCTACTGTTGACTAAGACCTTCAAAACTGAACCAAAATAACCTTTACATCTTCATAAGTTGACCATGATAGTTGTTTTTGTTATGGTGATGGGAGCAAACTGAAACACAACGATATAATAAGCTGCTCAGGATTCAGTACTAGAAAACTGATTTCCTAGATACATTCGTATTTTTGTTTTCTTTTCTGAACAAGAAAGGGGAGCTTTATGGGCCCTCTTATTTCTATCTATGCTTGGCTGCTTGTAAGCTTAGCGGTAATTCAGTGCCAAAGTAATAATGGAGTTTCCTGCTATATTCTCACCATACATGTTACTCTTTCTATATTTGAATGTCCCGTGTCTATAAGTCTCATTCAAGCATGTCAGAAAGTTTGTTTTGAAAATTATCCCAGTTTTAAATGAAAGATTAAAGGGCTATAACACAGACCATGGAACAAAGTGCATCGTGCATACAAAAGTCCATAGTCAACAGTAAGTACATTTATCTTTTTTGTTGTTCTTGGTTTTTTTTTTTTTTTTTTTTCCAAGACAGGGTTTCTCTGTATAGCCCTGGCTGTCCTAGAACTCACTTTGTAGACCAGGCTGGCCTCAAACTCCGAAATCTGCCTGCCTCTGCCTCCCAAGAGCTGGGATTAAAGGTGTGCACCACCACTACCCGGCCATGTATCATGTTTAAAGTAATTGGCCTGCAATGGTTGCATGGTTTATGGAACTGGTGTCTATTGTCTTCACTGTGCCCCTTAACCTGTTAAGTACAGACAGCTATCTGGAAACAAAGCAATTTAAACGTTTTATTGATTGTTTGGATGACTTCCAAGATCTCCACATTGAATAACGATATATTCATAACACTGGACAACTTCTCAAATGAAATAGTTGTGTTTTAGCATCTGGCCATCTGAGTGATACCCTGTGAAGGAGAGGAGTATGGCCGGGACTTTCAGATCCTTTCACTTTTACTCCCTCCCCTGAGCCACTCACTCGGTGCTCTTGCAAAAACCAGTGGAATTCCTCTGTGAGAAATGCCATGATACATTTGTGGGGGTGGGGGGTGGGGGGGAAAGCAGGCACAGAATCTTGTCAAGTCAAATGCAGTCAGGAAAGTTTGAGAAAAAAACAAAAAGGCTAGGAAACGAGCTAACACAAGCTCTTTGATAATGAATTCCAAGTTTTAAAATATTATGTTTTGAACTTGAGAGACACAGAAGATTTAAATGGAGGAGGGATTATTTGAGACAGGAAGTGGAGTTGATCAAGTACATTTTAATTAACTGGTTACTTATTAGTTACACACACACACACACACACACACACACACACACTATATATATATATATATATATATATATGAAACAATCTTTTAAAACATATGCACAATTGGTATTAGCCCAGATTTTCATTTTCCTGTTTTCATGTTCAGGATATTTAAAACATCACTTTTTCTTACAAATTATTTAAAGGAGAATTTTATAATTGTTTTTCAGTATCACCAGTCACCTTTATAATAGTCTAGTACACATTTTAATCCGAGGGCTAATTATGCTGAGAGTGAAGTGAGGGGCTGACTTATTCTGAGGTAGAGAAGAAGGCTCTTAGGAACTGAGGAATTCCTGTTAAGTAGTGTGATTTTTTTTTCCCCTCCTGCAAGGAAGTTCTCAGTTTCTCTGAGAGTTCAGTTTATATCAGAAGTTTTCAGGACCTGTGAATAGGACAGCTCCCAGCTCCCCATCTTCATTCCTCTGGAAGGTGAGCTACACCCCTGAGAAGACATGGAAATGAAGCAACTCCTGGGTCTGTCCTGTCAGCATCATCACCCTTACTTCCTAACACTGATTATGATTAAAGAACATTTTAAAAGAGGCTTTTAAGATCGCGTTTGCAGCAGGAATGGAAGTTTTATAAGCAGGGGGAAGCAGGCAGGAACCTGTAAGCTTATCTTGAGTCCTTCCATCATCCAGTCCTCTTACTATTGCCAGTGAAACTCTTTTGTGATAAATACAATGATACATTCATTCTGTTTATTTGGCACAGAGTGGAGCCGGAAAGCCAGGCGACTAGGGGAGCCAGTCTGGAGCAAGAGTGAAATCAAGAAGTGTCCAAACCACAAAAACCTCATCCTGAGACAGGCAGGAGTCAGGACTGTTCTCTCCTTACTCTGGGTCTGCATGGACATAGCGTGTAGTACAATTCCCACCTCTGTCCCACTTGAGGTAGTCGCGTACGTAGCCAGGTGGCCAAATTATAAGTTTGACTTCCTCTATTCCTATAAGGACATGCCCAGCAAGAACCTTGGAATTCCTCTTCCTGCAAAATGAAGCATTCCCAACAACCAATAACGTCCTGAAATTATCCTGAAAGCCCCCTACCCACTTCCCAAGATTTAAATATTGTTACCCCTAATAAAGGGGAGCTGTTTTACTGAGTCTCAGAGAAGGCTGTTTCTCTCCAGATAAGCTTCAAGACCTTTGCGCAAAGATGCCTGAATACCCTGAGGGCAGAAGCAGAACCTGCGAGCAGCAAGCCAAGCTAAGTGCACTAGGAAACTAAAGGGCTGAGACATAAACTAGAACGGTTATTTAATGTTATTTAATGACAATGATTTAAGCGGCAATGCAATTCTGCACTTGATTAGTGTTCTCAGACAACTCGGGAAAGAGTTCTCTTTTCTAATCACCTGAGACTTTATTTAAAGCCTCAAGCTATAAAAACCCTTGCAGGAAACACAGAGGGAAAATGTTATGCCACTGGATTTGGTGATGACTTTCTGGATGTGACAAAAGAACACAGGCACCAAAGCCAAGTTACATAAATGAGGGTACATAAAATTCAATCTGTTTGTCTGTCAGAGAACAAAATCAACAGCTAAAAGGTAAAGCAAGTAACGAGGGGAGTGTGCCCCTATGTTCCCAAACTCAGAGCCGGCCGTGGCGGCACATGACCTTAATACCAGAAAGGCAGAGGCAAACTGGACAGCAAAAACAGGAATACTTGATTGGAATGTGTGCAAAGGAGTGAGATAAACATTTCTGTTAAAATGATGTATAAGTGACCGATCAACATATAAAAAGATGCCGAGCAATACTAATCATCAGAGGAATTTGAATGAGGTACTATGGCACATCCATTAAGATGGTTGCTATAATAAACAACTCAGAAATAATAAGTAACCAGTACTGGGGGGTAGGGGATGTTGTTGAGTGCTCATATATTGTTGGTGGGGTTGTATAATGATGCTGCATGCCCCTCTGTAACCTAAACATAACCAAGAGGTCTACGATAGTATTTTGATCTGTGTGTCTTAACCACATTTTTGTTTTTGAAAGCAAAATATCTTGCCTATAACTATTCAACTAACAGTTGAATTCATTCATGCAGCATCGACTAAAGTAAGCCATTGTACTCCAGGTCTGGAAAGGCACAGTGAATACGACATAGCCAGTGCCTCAGAACTGGAAAAAAACAGATGCATCAGTAATTATGATTTTTTTTTTAAACAATGCTGGATTTGGAAAAAGGTCTGTCTCCTTTTGAAAATACCTTTTTACGCCAGGCAGTGGTGGTGAATGCCTTTAATCCCAGCACTCAGGAGGCAGAGGCAGGCGGATTTCTGAGTTCGAGGCCAGCCTGGTCTACAGAGTGAGTTCCAGGACAGCCAGGGCTACACAGAATAACCCTGTCTAGAAAAAACAAAAACAAAAACAAAAGAAAGAATGCCGGGCGGACATAGCCTGTATGTAATTCTAGAATTCAGAAGACAGACCCAGGGGACACCTGGAACAAGAGGCTTGCTAGAGTAGCCATATCCAATCAAAAGACCCTTCTTTAAGAAATAAGGTGAAGAACAATCAAGAAACACTTCTAAATATTAGCCTTGGGCCTTCATAGAACCCCTGCGACACATGCACACCATATACACAGACATATGTAATTTAAAAGTTAAACAAAAATACTAGCATAGGCATCACATTTTCTTCCGACTTCCCACAGGATATACTACTACACAATGTGCATCATATACTATATTAAATAGTATATCAAATCATGATATTTCACCTTATTTCCTACTTATGACATATATAACAACCCTAAGACCAAGTACTTTCTCACTTTTTTCCTTTATCTCTGGCACCTAAAAGAGCAATGTGCCGCTGTGTTCAACACATAGATATAGAGCTGAGCTGAAGAGAAGTTACCAGCCAGCCGCAGTGATACTTTCCCGAAATCCTATACTCAGGAGGATTACGAGTTCAAGGCCAGCCTGGACTAGGGAGTGTTGTTAGGCCCACCTAGGCTACATATTATGCCCGTGTCTCAAAATAAGGAAATAAAGAAACAGAGAAATAGCGGCTACTAACCTCTTCACCATTTTTCTTCTTTCCCAAAGCATACTGTTTGGTTGCTTCAATAAACCGTACAGGAATATTATACACTCGCTTGTTAAAGAACGCAACTAGGGTGTACGGCTGCTTGGAATCATGGCCAGAGCTCTTCCGAATAAGAAACGATCCATCCTGTTTAGGCAGAATGATAGTATTAGTTATAGTTCCTTAAGCTAGATTCAGTTTGTGAAGAGTATTTTATCACTTTCAGATAGTATTTAGCTCCATGGTTTTGTTCTTGATTAGAATTTGTTGTATTATTTTCCATGAATAATACTGTTTATTAAAACGGATACTCAGACAAACTTGAGTGAAGCCAGTACTAGCATGTAATGTGCCGACTGAGGCATTGTGCTTGCTGGGATTTAGAAACATAAAAGGACACGGTAAGATCACTGACGAGAGTCTTTCGAGTTAGAGCCCATGTTTATAAGTTCCTTAAGTAAAAATCTAGACAGTAGGAAGGCAGAGGCTGGAAATTCAAGCTTTTAGCTTAAGAAAACGTTCCCCTCAATAGATTTATTTTAAGGTAGAAAAACTATTTAAAAAATTCAACGTGTATTAAATATTTTATTAAAATAGCTTAGAATCATACATTTAAAAAATTATAGCAAAACATGACCTAAAAGATAGGAAGAAGAAATGCAAAACTGGTGTTCAGCCTTAGGAAGGAATTTGAAAAGACAAAAAAGACCTATTATTTATTCCTCAGAAACAAAGGAATAAAATTTACGAGGTTTCCATAGACTAAGTAAGGTCTAATAGATTTCATGTGTGACCCAAAGTAAGCCAACGGAGACAGCCACAGCGTTTAAAAATGGACTGCAGTGTCGTGGGCCAGACTGTGATGACCACCCAAGAGTCACAGAGGCCTGAGGACAACAACTCTGAAAACCTTGCGGCTGACTGT
Organism: Mus musculus; assembly: GCF_000001635.26. Classification (NCBI taxonomy): domain Eukaryota; kingdom Metazoa; phylum Chordata; class Mammalia; order Rodentia; family Muridae; genus Mus; species Mus musculus. Next base: position 40,935,361 of record NC_000085.6, read on the forward strand.
CCTGGCTCCAAAGGCGGCGGACGGAGTCAACCAAGGCTCACCGTAACAGTGACAGCAAAGCTGGAACCTCACCGACCTCTGGGAAGCCCTGACCATTTAAGCACAAGCCCGATAGCCCTTCCCTGGGGGACTAGCTAAGGAGGTCGACAGGGGTTGGTTCAAAACACAAGCCTCTAGGATTGTGAGTCATAAGAAAGTAAGGATGTGATTGGCCCATTCAAACAGGTTGTTATTGCTCCAAAACACACCCTCTCCCCAACCCAGTCTCTCTCTAGGGCCACCTTTCCTGCACTGGGCCCCATACAAGGGAGATCTACTTTTTCCCTAACCAGAATGAGCTGGACAAGAAAGAAGCAAAAACCGAGGAAAACTTTAACTTGTTGGAGGCAGCCTTAGAAGGCCTTCTGATCTACCGACGATTTCCGTCTAGGCAGAGCAAAAAACCCTCAGCAGCTGATTGGTGACATTTTCCCAGGGATTTGAGGGTTTTTTGTTTGCTTGTTTTTGTTTTGTTTTTTAAATGGGAGAACAGAGGAAGTGAAAAGGAAACTTTAATCTTCCACTGTCCCATCTGTCCCCAGTGTTGAGCTCTCAAAAAAATGTTTCTAGGTCTATCTTCTGCCTTTATCTATATCCTAAGTCCCGTGAGTTGGTTCAAAATAGCCTGTCCTCTCTTCCCTTGCTCCTCAGAGCCTGGGCTCCGGCTGCATCAGGTCTCCCCAGACCTCCCTGCCTCCTACTTCTCTCTATTGTTTGAGGGTAGTGGGCCCCCTGGAGCCTTGAATTGAAAGACAAACAGGAAGGAGATGAAAGAACAAAGCAGCAGGTGCTCTGAAGGCCAAGTACCCGGAACTTGCCCCTGCCCCTAACCCATGCAACTACTAGTTGGCTTAAGTTTTTAGGTGTCCCAACCTTGTTGGATCTGTGCAAGGCCTCTTCAGCAGACTTGCGGTCACAGGCGCCAGCATACCAGGGCTTACCGAGCAGTTCAGCCTCCTGGGAGACAGAAGCATTGTGAAACAGGAGATGGTTCTCAAAGGAAATGAAAATTTAACCTATGTGCTTAAGTGGCCCATTTTGCAAAACCAAAGACGGGAACAATAATCAACATCTTTACCAGTAATGTCAAAATGAGTTTGTTTCGCGCTTCCTTTGAACAACCACAGAGATTATGTGGCTAGCTAGCTCATTCCCATTTGGCCTTAAGCTGTAAATTTAGTCTTAAAACATAAATGGACCTCACTAGATTCCTGAAGCATTTTTCTCCTGAATGAATTATTTACTCTTTTTTTTATTGTGCTAATATTCTCTTTAAAATTTTTTATTTATTTTTATTTTATGTGTATTGGTGTTTTGCCTGCATGTATGTATCAGTGTGGTTGTTTGATCCTGGAGTTACAGTTGTAAGCTGCCATGTAGGTGCTGGGAATTGAACCTGGGTCCTCTAGAAGCGCAGTCAGTGCCCTTAACTGCCGAGCCATCTTCCCAACCGTGTTTTTATTTATTCTTGATGCTTCATAGAGTGCTTCATCATGTCAGTGTGTGTGTGTTTATATGTGCATGGGAGTGGGTGCACCCGTGCACACAAGCACATGTGCAAGTGTGCCACATATCATCACTAGATGCTGCTTCCTCGGGCGCTGTCCTCCTTGCGTTTGAATGAGCATCACTCACTGGGATGGAGCTCAAGGACTAAGCTAGGCTGGCTGCCAGCCCACCCTGGGGATCTCCTGTTTCTGTCTCTCCCGGCTGGGATTAGAAGTACACAGATAGCATCTCACTCCTTTTTTTATTTCATTTTCTTCTATTCTATTTTTTGGGGGGTGGAAATCGGATTCAAATCCTCAATGCAACTTGTTCACGTGTCACCTTCAAGGGCACACAGTGTCCTTTCTGTCTCTTTATGCTGTTCCGTTTGATAGAGGCTTTAACATCCTAAGCCTCCACAGGTCTATTCTGAGGAAATTATAAAGTTTAAATAAATGTGAGAGGACTAACAACAAAAACAACACATTCCCTCATTGTTTTAAAGAAACACTGTTATTTGGGGCGCCTGGAATAGAAACAAGAATAAATGGGGCGAGGTCTCTCTTAGTCACTGAAACAAACAAACAAACAAACAAACAAACACAACAAAACAAAAAAACACAGGACATTCTGCATCCATCGGACCAACTCAGTTAAAATCCAGACTCCATCCTGAGCCATACTCCAAGCTGTCTTCTCAGAAGACATGCCCTTTCCTGAAATCCACTGGAAATAATCCACCGATGTCAAGCTCATGCCCTACCTGGTCTGCAAACGTCGAATTAAATGGGAAGCTGTGGAACGGTCCATCTGCAGCTGGGCTCCCCGCTTCTGGGAACCCTGGAAGAGATTTGAAAACTCCATGAATCTTCAGTCGTTTCTGTGCAGGTACAGTGCCTCACTACTGCAGGAGCTCTCAGGGCCACACACAGAGCTGAAAACTCCTCAGGACTGCTCAGAGCGGGGCTTCAGGACCCCTTTAAATCCTCAAGATCCTTCCAGATGTTTGAGAGGTCTTTGTTGTTGGCAAATCTCATCTTTGAAAAGCCTAAGTTTTCCTCACCTATTGCAACAAGCATAGCAATAGACTGTTGGCTCCAGAATTTAAAAATTCTGCCAAGGTGGACCTGGCAATGCAGTCTGTAATATTAGTTACTAGGAAACTGAGGCAGGGGGAGCCCAAGTTCAAGGCCAGCCTGGGCTACACAGTGAGACCCTGTCTTAGGAGTAAGTAAAATTTGTAAAATGTAATCCAGTGCCGCTCTATAGACACACACACAAGCACACACATGTTATATTTAGTTTGGAATAGTTTTCATAAAAATATTTATGTTAGTGTCTAATGAGTCCAATGTAATTTTCAAATGGGTTATTTAATAGTTTTATTTTTTAAGCTTTAATAATGAGAAGCAGTCTCTTCGTGCTCCATTGTGAGACTTATCCAACGCATAAAACAAGGAAGTAGTCAATCCACATATCCATGGCTCTAACTTACAGCTTTGAAAATGACCTATTTGCTAACTTTGTTATATTTTTGTCATTAAATTAATTAATTATTTTTATTTTATTATGCAGGGTAATTTTCACGAACACATATAAAGGATTTTGACATGTCTCCTCCATTTCCTTTCACTGACAGCTTTAGTTTGTAACGTATTTATTATTAATAAAAGAAATGTTTAAACAAAAGGTATTTTTGACTCACCAGGGAATTTTAAAAGTATTGAAAGTGGTTTCAAAGGGAAAATGTTTGAGAATCCTTGCATTAAAGCAAAAACTCCCTCAAGTTTACAGTCTGACTAATAGAAACACAAGAAATAGAGAAAACACTGTTTCTCTCTGTCGTCTCTCTGCCTGATGTGGATCTAGTCATTGGGATATATATATGAGACAACAAAATGTTTTGCCTTCCTGGGAGTTGACTTTTAAAGGGCTGAGCAATCAAGGCATAAGCGACTTTACCCACATAGCATCAAGTGTCTTGGAGTAGGAGCTGTTGCCTTGTTGGAGTGTGTATGGCCTCGTTGGGGTGTGTGTGGCTTTGTTGAAGGAAGTGTGTTTGTAAGGTCATGTTTATCTTGAGAAAATTATACAGTTAATTAACATGTTCTCATTTTAGGGCTTATTTTATAGACATATGTAAAGGTCATTAAAACACATTTCAGATTTATATAAAATACCTATCGCCGATTGAGAATCTTCTAGATGCCAAGCACTGTTCTGGTTATTTTAATCTGAGTTTTGAAAATAGCTGTACTGTATTTTTTTTTTAATGATGCTGACTGATAAGTAAATATTCAACCAATACTAAAGATAGAAAATATCTACCTTTCAAAACAACTCTATGAAATATTTTTCCCCCCATTTTACAGTCAAGGAAGCAAATAAAACAGTGGCACAGTGGAAGTGACAGCTTCATTTGCTCCCAGGCCTGGCCCTACCTTCCACCTATGATTGGCCGTCATGATCTTGTACTTACTTGGCAAGGGTACAGGCTTTTGATGGACAGGTCTGAAAGGAAGAAATGCAGGTTACATGAAAGGTAGAACACAATACAGAATCAGGAGAAGCTGCACCAAAGGATAATTAGATCTAAAGATGGGAGGGACAATAAACCTTTTAGAGAACCAAGATTTTTCCCTTTAGCTTTGAAAAAGGAGGAGTCTTGACTGTAGTACATGCGTTAGATGAAACCCGTAGCCTGAAGTATGGGTCTCTGAGACTCTACAGTCTCGTAAGTTGCTTAATAGCTTTCCAGATTTAATTAAGAAGCAATGAAACACCGATTCCCTGTGCGAGTTTGCATGACAACAAATTCCCATGGCAACAAGAAGAAACTTGTTCTTAAAGGGAAGGATTCTCTTACTAGGGGAAGAACTAGCTCTTGATCTGTTATCCTTGTATTCTGGAGGCTGAAGAAGGAGGGCCTTGAATGAAAGGGCAACCTGGCTGCATGCATAGGGAATTCCAGGAAAGCTGGGCCTATGGAGTGAGACCTCGTCTTTTAAAAACAGACAGACAGATAGACAGACAGACAGACAAACAAACAAACAAAAGGGTGGGTGATGTGGTTGCTTCCTGCTCTTCCAGAAGTCCCGAGTTCAGTTCCCTGGGCCCACATTGTATGGCTCACAACCATGTAACTCCAGCTCCGGGGCCTCTGATATCCTCTTTACACAGATGTAGCATATACTCACATACATACATAACTACAAAATCAAAATGAAAATATTTTAAAAGTATAAATAAGTACAAAACTAATAAATAAATGGAAGGATACTCACTTCTGGGTGGGAGGAAACACTGGTGACTGTACAGTGTCTTGTCTGTGACTAGACCCTCGGTGGCGCTCAGCAGGAACAGGCTTTTCTGGATTAGGAGAGTCTCATATTAGTATTAAAGTGAAATGTCTGTCCCCATGCCCAAATACAGCCTCTTTGATCGGATGTCTTCCCAATATACCCTGTCTTCTAAGGGGTTCTTGGTTTGAGTATGCGCTCTTAGGACCGAGACTCCCTTCCCACAGTGGTACAGGTCCATGCTAGCTCCTCCGGCAGTGTATACAGAGACAGAACCCATGGATACTGGACTTCAACTGTCTGAGCACAGGTGGGTGCCAGGAGATGAGCAGGCTCCACAGCCTCTGTGTAACTCATTCTCTGCTGTCAGTGCAGACTTCCTTCGGGTGTTACCGTTACCTTCCTGTATCTTGATTCGTCATGAGATGTGGTATAAGTAACTTATTGCTGATGAGAGTAAAATCTTAGGATTTATGAATGATCTACTCCTTTTGAAAAAATTAACTGAATCTAAATCCATGTCACCCTCAAATGTGAATATCACTTGGATCTCAGCGTGTTCTTGAGGGAGGGTCGAAAATGGGCACAAATATAGAGCTTAAGAAATGTCTATTGAAGCCAGGTAGCCCATGTCTTTAATCCCAGCAACTTGGGAGGCAGAGGCAGGTTGATCTCTGAGTTCAAGACCAGCTTGGTTTACAGAGTGAGTTCCAGGACAGCCAGGGCTACACAGAGAGGCCCTACTTCAGGGGCTAGGGGATGGAATGACTGTTGAAGCCCATAGGGACCTTTACTAGTGGGGCATTGAGAAAGGCAAAAGTGACAGGAACTCCAGAAGAGAAGCAGTGAGAACTTAGTAACTCAAAGCCCAAGTGTACCACCATTCAGGCAGCCTTGACTCGAAAGGTGTTTCAAACAGGTGGCCGGGTTCTTTGAGTTCAAAGAACCATGCTAATTTTATGCTCTTTTTTTTAAGCGCAGAAATTCCCAAAAGCGCACAATGGAACCACATTAGCTTCCAGCAGCCTTAAGCTCTGAACACATTGTACCGTCTCTAAACTGTTAGCCAGGGCCTTGCCGGCTTATAAAACCTCCTGTGTTTTGGTTGAGCTGTGACAGTCCCCATCATTCCAGTAATTTCAATTCCAGAGCTTGTTAGGTCTCTCAGACTGTCCAGACATCCAGACATGAGAGCAAGCTGGACAACAGGATTCCTGGTGATTAGATAAAAGCCAGCATTCCTCAGGGACTTGTGAAACTGGTTCCTATCTGCCAAAAGGAGTCATATGGCTCCCTGTGGTGCCTATCGGGATCTTAAAGACCATGGAGACCTCTGGATTCCCTCAGTATCCCAAGTACCTGCTACAGGTTTCAAAGTCTATGCTGGCATCCTAGGCCTTCTCCCTCTCTCGCCAGCTCAGTGCCCCTCCCCCACCCCAGCTGCCCATCCTTCTTATAGCCTGGCCATTCTCACATTTGCTTCTCTTTCTCTCTCTACCTGTGCTCCATTCTCCACGTCTTTGGATCTCACTATCCCCACTGGTCTCTCCTGCTTCCCTAGCCCAGCCATGCTCACTCAGCCTTTCTCTCTCTGTGCTAGACATTTCCAGAAGCTTCTGTCTGTCGTCTCTCATATCTCCAATAAAAACACTGTCCACCTCATGGGTCAGTCTGGTTGGCAGTTTCTTTCCTGTACCCACTCGCATATGAGTGGGTTGTTTCTCTGGATTCTGGCTTGAGCCCCGCCCCCCACCCCACCCCACCCCAGTCATGTGTCTGTCAGTCTGTCTGTCATCTCAGATTCTTTTAACTGACTACTCACTGGCCACCCCAACAATGGCCAAATGCCAGCTGGAAAAGGAAACTTCAACCTGCACCCCGTCTTGTAAGCAAGCCACGGGCAGTAATTCTTACAGGGTAACCTTCTCCCCTAATAAGGCCCTGCATGGTCTCAAGTCTCTAATTTCCTTGTCTGTCTTTCCATCTCACAGTCCTGAGGTCTCCTCCCCAGGGCAGAGGAGGCTGCTCACCTCCCTTTGGGTTTAGATGGCCTCTACCCAGGCTCTTGGAATGACTCTGAAGAAAGCTGCTTGCTAAACTCTGCGGGAAGCCTCTAATACGGGCTTCCAAGCAGACTTGGGTTTGGAGACTCCTAGGGCCTTACAGTTTACACAGAGGCCCCAGGTCACTAGGACTCTGCTCTGCTCATGCTTATCAGGCTGGAGAGACTGGAAAGCCATGCAAGGTATGCGAGGGATGTCCAGGGACAGAAAAACTTCAAAGGGGAGGCAGAGGAGGAGGTGGGGGCAGAAACAGCCTGGGGAAAGGAAAGAAGAGAGAAGTAAAATGGGGGGTGGTGGTGGGGGCTCTAATGGTACAGTAAAAGCAGAGAGGAGAGCTGCAGTGTATGCTCAGGAACAAACAAAAAGGTCACTGTCCCACCGGCAGGGACACCAGCATGCTCTGTGCAGACACTGACTTAGGACAGGGGGGAAGGACACACAGTGTGATTCTGCACAGGGTACCCTTCTGTAAGGAGCTGGGGAGGGCAGGACTTCAATGCCTCTACGACATCACAAAGGACTCTTATTTTCTCTTCCCAGTCCCCAGTCACGCTTTTCAAATACAATTTTTTAAAAAATGGGGTCATTAAAAACCATGGTTTTGTTTTTGTTTTTGTTTGTTTGTTTGTTTTGGGTTGTGGTGAAGCTAATGCGCAGTACGGACACAAGGGGCATTTGAACATTGAAAACTTAGCAACAGAACCTTAAATAAACAGGTTTTTAAAAATTCATTGCCTTGCCTAAGCTGTTGATTCTGAGACATAGTACCACCATATTGCTTCCCAGCTGGCTGTGGCCATCAGCAATAGACAAGAGGCAGGTAGGCTGTAGCTTCCTCCACAGCCTATGCCTGCTACGCTCAGGCTCCTAAACGAATGTCGCTGCTCTTTACCACAACACAAATGACCCATCACTTAAAAACTTTGGCTTTCTGTTAACAACTGGCTCATAAATAACGAAAGAAATTCAGAATTAAGAGCTTATGTGCACATTATTAATTGAAAAATTATTTTTGGTGTACATCCTTAAACCTTCAGAATAAATACATTTACCTTCACAAACATTTGATGCATTCGGTAGGGGAGGAACGGGAGTCTACGTTAAGAGGGGTGGAAAAAAAAAAGAGGCAAGTCAGCAAATCAGAAGATGGAGATAAAAATCAGAGAACTATGAAATATGCTGTCAGCGACTTGTTGCCGCTGCTCTGAGTCATGACAAAGAAGCTAAGGCAGTTTCTGGCCCAGCCTTCTCATTCATTGAAAACCAGACAAGCTTGTCTCATGGGAGGGGCAGTCCATCTCCTTGTGGGGACATCACTAACCTATCAACAGTATTGACGGACACTGTGACCCCCTCCCCCAGCAGTTTCTAGACAGTAGTGCTTGTGCAGTGGACATCGGGCATCTGGGTTTGGTCTTATGGTCCCACCTTCTGTATATCTGAAGTAATGACCACTGTCAGGCTCTAGAGTGAGCTTGGGTCCGGCCGGGCTGCCTTGCATCATGGGCTGGCCAAGGGTCAGCCTGTTCTGGCCAGAAGCCAAGTTTAGTTTTTGGCTATTTATCCGATACACAGTAGTCTGCCATGCAATGATGTAGGCCTTCTGCAATGATGTAGGCATGGATGCCTATACCTTCTCAATTATCTGGTGTACAAGTTTCGGGAGGCCAATAGAATCCAGCGAGGATCAGTGCATAGGAAGTAGTATCTTCCCAGCTACCTGATCGTTAGAAGCTTCTCTGGGTTGTCTAGGCAGCAGCTTCAGTTGCTAAGCCTGCTATCTTAAGCACAACCCGATGCACTGATGACCTTAAGAAAGCGGATATCAGTTGACATTGCAGGGAATATGAACACTTTCAAATGCAGAATCAACTTACAGTCTTAAGTGGTGTAGCTGGCTTCTTCCTGGGGAATAAAAAATTAGCTGTGTTAAAACCCGAGGGAGATGAAATAGAACTATCATCTTTTCCTTAGACCTAAACCATAGCTGTGCAAACAGTGGCTAGGAAGACTGCTCTTGAAGGACAGATAAGGACGGATGGAGGATTTAATTGTGCTGGTCTTCCCAACAGATGGAGAAGGGTTAAATGTCTTAGTCAGTGTTCTGCTGCTGTGAAGAGACACCATGACCAAGGCAACTCTTATAAAGAAAACATTTAACTGGGGCCTGGCTTACAGTTTCAGAGGTTTAGTCTATTATCATCATGGCAGGAAGCATGGCAGCACGCAGGCAAGTGCTGGAGTAGTAGCTGAGAGCTACATCCTAATCCCATAAGCAGAGAGAGAGAGAGGGAGAGGGAGAGGGAGAGGGAGAGGGAGAGGGAGAGGGAGAGGGAGAGGGAGAGGGAGAGGGAGAGGGAGAGGGAGAGGGAGAGGGAGAGGGAGAGGGAGAGGGAGAGGGAGAGGGAGAGGGAGAGGGAGAGGGAGAGGGAGAGGGAGAGGGAGAGGGGAGAGGGGAGAGGGAGAGGTTGAGGGAGAGGAGAGAGGGGAGAGGGAGAGGTTGAGGGGAGAGGGAGAGGGAGATTCTGAGCCTGGTATGGGCTTTTGAGACCACAAAGGCCACACTCAGTCACACACTTCCTCCAACAAGGCCACATCTCCTAATTTTTTCAAATAGTGCCACTCCCTAAGCATTCAAATCTGTGATCTCTAGCCATCTGAAACTAAGCCCAAATTAAATATTTCCTTTTATGTTTCCTTGGCCATAGTGTCTTATCACAGCAATAGAAAAGCTACCAGTATGGTGTCAGTTAATAGCGTGTCATAATACTCATCCAGCAGATTCCAAAGCCACCTTATATCTCATATGCATCCTATATCCCACAAAATACCCTAATGCATGTTCAGATATGTGAGCACCCTAATGCATGTTCAGATGAGTGAGCACTCTAATGCATGTTCTGATGCCAGGTCCACTCTTATAGGCCATACACTGCTTGCAGATAAAACTAGGGAGCAGAAAGTAAAGGTAGAACTTGTTTGGGGGTCTCAGAGCTATTAGGTGCTGAAAATTGGGGTGCCTTGCAGATAACAGTGAGCCAATGAACTCAGAATGTAGCTAAATCTGACTCTATGAGAAGCAAGACTCCTTTTTTCCAACTTTAGTGCCTGCTCCAATAGGAAGGCTGCCATGGGAATGGAGAATTAACAGGAGTCCACATGGCAGTGGCTTCCCACCCCACCCCCAACTCCACACACCCAGATCTCATAGAACCACTAGCCTGAATCAATACTCACCCAGCCCGTGGTAGTGGGGATGGTGCGGCAGGCAAAGATGACTTGGAGTCCCAGACCCCACTGTTTCGACCTGCATAGCACAAACAAGACTCGGTCACTGTGTCTGCCTTTAGGGACAGTTGTATTAGTGAGGCTAACCATGTGTGTTTTGTGTTACTTTTATTGAAGTGTGTATGTCTAGTGCCACTGAAGCTGAGGGGTAAACTAATGGGCACAGGCGATGAGAAATTTGAAATGTGGGTCAATACAGGTGCCGGGGGATAGTTCAATGGTTGAAGTGCTTGCCACACAAGTGTGAAGACCAGAGTTCAGGTCCCCAGGCTCCATGTAAATGCCAGGAGGGTGTGGCAGCTTCCTTTTAATGCCAGTCTTAGAAGGTAGAAAGATAGGAAACTCAGTAAGACTAACCGTATTGATGAACTCTAAGTTTGATTGTGAGAGCCTGCCTCAGTGAATAAGGTGGGGAAGTGATAGACGATGATTCCCAACATCAATCTAGGGCTTCCACGTGTACGTGTACCCGTATATCTGTGCCTATACACACGCAAACACACACACACACACACACACACACACACACACACACACACACACACACACACAAGAAAAAATGCTAACATATAAACTCTGTTGTAAGCCTGTAGGTCCAGATGTCAGTCTAACACTTCAAGATCTCCTTAGACTCATGGGCAAGTTCAAGGCCATTCCCTTCATCGAATCTTCTGAAGTCATATAAGGGACCCTTGACCTTGTGTCCACACCCTCCCCACCTTCCTGCCTGAAAACAAAGCCAGGCAACGTGAAGGAGGCCATATGAGATGATAATTTCCCTCCATGCGTGGCTTCCTAGACACTACTCAGTAAGCCCGGGGTTCATGATGAGATTGTTTTGTTGGCTCAAACTGAACCGAGTAAACATTGTGTGTGATGTAGATGCATGTATGTGCTTGTGCATGTGTGCACAGGAAGCAGAGGAGGATGTCACATGTCCTGTTCCATTATTCTGCCTTATCCCTCTTAGATAGGGGCTTTCATTAAACCTGAAGGTAGGCTGGTAGCCATCAGGTCCCAGTGACTGTCTTGTCTCTATTCCTCACAGTGCTGGAATTACAGTTGCATATATGTTCACGCCTGACGTTTTACATGCGTGCTTGGAGATCCAATCCATGATCCTGCTTGATCAGTATGCCATATGCACCGAGCATCTCCCAAGCCCCGAATAATCATCTCACTAAGAGACTACTATATAGAGAGGTCCCCAGTTCCTAATGGACATGCAGAAGTTACTCTGTAAGCTCAGGATAGATCTGCTGCCCTCTCTAGTGTTGTAGTTTTCTACTACTCTCTAGTGTTGTAGAACTCAGTTACCAAACACTACTGAGGACCTGGTCTGCGGTAAGCACTAGGAAGCGCTCACAGGCTCCGTGGAAGGTACCCGGAAGGAGAGACATACTGCCCTCATACATCTCATTCTAAAGAAAAAGGCCCCAGAAAGTATTGAAAGTCTGGCCACAGGGTTATTCTCTCAACTTCTGCTCAGAGACCATCTACTCTTTTTCTTCACACAGTACTTGCTGAGTTGGGTGCTAATGTCACTAAACACCAGCGTGGGTGGTCCAGATGGCTCTGGGCCTTCACCAGTACCGCATGGAGCCGTGCCTTCTCCAGTACTGCTCCTACTTATGGCTTAGATACAATTTTAGGAAACATGTAAGAAAGAAAACCGTATTTCTAAGTGTTAGGTCTTAAACTGTCCATATATCCAGAAATGAGCTCAGGCTGGATGGCAGAAGGATTCCAGGCAGTTAGATAATGGCCATCATTCCTCAGGAATGTGTGAAATGGTCCCCCACCCCCTCCCCACCTGCCTGGAGCCATTCCCTTGGCTCTCCACTGACTACCCCTAAGGTGGTTATTAGCATACCAACACCACCCATGCTGGCCTCCAGGCTCCCTCAGTATCAGAAGTACCTGTTACACACTTCAAAGGCCACACTGGCATCCAGGGCTTCCCCCACCTCCCACCCCCAACCCTCATCTACTCATCCTCCTTATAATCCACTAGATTTGTTCAACACCCCCTCTCTTTATCTCTCTCTCTCTCTCTCTCTCTCTCTCTCTCTCTCTCTCTCTGCGTATGTGGGTGGGTAGTTGTGTATGTGGGTGTGGGGGGTATTTGTATGTGCGAGTGGGGGTTTATGTGTGTGCATATGTGTGTATGTATGTGTGTGTATTATATATGTGTATATGTGGGGGGTATGTGTATGTGGGAGTGTAGCTGTGTGTATGTATGTATGTGTGTATATTATGTATGTGTATATGTGGGGGGTATGTGTATGTGGGAGTGTAGCTGTGCATGTATATATGTGTATGTGTGTGTGTGTGTGTTTATGTGTGTGTCTGTGCATACATGCATGCAATGCTGTATTTTCTCTCTATTGCTATCTCCACTATTTTCTGCCTCTCCATGCTCCCCTAGCCCTGGCCATGTCCAGTCTTTCAGACACCTCTGGATATTTTCTCTCTCTTACTCACAATTAGAACTTTTCCCTTAATAATGGAACGGTCACATTGACAGGTTGTTTTTTTTTTAACTGTGTCTCTTCACATACAGTAAGCTGTACATGTTGCATGAAAATAAACTGAAGTGTCCTCTAACCTTGGTGCATGAGTCCCACTGTGATGGTCTAACTGCTGAGTAATACTAAAGGTTGACACTGCAGGTAGGCTAGCCACACATATTCAGATAGAAGTCAGAGCAGAGGCGGCAGCCATGCCTAAAACCCAGGAAGTAGGTAAAAGGTCTAAGTCAGACCGCACCCCAACCCCAGCTTTTGTTAGACCCACTGCCTGGATTTTTGTTTTTTGTTTTTTGGTTGTTGTTGTTGTTGTTTACTAAGCTGTCCTTTCCTCCATGTCCCCAACCAGCCTGCCGATAGCTTCCCTTTTCTTTCCTCTTTATAAACAGCTTTTAGCCAGCAGACAGGAGAAGGGAGGACCTTCCAGCTCTGCTCTGAGGTACCTTGGAGCTCTTGGGCCAGTGAGGTGGCTCAGCAGGTAAAAGTGATTGCAGTCAATCCTGAGGACCTAAGTTCAGTTCCCAGAACCCCTTGGTAAAAGGAAAGAACTGACTTTACAAAGTTGTCCTCTGACCTCCACGTGTGTCCCATGATGTGAGCATGCCCTGTCCCTTGACAAATACATAAACAACAACAACAACAAAATAAAACAAACAAACAGACAAACAAACAAAAACCTATCATGGCCTTGCATTAGGAAGACAGCATTCTAGTTACTTCTCTGTCACCAAAGGGTCTGGGTGACTTCTTACAAACACTGTCTCAGGCGCCCTGTGAAATGGGGACAGTCATCAAATTCATTTTTGGGGGGTCAGACAACAGGATAAATCTGACATTTTAAAAATCAGTCGGACACAGCCAGAATCAATAGCGCTGGAAGAGGAGCAAACATATCTGATAGCGCTAAAGACTTGATAGTGAGGGCAAAGGGCCAGATGTTCAGAAGCCAGATGTGCAGGGCTACATAGTGAGTGATCCTATCTATACGAAATGTCAGCAAGAGCAGGTTTCCAGCAACAGAAACAGAAGCGTGGTTGCCTGGAGTCAGGAGTAGAACTAGCACTGGCTATATACAAATGGACATAAGGGATCTTGGTTGGGTGGGCGGAGAAATGCTCTAAAGTGAGTTGCAGCAATGGTTACATAATGCATTACTATAAACATCATTGTTCATAAAAGTCATTGACTTTGTACTAAGATGGATGAGATTTATAATCAAATTATAACTCATAAAGGATTAGTAAACAGGATTATAACTAGTGTCTTGTGATAAATACCCCAGCATCTCTGGGTGTGGCAGAGGGCTAGGGATTGCAGATGCACCATCTGTACCTCCCTAACACCAGGTGGGACAGATGGAGACTCAGAGAGAGCAAGTGGCAGGGCCACCTGAGCTGTGAACCCAGGCAGGCACTTCTCTCTTCAGCCAAGACTCCATATTGTTTTGCTTGCACGTCATCCTGGCCTTTCTTCTGGAGAGGAAGGAGGATGCTTCTGTGAGGGAGAATGGAGACAGACTCCTCCCTCTATCACCAGCCAGGCCCTCTGCTCTCCCAGAGTACAGCCAGACCACAGGGCACATCAGCAGGACCCTGGCAATGGTGTACCTGGCACCTACCTCCCTTTAACCTCCAGAGCTCCAGCTCTTTGCAAGCATGCTTGAAGTCTGGTTGTTGTTGTTGTTGATGATGTTAAAGTATGTAGCATACTGTATTCTAAGGCATGCACACAAAAGATTCCACCCAGTAATTCTGTAACAGTTTTGGCTGCATTAGTGTGAGGTTCAATTTTCACATTTTGGGGGATTTATAAATTTCAAGGGTTTGTCTGTCTATATATCTATTCATTCATTTGGTTATTTATTTATTTATTTATTTAGTTTGGTTAGTTGGTTGGTTTTTTCCAAGACAGGGTTTCTCTGTGTAGACCTGGTGGACAGGGTTTCTCTGTGTAGCCCTGGCTGTTCTAGAACTCACTTTGTAGATCAGGCTGGCCTCAAACTCACAGAAATATCTCTGCCTCCTGAGTGCTGGGACTGAAGGTTTGCTAAATCACCACCTGGCAAGGATATATTTTCTTTTTCTGAGGAACACAATTTTAAATGATATCTGTTAGAAAGTAGGTGCTCCCCCGTCTGCCCTCAGAGCCTCGGCACTGGTGCCTATATCATCACTAGTCACCAGCCCTTTAAAAACTCCCGCTTATCACAGCCTCCTCTGTCTCCCAGTCTCCGTATGTCTCTCATTCTGTCTCTTTGTCTCTCTCTCTCTCTCATATATCTGCTTCAAGACATCCTTTTCTTACCCCCCAACAAACACACACACACACACACACACACACACACACACACACACACACACACACACACACATCTCTTGTGTGAGATCTGCTGCATTATATGATCTTTACAGCATCCCTTGGCTGGGATCGACCCACCAAGGTACTCCAACGATAAATCCTAACCAACTTAGAGAAATACCAACTTAGAGAAAGCTTAGAAATACAGATTCTATGTCTCTTCTCCATTCAAAAGCTGAAGACCATCTAGAGATTTTACCCTCTCCAAATTCTCACCGGGAGACCAGTCCCTATGGACTAAGATATCTGGTTTGTTTAAACTGATGATTCTCACCCAGCTAGAAGTGGAATCCAACTCAGAGATACTTGGCACCACGTGGGGATATTTTTGCCCATCATGTTTAGGGAGATGATTTTTGCAGTCTAGTGGGTAGAGGTCAGGCCGTTTCCGGGAAGCCTGTGCGCATGGATAAGACTAAGACTTTGTCCCTTGTCCTAGGAAACTTGGGATATAGGTGATTGTCCATGTATGATCTTAGTTATACATACCTTTTGGAACAGATTCAAAAACAAGCTATACATCTACTTACCTGCGACAGTCCCTGGAGGCGACATGTGCTTTGAGGAACTGTTTGGCTTGGTTGATCTATTCACCATGGGAGCTGAAACACACAAATACACACAGGCAGAGTGATTGCAGACATGTCCCATTGAGGGAAGTTATTGTAGACAGGAACACTGATCAGTCAAACCAGAGAATCTGCAACGATTCCATGGCCCTCATTAATCCCATAAGCCATCCAAAGAAATCTCAGGGGAAACTCTGGGATGGGTGTGTTTATTAGTGATTGAAGAAATGAAATAAAGATAATCTATTAAAACACATACTGCATCAGAACATCAGAATATCCTGGAAGCTTGGGAGACAAAGTTTCACTTTGTTTCATTTTAATCTAAAGTATATTACACCTCAACATGGTGATGCCTAATTGATCACAGTGCATTCCGTTCCATACACAAAATCCCTTGGGTTTTGAGGTTGTTTGAGGAGAGAAGAGAGGGAATGTGTAGGTGTTGCTTTGTTCACAGGGTGGCTTGGTCTTCAAGCCATGGCTCATGCTTGGGGAAGGGAGGACCTGTTCTCTCTGGCCCAGTTTATTAGATGAGAAGCGTCACCTGAAGAGATATCACCTGCCTGGGACTCTTTTCCAAAGTCACTATTTCTGGAGGGCGCTGCTTTCCTGTCTGATCTGGAACAATGTATTTGTGATAGCATTTCTTTCTTTCTTTCTTTCTTTCTTTCTTTCTTTCTTTCTTTCTTTCTTCCTTCCTTCCTTCCTTCCTTCCTTCCTTCCTTTCTTTCTTTCTTTCTTTCTTTCAGATTTATTTATTGTTATATGTAAGTACATTGTAGCTTTCTTCAGACACTCCAGAAGAGGGCATCAGATCTCATTACGGATGGCTGTGAGCCACCATGTGGTTGCTGGGATTTGAACTCAGGACCTTCAGAGGAGCAGTCAATTCTCTTAACCACTGAGCCATCTCTCCAGCCCATGATAGCATTTCTTATTCCCAGCAGGATTTACAGACCACGTGTCCTAGAGGCCTGAGACACCGTGGGACTCACAAGCCAGGATGCAGAGCCCACGAGCTCTTGTTTTATCATCCCTCCACAGATTTGCTAGCTGTGCACTGTTTATAAGTCAACCCTGTCTGTGGCTCGCAGTCCAGTGAGAGTTAACTGCTAAGAACCATTCTGAGTGAAGGCAGCGGAGGACGATAGCCCAGTGCTTTTATAACCTGGGAATAAACCCGTGAACATGGAAGGAGGAGAAAGGCTCTGAAGCAGGTGCTTCCCTAGTCGAGGGGGCGTGGCTACAGAGGAGAGGCCCTTGCCCCACCTGAGCTCCCCAGTGCTTATTGGCTGAGCAGCCTGGTGCCAGGCAACTGCTGGAAGCTTTCAAGCACCCCAAACTCCAAAGCTTACCCTTCTCAGCAGGCGGCGGGCTGCTTTCTCTGGGATGGATATAGTTTTCATCGTTATCTTCCACAGGGACCACATAATCAGCCTAAAAGAAATATAGAGGTGAAGAGAACGCTTGCTATACATTCATAGTTAATTGTGGGAGAAAGAGATATTTTTGTCTATAAAAGCTTTAATGGGCTATAATTCACACACTGTAAAATTGCTTACAATGGGGTACCTTTTGGCACTTAGTTATCCATTGTATATACAGGGGCTTGCCTACCAGACTCTGCCCCTTGAATGCTAAGTTCATGGCTGCTGGAGTCCCTTAAGAGAAATGGATAATATCAGTTGTATTTTCTGTGATAAAACATCAGGAGCAGATGGAAGTTATAGAAAGAGGAATTTGTTCGGTCCTAGTGTTCTGGAGGGATACGCGTCCGCGATGGTGTGTAGGGGGTTGGGGGAAGGGCACAGTAGCCAACAGAAGAGGTGGCAGCAAGAGCAGGAAGCTGAGAGTTCACATATTTAATCACAAGCATGGAACAGAGCCTTAAATGGATGTGGGGTGAGATTATAAAAACCCAAAAGCCAGACTCCTTCCAGCAAGGCCACACCTCCTAAACCTTCCCAAACAGTGCCACCAGTGTTTAAATGCCTGAGGCCGTGTGTGTGTGTTTGTGTGTGTGCTATTTTCATTCAGACCATCATGTCAGTATTCAGCCAAGGCATGGGTATTGTAATCGCTAGGCTTCTAAACACCTAGTATGATGTAGGGCATGTCTTGTAGTTTGGATCCATCTTTCTTTGATAGCTAATGCTTCTGAGCATCTCCTTGGGTGCTTACTAATATCCTTTCCCACTTTTAATTGGGTTGTTTGCCTTTTATTGTTATGGCATGTAAGTTCCTTGAGTGTCCTAGATATTAAGTTCTTTATGAGATCCATGACTTACTTACATTTTTTCTCTCCAATGTTAAGTCTCACCATAAGAGATACAGCAGCACTGAGATAAAGTCCTCCCAGTGTTGGGATTACAGGCACGTGTAACAGGCCTTGCTCATCCTTTTTTGATGCAACACTTCAGGTACAAAGATCTAAATTTTAAGTCTAATTTGTGTATCTTTTTCTTCGATGTTTGTGTTTTGGTGTCATGAAAAGCCATCGCCTAACTTAAGGACATAAAGATTCACACTTATACTTTTTCCCTCTAAGAGCCCAATAGTTTCATATCTTACCTTTGGGTCTATGATCCACTTCTGGTTGGTATTGTATATGCTATGAAACAGGGTCTAGTTCCTTCATTTTGCATGTGGATATGAAGTTTTTCTAGCATTGTTATTTTTTTTTTAATCAGCTACCTCTTTATTAAATTTTCTTGGCCTTTGTCAACAACCAGTTGACCACAAATGTAGAGAGGGAGAGACTTTTTATACTGGTAAAATACAAACTTGTTGCCCAGATGTTAAAGATAGATTTTCTTATCCATCTGGTAGACTGAAAAAAATGTACCAGGAGCAGAAAAACAAACAAACACACAAACAAACAAACAAACATTGTCTTGCTCAGTCAGTTTAACAGCCCTGTCAGGTAGGTACTACCACCAACTCTGAGGTATGGAGAAGATGCAGCCCATGCTCAAGGCAGTAGGTACAGGCTTTGAGTCACTTCCAACACTCCACAGCCACCTGTCTGTCTCCCGCAGCCCACCCTCCCACCATTCCACTCCTCTTTTAGAGTTCTTCCCTCTCTCTGGTTAGTTGCCGTTTCTCATCTCTTCTTCACCTTCAGCAGGAGTCATCCTGTCTACAGCATCTAGAACCCAGTCTACTTAGAATAATGCTACTTCTGGAACTGAGATGTTTTTATTCCAAAAGGGAAATGACAGAAAAGACTGGACTCACGCCCCACGAGTTCTGTTTGTTCAAGAAGAGAAGACTCACAATGCGCATTTCTGGTCCTGCAACTCTGTGGTTTGAAATTGCCACCTGCTACAAGCTCCATCACAATCTTTACCTTTAAGAGCCCGCAAGCGGGCTGACGAGATGGCTCAGCGGTTAAGAGCGCCGATTGCTTTTCTGAAGGTCCCAAGTTCAAATCCCAGCAACCACATGGTGGCTCACAACCATCTGTAATGAAATCTGATGCCCTCTTCCGGTGTGTCTGAGGACAGCTACAGTGTACTTACATATAATAGATAAATAAATCTTAAAAAAAAAAAAAAAAAAGAGCCCGCAAGCATTACTATGAGGTTCTGGTATAAACTCTGCTATCCCATGAGCAATCCATAAAACTGTAGCTGTAGTATGAGCTACAACAACAACAACAACAACAAAAGCAGGACCTCTTTATCATAGGTTCACCTCAAACTTGCTGAATATTTGAGAAAGACTTTAACTACAGATCTCCCTGCCTTGACCTCTTGAGATCCGTGATTACAAACATGTATCACCCCTAGCTATCATCTGCTCCTTTACATGCAGGTAGCATGACCACCACATGGCTGAGAAACTCCAGTGACTGTAAGATGTGAGTCAAAGATAGAAGTAGGCCAGAGATGGTATACACATTTGTAATCTTAGCTACTTGGGAGGCTGAGGCAGGAGGACCATAACTTTGTCAGCCTGTGAGTACAGCAAGTTCAAGGCTGGCTGAACAGTTTATCAAGACTGCATTGAGATCAAAAATAAGAGAGCCAGGTGTAGTGGTGTATGTTTTTGATCCCAGCACTCGGAAGGCAAAGTAAGCAGATCTTTGTGAGTTCAAGGGCAATCTGGTCTACATAGTGAGTTCTAGGATAGCCAACCCTACATAGAGAGACCTTGTCTCAACAAAACAAACAACAGCAAACAAACAACTCCCTCTCCAAACAACAAACAAAATAAATGAAACATAAACTTTTGGAGATACAGGAGGTTCTGAGTACTAGAAAAAGAAAAAGGTATGCTTTTGTCTGTGTATGTGTATGTGTGTCTGTGTGTGTGTGTGTGTCTGTGTGTGTGTGTGTGTCTGTGTGTGCGTGTGTGTGTGTGTCTGTGTGTGTCTGTGTGTGTGTGTCTGTGTGTGTATGTATCTGTGTGTGTCTGTGTGTGTGTGTGTCTGTGTGTGTGTCTCTGTGTGTATGTATCTGTGTCTGTGTGTGTCTGTGTGTGTGTCTCTGTGTGTGTGTGTGTCTGTGTGTGTTAGTTTTGCTTTTTCTTTTCTCTTTCCTTCTCATTCCCTCCCGAGACAGGGTACCATGTAGCCTAGCCAGGCCTTGAACTTACTTTGTAGGAAAGGATGACCATGAACCCTGACCTTCCTGACTGCTGGGATTACCGGTCGCTGCCACCGCTCCTGATTTATGTGGTGCTGGTAATGGAATTTAGTACTGTGTATAGGCTAGAAAAATACTCTACCAACCAAGCCACATCCTTGGTCCTCTGTGTGTGCAGGAGCAGAAAGACATGAGCACAGAGAAGAATCTCAGGTGCCATTGTTTAGGTGTCACTCTCTTAGTGGGCTTTGTTTATTTGGTTTATTTTTAAATTATCTATCTATCTATCTATCTATCTATCTATCTATCTATCTATCATCTATCTATCTATCTATCTATCTATCTATCTGCTGTTATCTCCTTTCCAAGGACATTTCCAGCATGTGGCTTTCAGTCTGAGTTAAAAATTAGGTTTACCAAGAGGGCTAGAAAAGTAGATATTTCTATATTAATAAAGATTGGTTTTTATTTTGATAGACAGGCTTAGTCCCTTAGCTGACCTCTGGCTTTTCACCCTTGCTGTTACTGCAAGGTGTCCTTAGGCTGTGGAAAAAACAGGGATGAGGAGAAACGACTTCCAGCTCCTATTTTAGCCACAAATCGTGGTGTTACTAACGACATAATTCTTGCTTAGGCTTTGCTAATTCTGAGGTTGATAATTCTCCTTTAGGAGCTGCACAGCACTCAGAACTGTGCATACTGGTTTGTGATTGTACAAATTCAGTATGGGCATCGCTTGGTGCAGAGGTACTGCAAGGGAAGGTCCGGCTTGACCATTTCTGAGTTTCCTGTGAGATAAACCCGGTTTAAAAGAGGTTGGTATCATATTTTGGTTAAAAATCAAAAATATTTTCCGGCTCTGCCTCGCCTCCCCAAAAGATACCCAGAGCCACATGTGTGGGTCTTATCAATACCCACGGGAGGAATCGGGTCCATGTCCACCCAAGCCAAGGTTAAAAGCCCACTCATCTACGGATGAGAAAATCATTTGATCACCTCAGTTAAGCGTTGCCTTATTTAACTTAATCAATAGGGGGGAGAGAGATTGGAGACGTACTATTGAAAGGGCAAGCCCTTCACTGCCTCCCACCCAAATAAAAAAGCCAATTGGCCTTGTACTACAAGAGCCGGTTGAACTCCTTCTCCCTGTTTCCCACCTATCATCCAAAAAAGCGGAGAAATATCAACTTAGTGTTATTATAGTGTATTTCACATTTGTTCAGTCAAACTTAGCCAGAGTTCCAACGCCCTACTTAAAATTCAACTAGAAAGTTACCTACCAAGTACTAATTAGCATTATAAAGTCAGAGCCTACAGCTCCAGGCTTTTCAGTTAGTTGTTCACTAAGATAAGAAAGGACAGTCTTAGCCTTATACAGTTTACCATAAGAAAAGCTAGGAATCCCACGAAAGCAAGTTTTTTCTTTAGCCCTAGATTCCAGGCAGAACTATTGAGCATAGATAATTTTTCCCCCCTCAGCTTTTTCTTTTTTTAAATTTTGTTTTGTTTTGTTTTTTTTTTTTTTTAAAGATTTATTTATTTATTATATGTAAGTACACTGTAGCTGTCTTCAGACACTCCAGAAGAGGGAGTCAGATCTTGTTACGGATGGTTGTGAGCCACCATGTGGTTGCTGGGATTTGAACTCTGGACCTTCGGAAGAGCAGTCGGGTGCTCTAACCCACTGAGCCATCTCACCAGCCCTTTTTAAAATTTTGTTAATAAAAGGGAGGAGATGTAGTCTCCCCTCCCCTAGCCTGAAACCTGCTTGCTCAGGGGTGGAGCTTACTGCTCATTCGTTCTGCCACGCCCACTGCTGGAACCTGCGGAGCCACACACGTGCACCTTTCTACTGGACCAGAGATTATTCGGCGGGAATCGGGTCCCCTCCCCCTTCCTTCATAACTAGTGTCGCAACAATAAAAATTTGAGCCTTGATCAGAGTAACTGTCTTGGCTACATTCTTTTCTCTCGCCACCTAGCCCCTCTTCTCTTCCAGGTTTCCAAAATGCCTTTCCAGGCTAGAACCCAGGTTGTGGTCTGCTGGCCGGACACAACATCTATCTATCTATCTATCTATCTATCTATCTATCTATCTATCTATCTATCTATCTATCTATCCATCTATCTATCATCTATCTATTCATTTGAGACAGGGTTTGTTTAGCCTTGGCTGTGATTTTATTTGTTTAAGACAGGGCCTCTCACTGGTCTGGGACTCAATCCCTACCCTGTCTTCACCAGTGTTGGGATTATAGGCAAACATTGCTACCCTTGCTTTTTTATGCGATTCTGTGGGAAACAAGCTCTGGTTTTTCTTCTTGCAAGACAAACACTTTACCAACCGAACTATCAGCCAGTTTGGTTGTTTTCTTTGTAACCATTTGTTTGTTTGTTTGTTTTTTAAGACAGAGTTTCTCTGTGTAGCTTTGGCTGTCCTGGAACTTGTTTTTGTACACCAGGTTGTCTCATAGAAATCCACCTGCTTCTGCCTCCCTAGTGCTGGGATTAAAGGTGTGCTCCACCACGCCCAGCCTGTAACCCATCTGCTCCTTCCAGAACACAGCCTCCTCTCTACTTCTTTCCCACTGGTCCAGGCTTTCTCCAGCCATCTCTGCAGGATGGTATGTGCCAAACTCTGCACAGCCTCACTAATCTCCCTCCCAGCTAATCACAGAAATGGAGATCCTGGCACAGTTCTTTGCTTCTGTGTGTAAAGTCACATCTTCAAATGAATTTGCCCAAGGCTAAGAGTTTACTGACCCCTTTCTCTCTTCTATACCACTGTCCCATACCAGGTCCCCCTCCCCCATGCCCAGTTTAAAGAGACATTCCTGTCTGAGACATTCCTTAAAGAGACATCCTGTCTCTTTAAGCCACCTCTCTGGCTGACAGACTGAGGACTGAGAAAGCACTGCTCCCCCAAGTCTGCTGCCATCTGCTTTTCACTGTCCCCCCAGAGCAGGAACCAGCCCCAGAAATGTGCAAAGGTGACAGAAGTGAGGGGCCTTTCAGGATGAAGCTGTGTGCCTATGTTGTAGGAACAGTGAGTCCGTGGTAACCATGGAGGAAAGGGTTCAATCACAACAGAGATGAGCTACATGGGGCTCGGCAGCTGTGACTCAGTGTGGGCCACGGCCTCCTTCAGTGTTCAGGAGAAACTAAAAAAGTCTAGAATAAGATAGAAACCCTGTGTGTGTGTGTATATGTTTAAGAATTATTTATATCTATATCTATCTATTTAATTGATTAAATATCAAAATAGTAAAAAGAAAGAAAGGAAGGAAAGAAGGAGGGATGAAAGAAAGAAAGAAAAGAAAGAAGGAAAGAAAGAAAGAAGGAAAGAAAGAAAATAGACTCAGAGAGGTTGGCCAGCTTGTCTAAAATCACAGAGCTGACAGAATCAGAAAGAATTTAGACCTAGATGTTGTCTCTACCATACTTTAGGTCCTTTTTTCTGTCTCCTTACTGGAAATCATATAAAGACACAAATGAAGGTCATTTCACAACAGGTTCTAGCAACTGCAGGCATCCCAAAAGAAGTACTTTCTCAGAGTAGCTTCTCTAAGAATGTCTGGTGATGGCTTAGAGCTGCCTTCAGCGCCCTCCTGTAGGTCCATTGTAATGGACTCTTTTAACAGCCACTCTCAAGTGTTGTCTTTGTTTTTTAAAACTCAAATGCCATGAAATCCAGGACTACTAGGTTAGGGCAGCCATTGTCACTCAGCCTGGGCATTTCACTGGGTTACTTTCAAGAGGAGACAATCCCAAGTGGAATAAGACTCCCAAGGGGCAGGCAGTGACAGAGGGGAGGTTGATGAAGGGGGTCTCCGGATTCCCAGGGGCTGGGTGTAGGAGGGGAAGTAAAAGCAGTAACGGTTGTTGAGAGACATGGCAGGGTGACAGGAAAGGCTCAGATCCGGTGCATACACATTTCAGTGGAAAACCCAGAAGAGTAAAATGGGTCCCATGTGCCATTTCCAGAGAAACCAAGTTCCTCTCAGTGTCACCTTGAGGGACTTGGAGGACAGGGGACCAGCAGGGCTTAGAGGAAGGGGGCCGCTCCAGACCTACTTCCCCAGTCCCTCCAGCTCTCCTCCTAGGCTTACTTTACCTCATCCTCAAGGAGGTCTTTGGGCTTGGGGGGGACTTGAGGCTTCTGTAGAGAGTTGGGGGCTGGCAGAGTGGAGGCCAGCCTCGCTTTCGCTGAAGGCCAGCTGGGCTTACTGGGAAGTGTCTTGCTGAAGGGCGGAGAGTGCCGCTGGCTGGATCGATTATCTTGAACAAACATAAGACAACACAAAAGAGGCTCCGGGTCATTCGTTGTGTGGCTATCATGGGGAATCTAAAAGACACACAGCCAAAGTTATCTATCTAACCACGAGGGATCCTGTGGCTCTTAAAGGAGCCAAGTCAACAGGTAGACAGAAAGCATAAACTGTCGACTGTCTATTTACCTATGTGTAACTAACAGAAGGTCCTCAAGACCACACTTGTGTGTGTGTGTGGGGGGGGGGGGAATGGTAAGAGCCTACAGGGATGGGAGAGCTGAGAACCCAACACTCTGCTAAGCGTGCTGAAGTGAGGAGTCTGGTTACACATTGGAGACATCTCACGGGCTTTAAAAGTGGTCCTACTCTGGACTTCTGGATGCAATCTGTTGTGATGGGTTTTAACACCCAGAATATACCAAGGAGTTCCTTTCCTCAACTCCTGGAGAAACCAGGCAAGCCTGCTTTGTCCAGCCAGGACTACCCTTTTTTGCAGAAATCTGAGAAAGAGCCCAGGCTCTGAAGCGGGATGGATCTGGGTTCCTTCTGGGTTCTTTCTCTCTAGCATCGACTAACTACATCTGTTTGCATCCACTACAGTTTCTCTGGCATTCCTTTCCTCATTTTAAAGTAGATCACACTATCCACCCTTGGAGTTAATTGTAAGAAATAAGAAAAACTGCAGTGAACGAAGTCAGTGCTGCATGGCTGCCTAATAAATGGATCTGACCCCATCATGCTCTATGAGGGCTTTAGATACCCAGTCTGCCCAGCGACTCGGTGGGCTGCATTCTGATCAGACTGACAAATTCTCAGGAGTTCTTAGCATACGATGCCCTGGCATTCACCATCCTAGGCAGTGCAGTGCCTTGCAGTGTGCTGCTGGGTGCCCTGCTTCCTCCTGTGACACTACCTTGCCTGTCACACCCCAACACCATGCTATGCTCTTTCTTGGTGCTCTTTCCTGCTCCCAGAACTTGTTTCTTCTTTGTCTGAGGTATGTGGCCAGTGTCACCTTTACTGTGCTCACACACTAGGGCAGCTGCTTTGCCAGTTGTATTTGTTTGCAGCTCTTGGTGTTTTCATAGAATTTTTGATGCAATATTTAAACCCATGAGAAATAGCAAAAGAACAGAAGGCAGGCTTTGAAAAAAATCGAATTGTGGTTTCTGGTTTGCACTGTGCACCTAATACAGTCTCTTGCCTCTCAGGGTCATTACAATGGGTGAACAAAGTCATTTAACACCTCCAGTGGGGAAGTGCATGGGGCAGGGCTTAAGGCATGCTACTATGGACACTGAGGGCGTAGCTCACATAGGAGCTCTACACCTATATAACCTTGGCACCATTTGCTCCATGCCTGCAGTCTCCTCTTGCCCTATACAGTGAAGATGCATCCCTGTTCCATAAGGCTGACAGGGATAAGAAGCTATAACGATAAAGTGCTGCCCTGCAATATATAGAAAATAGCAAGAGTATGCTACCTAGCTCAGTGCTCAGAGCCGAGAGCATGGTTCTGACCAGAGTAAGGGCTCAACAGACTAATTGTGGAACAAAGAACTAGCATCAACTGGTACCCTGTGGAGAGAGGCTGTTGACAACAGTGAGGATAATCTTGCCGCACACACGCAAACACTACCCTGGTTATGAACACACTCAATATCCCTGCCTTCAGGGAATCTCCTGGTCCCTTGCTATGATGAGAACAGAAATGATTTTACCGTTCCTCCTGAGACCTTATACAAGCTAGGTAAGAACTCTACCACTGAGCAACACTCAACAGCCTGGATTT
Organism: Mus musculus; assembly: GCF_000001635.26. NCBI lineage: Eukaryota > Metazoa > Chordata > Mammalia > Rodentia > Muridae > Mus > Mus musculus. Next base: position 40,961,648 of record NC_000085.6, read on the forward strand.
TGTCTCTTTGTTTATGTTCTGGGTTTTAACTTTTTATTTTGAGGTGTGGTCTTGTTAAATTGCCCAGCCTTCAGACTTGGGATCCTACCGCCTCATCCTCACCCACCAGCTAGGATTATAGACCTGTGCTACCATGCTAGACTTCTTGATGGACCACCAGAGGCATGCCTCAAAGCCAGATTGTGCAGTGTCGGCTGACCTAAGAGGTTGATTGCAGGCCCAGGGCTCACCGACCACCCCCCCCCACACACACACACACACTACCTAGTGGACATCCACAGTTTAGGTGGCCTGTGTGCAAAGCTGTCTGGACCAGAACAAAGAGGGGGCTTTTGTGGTGGACACTTGGGTCCTTGAAGGACACCATTATTCTATGTGGGCTTCTCAGAAGCTCCAGAGTCCTGGATGAAGGAAATCCTAGGAGAAACAGGACTAATGTCTGGGTTGACTTCTTGTGGGGCTATGAGGGCAGGGGTGGGGAGAGCAATTCTTAGGGTACATTTTTTTATCAGTTCAGATAATCTGTTCAATGCTCCCTCCCCCGCCCCCCCGTCCCCCCCCCCCCACCCCACTGTGCACCTGCCTGCTCCTGTACTGCTGCTCCGAAGGGAGAGTGGAGACAGACAGGGGACCCTCAGGCAGCAGCTGTTTGCCCATCTCCCCCATCCTGTGGTCCCAGCGTCCACAGCGACCTCACCTACATACTCGCCCCTCGTGAAGGGCAGGGCTGGATGGACCACCCGTGTCTGCTGCTCAGCGGGAGGCGGTTCATAGGAATCGTCGCCCGTCTCCTCGGCAGGCATCACATACATCTCGGAGTCCGAATGTTCATCTGGATTTTCATAGTCACTGTCCTGCAAATGTAAGCATCGTGCTTGGTACCCTGCAGGTGCTGTCTAGTGAGCGGATCCCACCTTAGGAGGCAGGAGGGGTTCCAGCGGAGGCAGAGGACAGGAAGTGGAGGTTGATGGAGACTGATGGAGACTGTCTGTTTCTGCCTGCTTCACCCAGCTCCTGCCATGATCACACAGGACTTTCCAGTGCAGAGACAGACACTTGTCTCCTTTCTGTTGGGATGTTATAACGGGGTTCCTCTGTCGGGCATAAAGGCTTTAGGAACAAGCCTGTGTTTCATACTATCTGCAGCGGAGACCCACCAAAGTAAAAATAACCGCTAGGGGAATTTAACCAATCCTTGTTAATCTTGGCTGTTTAACTTCAGGGTAGGTCGATCCCTATTCTCCGGGTTAATTTTTACTTTGTACTCCTCGACCTATACCTTCTCTGTAAAGATTACTTCTTTTATTTCTTGAGATTATAATATAATTAGACCGTTTCCCCTCCCCCTTCTCTCTTCAAACCCTCCCATATACCTATCCTTTGCTGTCTTTCAAATTCTTAATTCAGCCAGCAAGCTGTCTTCTCCCTCCCAGCCGCAGATGTGATCTTGCGCTGAAGCCAGCAGGGGGCGCACCCCCGACACTCTGGTTTCCGCTACACTGGGTTCTAGGGGGAACTTCATGCCCCAGTGACCCGCAATGAGATCACCCTTCCCCTTATTTTTCTTTTCTTTTTCTGCGGTTGAAGGAGGAGGAACTGCTGTCCTAAAGACCACATCCAGGTGGTGAACACAGATTCGATTCTAGACACTGGCCTGGAAGTCTTCATTCTGCGTCGTCCCCGTGAGGGACAGTGGAAATGTCAGTCTGTCCTCCTGACCTCCGCTTCCTTATAAATGAGGTGGGGGTGTGTTTAGGGTTCCTCACAGATCGAAACTCAGATCAGAGCACATTGTGGAAGGTACATTGTGGATGGATACAACAATGTTGAAGAAAACTTTAGACTCAGCTCCCATCATAGTGACCTGCCAGGGTCACTATGGCTAGGTCCCTCTTTCTCACTCCGTGACCTAGGAAGCACAGCTGATGTTCTTTTGGTCCTAACAGGTACCCTGGTAGCTGACAGCCTGGTTCTGAGACCCAGGTTTGAGTTTGGAAACTCTAAGTTAATGAAATGCTCCTTTCTGGTTCTAGCCAGAACTCTGTTAGAAAATAGAGTTTTGCTTGCTTAGTAGCCTGGCCTCAAACACTCCAAGTAACCCAGACTGGCCTTAAACTCTCAAGTCTTCCTGCCTCAGCCTCCCAAGTACTGAGATTAGATGTGAGTACCAGCTCTGGCGTTAACTCTTTGTTTTGGCGGCTCTCCTGCCTGGTGTCAGAGAGTAAGAGAGCACTGGGCAGCTTAGGTCAGAAGTATGCCTATTAGTACAGAGTATTTAAATGCATGTGTTACTTCTGGTTTTGTGAGTCTGTGAGCTCAAAGAATGGGGTAATCTATCTACCTCCCAGGGCCATGGTAGAATAGAGAAAGGTTATATGTAAAAGCGTTCAGCCTGACTTTTGATGAGCACTGGGTCAAGTGAGCTCTCAGCGAGGTCACTGCCACCTACCAAGAGGAGGCTCTTCAGCCCTTCTGAGACCCACCCCCCATCCCCGTGTTGCTCAGCTAGCCTTCAGAGTGTGGTTCAGAAAGAAGCCATTGAAGAGGTCTCCTCGAAAGGCTGGTACCCTCCTGATCCCAGGAGCAAACACTCACGAAGTCATCTGACCACTGCTCCTCTTCATCTGCAGGGCTGTCTGTAACAGGAGAGGGACACAGAGCAAAAAGCATGAATCCAGCTGGCCAGCTCTGGCTGACCCACAGGCACATGTACTGTCTGTCCTTAGCCCCCTGAGCTGACTGCCCACGGGCGCCAAAACTGGCTGCTTTTCTGTGGGCCTTGAACAGTAATTACAGCCATATTGTCATTTTTTTTCATCTCTTTCTCAGAAAGCTTAACCTAAAGCACAAAAGATAAGTCCCGCAGGAGCAGAACAGTGGGGCCCTTTACCTAGGCCTGCCTTTGTCAAGGGACATTTCTGGACATTTGCCCATTTTTTTTTTTTTTTTTTTGCTTTGATAAAGTCCATAACTGTCAGGTCCAAAAGGCACCCCACCCCCCTCCCAAAGGGTAGGCCCACTGGCTCAGTCCAAAACTGAGTCTAGGCCCAGCTCAATCTGGACTCTAGGGGGGATTTCTGGTGGTTAGATAAGAGCCAGGAATTCTTAGGAACTTGTAAAACTGGTTCACATTTGCTAAAATGGAAACTTTTTTCCTTACCTCTGGCAGAAGGGACAATGGCTCTCTACTGACATGCACCTGTGGCTGCAGGCCCAGACTAACCCCCAGATTTCCACAATCCTTGTTCCCAATTACTTGTTTCATATGTGTGTGTGTGTGTGTGTGTGTGTGTGTGTGTGTGTGTGTGTGTGTATCATATATCGTGGCCTCCTTCTCACCTCAGATCACTGCTCTCTTTATTACTACCCCTCCTTGTGCACTATTCTCTCTCTACCCCCACCCGTCTGTGTACTATTCTCTCTTCTCTAGCTCTTCCCCTTCTCTTGCAGATAGCCCAGGCCATGTGCAGTCTGCTCCCTCCCCCACTCTGGACTCTTCCAGATGCCCCTGTATATTTTCTTCCTCTTATGCACAATAAGACTTTTCCCCTAATCATACCCTGGAACAGTCATGTTGGCAGTTTCTTTACTGTGTCTCCTTGCATACAATAACCAAAAGCAACTTGGAGAGGTTTTGGATTTGGCTTATAGGTCTGCCTGTCTGTCTGTCTGTCTGTCTGTCTGTCTATTTAGGTAATTTTCTTTTGAAGTCCCTGGAGAGTCCCTGGATTGAGAAGCTTTGGGGATGATTTCTGAGTCAGAGCTTGCAGTTGAATGGGAATTCCCCCAAAACATAGAGGCAACAGCTTAAAATGCCCCTGGGTCATGGATGCCTAGGGGCCGGGGAGGACAGGACAAGGAGGAACAGGCACAGCTGCAAGTGGGTGAAGTTGATTTTGCCAAAAGGATAGTTTCCAAGGATTAAGGGGAGGAGCAAAGAGTGCGAGCAGGCTCTGTTGGCAAAGTGCACGGGACTGATATATAAGACTGGGAACTTGGATGGATTTGGTTTAAAGCAGGGTTGCTTCACTTTAATATGTGGGAGTTCTTGCTAATTCTGACTCAGTAGTTGGGTGCAGGGTAGAGGCTATATATGCCTAACAAGCTCCCAGCGGACTGCTGCCATTATATTAGGGATCAGACTATGGATCAAGCCATACTCCTGTGTTCCAAGAGACCCAGATATACTGATAACAAGGCTATGTGGAAGGGCTGGGTCTGTAGCTCAGATATAAAGCACTTGCCTAGCGTAGATGAGGTCCTGGCTTTGAGCCCCAGTACCATATAAGAAAAGACTAAATGGAACATTTCAGGAAAAGATCAGGTGATTGAGGTCAAAGAGAACACTTTGTGATGTGCTGCAGATGGGAAGACACATGTTCCTAAAGCTAAATGTCAGAGAGGCTTGCGGTAGCATCAGGACCAAAACCCAGCAGATCTCCATTCCTCAAATGATAAGGATGAATTGGAGTGATGTCCACAGTTACATAGCCAGTTAGTGGCTAGACATGAGAGGACCTTGTCACTAGCCCTGTGACCTGTGACTGCACTCTGCTAAGCCAAAAGAGTTCAGTGGGGCCGAGATGAAGAAAACTGTATTATGGCTCAATTCTCTGATGAAGGATAAGAACTAGGAATACAGTCAGATGTAGAGAGCCACTTAGAAGCTCTGTCCAATGACAAACAAGAAATGGTGAGGGGCTGACCGGCCCGGGGGAAGGGATGACCAAGCAACCGTGATGAGAGATGTGCCTCTTTTCGCTGGTTGAGTCTCTGAGGTCCAGCATTTGAGCTTGTCATCTCCAGTGCTGCTGGTTCATCTACAGGGGACAGATATGCTTGCAATTTGTCCCCCAGCACTTGAATTAGATGCCACCTCCTCAGAGAGACCATCCCAGAAAGTTGTCTCCCATCTGATTCTTTGTCACTGTACCCTGATATCTTCTTCCTGTTTTCCAGAGCAGCCATCATGCTTGGGAAATCACTTTTTTTTAAAAATGTGTATACATGTGCATGCACATGGGCGTGTGTGAGTGTGTGCATGTGTGTGTGCTGAGCTACTTAGCCTAGGAACATCTGGGAATTCTGTCCCTGCTCCCACTCTGTCCTATGAGTTTTGTTGTTACAGACTGCTACAATATTAAGCCTTCTGTGGTTTCTGGGATCCAAACTCAGATCTTCACACTTGTGTAGCAAGCTCGTGATGTATTTGTTGAGTGGGTCAAGGCTGCAGCCCTTGCAGATGTTTATTCTACACAGCACCTGCAGATGTTTATTCTACATAGCACCTAACTGTTCGAGTGACATCACTTCTGAGCTGTCAGCTGTGACGCTACATAGGCTGCCTTTGGAGACTTCGGAGCTTGTACTGGATGTCCATGAGGAGACAGTGGAGAGGAATGACACCTACATCCAGCAAGGGATGCTCATTTCTCGGGGATCAAGTAAGCTCTGGAAACCATCATGGGAGGTAACCTTATTTGTGAGGATACTGATAGTGGGGGGTAGGAATAAGTCCAGATTAGATGCTGGCCTGAATCGCCTCGTACACACAAAAATCCATCATTCCTGTTTGGACACTAAGAAGGCCAGAGTTGTTTTCTTTCCCCATCTTTGGAGAGAAGAATGGTTTGTTCTCACTTAGCCATGGTTGAGAAACAGGTTTCCTTGACTTATGGATGAGGTAGATTTTTGAGTTCCTGGACATAATCCCCAATTTCTTGGGTTTTGTGCTCCACAGGAATCCCATGGCTAACTGTATAAACTTGCTAAATGCTTGACAGTGTGGGCTTCTGTCTACTCTAGACGAAGTTGTCAGGAAGTGACTTTGATCACTATTGCTACCAATCTACTAATCTCAAGATTAGTCTTTTTGCAGGCAAAGTTGATTCTGGTTGAAATGGAACTGCGGATGTGAAGGTGTAGGAGGCGTTCAGAGGTCAGTCTTGAGTGCCTTTTCTCGGGACCCCTCTGCTGCTTTTGACAGGGTCTCTCACTAGGAATGGTTACCCAACAAGCCCCAGGCACTGTCTATCTCCACATCCCCAGTACTGGGACTACATGTAAATGCCACCATGCCCAGCTTTTTATGTGGTTTCTGAGGGTCAGATTTGGGTCTTCATGCTTGCATATCAAAACACTTTACTGACGGAGCTATCTGACTCCTTAACTAGTTTTTGTGCAGGTTAGATTAGTCCCTACTGCCATGTACAGCACAGGACTGTACTTTCCATACTATAAGAAACTGTAGCTATTTCTATCATCATCTGACTTCCCTTTAGGGCTATCAGTTCTGTGGCAGTGGAAACTATAAGTCACTTATAAGTATGGCTTCTACTTAATACCTTATATATTGCCTGGCACATGGGATGTGTTCAGTAAACAGCTAAATAAACACATAGTGTATGTGTGGATAGATAAATAAATGGATACGTGAATGGATGGGTGGGTGGGTAGATAGGTGAACGTGTGGGTGGTTGAATGGGTAGAGTTCATTTCACTGTCGTTAAAGCCCCCCTTGATAGAGTTGTTCTTAAAAATCAGACTGAGCGTCTTTAGCTTTCAAATGAGTACAGCATATTTCCCTCCCTTACAAATACATATGAGGGCTGGAGAGATGGCTCAGTGGTTAAGAGCACTGACTGCTCTTCCAGAGGTCCTGAATTCAAATCCCAGCAACCACATGGTAGCTCCCAACCATCTGTAATGAGATCGGATGCCCTCTTCTGGTGTGTCTGAAGGCAGCTACAGTGTACTTACAAATAATAAATAAATAAAATTTTTTTTAAAAGGAAGAAATACATATGAACACTAGACAAAAGCCAGCTAATATATTTTGGAAATATTCTTACCTAATGCGTAGTCCCTTCGAGGAACACTTGGAGGGCCTTTGACTTTTAGCCTGTGGGTAGGAACAGTAGGACAAGGGTCAGCAGTAGGCAGGGCAACTGTTGCCAAGGCTCACGGTACAAGCCAACATAGAGACGAGAGAGATAACTATGAGAATATTTTTTCCACCCATTGCATTAAGTTTAGGGTATTGTAATCTATTGAAGCCAGTATTCTCCACAGTGCACAGGGAGTTATGACTTGGGCCAGGTCAGGCAAAGACATGGAAGGGCTCTGTGAGGCCCAAGGACTAGTTGACACTGCATTCAGTGACTCGGGGGGAGATCGGTTCTCCTTGGCTGACAGGACAATAAGACAAGATGAACTGGGTTTTAAGAGCTCGCAATTTTTTTTGTTTGTTTTTGTTATTTTTGTTTTGTTTTGTTTTTTGTTTTTTGAGACAGGTTCTCTCTGTATAGCCCTGGCTGTCCTGGAACTCTTGTAGACCAGGCTGGCCTCGAACTCAGAAATCCACCTGCCTCTGCCTCTGCCTCCCGAGTGCTGGGATTAAAGGCGTGCGCCACCACCGCCCGGCTACAAATATTTTTTTTTTTAAAGGAAAAAAAAAACCCATCAATAATAAGTACTTCACTCTTAGGTTGAATGAAAATCATTTTCACTATTTCAAAACATGACAAGTGGGGCCTAGGTTATAGCCTAGTAGCAAATCACTTGCCTTGCATATGAAAAACAAAACCCACGACAAATAGGCAAGTATCTTCTCAAGATGGAAGATTTATAGTAAATTATCAATTAGTACTAATTACCCATGTTACTTAAGAGTGATGTCCTTAATGAAATTTAAAGCATACACATATGAAATTTATATCTAATAGCCTTTAATTACTAAAATATTATTTCCTTTTATAGAAACAGCATATATGTAGTAATTATGTATCTATTTCGCTTCCTTTTTAAAAGAAAATTTGTGTATTTTAGAAATGTACAAAATTCCTTACAAACCAAAATTGCAGATTGTGAAAATAACAGTATTGGGTTTGTCTGGGAGCTCTCCCTAGCTCACCGCAGGCTTTCGTGTCTATTTCTGCTCCCATTCTCATCGCAAGCTAACAACTCTCATCGAAATAAACTTGTGATGAAGTCTGCAAAGAGGTCATCAAAGGAATCAAAGAGAAGAGAAACAGGAACAAAAGGAGGCGGGCGTGATGTCCAGGAACAGCAAAATTTCAAAAGGCTCAAGCCAGTTAGCACCCACTCCCATCCCCAAGCCAGAAGAGGAGACTTTTAACAGCTCAACTCATCTGGGAACGGAAGACGAGCTTAAGAATGGAGAGACTGGTTAGCAAGTGCTACACAAGCATGAGGACTGAGTTTGGATGCCCAGCATCCACCCACATAAAATATGGGAGTGGTGTGCCTGCCTGTAAACCCAGTGCTGGTGGCTGGACACGGGAGGATTCAGGGAGTTTGCTGGCCAGCCAGTCTAGCTGGATTGGTAAGTCCCAGTTCAGTGGGAGAGCCTGTCTCAGAAAACTAAGGTGGAGAGTGGGGGAGGAACATGGGATTCTAGCCTCTATATACATACATGTGCACACATACACACATACACACACATGCATGCACATGTCCACACATGCACCTATATGCATATGTGCACACACCCAGACAAACATATACATGCAACAGAGAGAGAGAGAGAGAGAGAGAGAGAGAGAGAGAGAGAGAGAGAGAGAGAGAGAGAGAATGAAGGAAAAAAGAATACCACAGCCCGCAAGCTAGGAATAAAAAGTATATTTTGAAAGTAATGAGTAGCTGGCAGCATACACTAAACCCACACTTTGTATCTCAGTCTTTGTGACAGAGGAAACAGTGTGTTCAACCGTGCTTCCCCCTCTCAAGGGAAAATGTTGTCCGGTGTCACAAAGGAGCCCAACTGCAGTTCCTTTGAGGCAAGGAGTCCTTGACCTCCACGGTACTGGCCATGGTGGCCAGATTTTCCATCACCCTGAAATGTGGCTTGTCAAGAAAAGAACTCTAGAGGCTAGGAAGATGCTTGGGGAGTCGGGGTAAGAACATTTGCCCTGCAACCATGACAACATGAATTCATATCCCTGTTACCTACATAAGAAGCCAGGCATGGCTGTGCATCTCTGTAACCACAGAATTTGGTAACAGAGAGAGAGGCACATCTTGAGAGCTCTCTGTTCAGCCAAGCCTAGCAGAAGCAGTGAGTTTCTAGTTCAGTAGCATGCCCAGTTTCAAGGTAGAAAACTGGAGAGCAATAGAGGAGTGCATGTGTGCATGTAACACACACACACACACACACGGAAAAGTGCTCTAGGGACAGCAGGCAGAATGTTTGAAATGGAGACTGTCGGGATCATTGGCTGTCCATGACTTCTGTTATATGACCGAACACGAGAGAGAAACCTCACACCACTGAGAACGTTGGAGTTGCAAATCTGGCAGCTGGGGCAATCCACAATTGCTAGTGACTCTGATAGTGGCTAGTGTGGGGAATGAGATGCCATAGTGGAAAGGATAAATAGAAATGACCTCACACATCTGCCAGCCTCGGGACAGAGCCTGTCCTCCTTTACAAGACGACCCCTTCCCCTCACAGAGGACCACAGCCTCCTCCTTCCAGTTCCCATGTATGCTAAGGCTCCTGTACAGGTTAGGTTCTAAAACCAATCAAAGAGAATGAATACACTGTTCTACAGACACGGAGAAATGACCGGGGCTATGCTGCCAATGGCATAAAATTGGGGGGGGGGGAGGGAAATTTAGCAATAGTGATAAAACTTTAATTTTCACTTAGACATTCTATTTCAAGAGTTTAGATTAATGGAGCACTTGAAGTCTGAGAAGACCCTCACTTGAGTATTATCTTTGGCAACTAAATGGAAAGGTATGGCTAGAGAATTTCGGTTGATAGGAAACTATCATTCCAGAGAAGTTATCAGTTCAAACACACACCCTCAGTTCAAACACACCTACCAATCTACAGTTGGTTTGTTTAATCATAACATAGTTATAGTAGACTACTAAGCAGCACTTACAAAAAATATGATTTATTTTTTTCATACTAATAAAGCTGTCCATGGTAACAGCAACACCACAAGCTGGGAGAACTATATATGCAACACGATGCTGCTTGAAACAGAAATGCTTGTGTGTAAGTTCGTGCAGTGTTGGCATATGCATGCCTGTGTAAGTGTAGACAGATAAGTGTGCATGAATCACCGGGATAGCACATTGGATGAAGCCTGTTTGGGGGAGGGGCTTAGAGAGGGACTATGCAAAAGTGAGCAGTCCTGATACATTCCAAATTCATCGGATTGTTTTCATGTTGAATTTGTACTACATTGATAAAAAATAAGTGAATTTAAAAATTGAACATTAGGCAGAGTGTGATATCAAATACCTTTAATCTTGGCACTCACCCAGGAGGCAGAGGTAGCTATCTCTCTTTGAATTTGAGGCCAGCCTGGTCTACAAGTTGAAGAGCCATCCAGGGCTACATAGTGAGATCCTATCTCAAAAGACAAACAAAACAAAATGCTATTTCATCTTGACTTAGACTTTGAATAGTGAATGCAAGAAATATATACAATTTCTGTGGTGTGTGTGTGTGTTTTAAATTAAGGGCTTTTTGATGCGGATGAAAACCCAGGATTGTGGCTTTGCTCCTTCAAGAGCTTGATGAAACCTGATTTTCAGGCAAAAGCAGAAACCAAACTGTAGCCCAGTGACAAGGCATCACCCAAAAGCAAGCCGCGCTTGCCTCAGCGGCACCTAGGTAATACAGAACAGAAGGAGCCAGGCTGAGTTACCTGTGCTCTTCCTGGCTTCTCCAGTTTTATACCCAGGCCCTAGCTCAGCAGTCATCCAAATGGTTCTCCTGCTCGGTGCCTTGAGTGGGCCGAGCATCCCTCCTCAGGGAGATGGGGATGGTAGGTCCCTGAGTTCTACTTCACTCCCTAGTAAGAAGGGGAGGGGCATCACGGTCTCCACTGGCCGGCAGAGCTTTGCTCTCCACTCAGCACTCAATGACTCAGTGCATAGAGATCATAGTGACTAACTTACTTTTTTATCTTGTCCATTATTCCACCTTCATTGTTCTTAATATCATGGACCATCTTTTGAAGCTGTCTGTAAAAAAAAAAATCACAAGCATAATATTAACATCCAGGTTAATTTTTGCAATACAATTTCTACCTTCATCAAGAAAAGGCACTGGTCCTATTTGGATCACAAACTAATGTTGGCATATTTTTTTAAAGCTATTTTTTTAGTTTCTTTTATCTCTTCCTCTCTTCTAACCCTCTCCTCCAAGACTAGGTAGGAGAGAAAGGTTAGAGGGAGGAGGGGGTGTAGGTATCTTTAAACTTCTTTCTGCTGACTAGGGACATTGAGTTTTGGAGGGCTGGTTTCACAGTCAGGATAGCTCTAACTTCTTCTTGTCACTTTGCTCTTTGCTTCTGATCACTCACAAACCACACCACCACCAACCAGGAGCAGCAAGGGGGAAGCAAGCAGCTTTCTTCCTTTTTTTCTTCTTCCTTCTTCCCTCCTTCCTCCTCTTCTTCCTCTTCCTCCTCCCCTTCTTCCTGTTCCTCTTCTTCCTACCCTTCCTCTTCCTCCTCCTCTTCCTCTACCTCCTCCTCCTCCTTCAGAACACCCCCCTGTCCCTCTAAGAACTCTGGCATTTCTACCCTCTCCAGACTCCTCCGAATTAAGCTATCTGCAGCTGGCACAGTCATTCCCTGCCAGAGCCCATACGAGGCAAATAGTCTGCTGCTGTGATAACCTGAAGCAGCCTCGTATCTCACTCTGGGATTAAAACGAAAACAAGGTCACATAACATAACTAGGGTTTTTTAAGAAACCAAAACTCTCACTACAACCAGGGCATATTTGTCATTTCTAATGGGCATTGTAGAAATCACTAAGGAGATGATGGCATTGGGCACTGTAACTTCACTGGCTGAAGCTGGAGATGCTGTTTGGTAGCGAGGTACATGCTGGTTCCATACCCATCATTGAACAGACAATTTCTGTGTCTGTGAATGTAACTCAATAGTAGAACCCTTGCCTAGTGTGCTGAAGGGCTTCATGAAACAAGATAGAGTCATCTGGGAAGAGGGAACCTCAACTGAGAAAATGTCACCACCACATTGGCCCCGTGGGCAAGCCTGGGGGTGTTTTCTTGATTGATAATTGATGAGGGTGATCCTGGCTGCTATAAGAGAGCAGGCTAAGCTTGCCATGAGGAGCAAGCCAGTACGTATGTAACATGCCTCCATGACCTTGAGTTCCGATCCTGACTTTCTTCATGATGGAGTGTGACCAATGACTATGTTACATTAAAATATATGCCAAGAGAAAAAGAAAAGCTCATTTAAAAAGTTTATGTACTATCTGACTCCAACAGTGTACCCGACACTGTGGAGAAGGGAAAGCTACAGAGAAGATAAAAGAGCAATGGCATCTGTAGGCTTGAAGGTCGGAAAGGCTACAGTGAGAAAGAAACAGCGACAAGGTCCTGTAATAGTAGACCCATGTAGTACACGTGACTGTACTGTAGTACCCATGGAAGGTATTATGGAAACAGTACTAAAAAATGCTTGTCTTAATTCCAGTCTTCACTAATAACATTCCTTTAAACAACTGCCCAAGCTTCCAAGGCTGATGCACAGAGAATCATCTAATTTATACAATTGCAGCCATCTTGGCCTTGCATCTTCTACCTAATAGATGTGTGTATACAGGTGCTGCCCCAGAAATATGTTCAATATTTGAGTCTATTAAAAATAAATATAATGCATTTTCATTTCAACTGACGCATAAAGGTTGAACATATGTATGGGGTCCATGTTGCATTTTAATACATGTATGTATACATCGTATAGGGTTCACATTAGGCCAAATGCTACAGTTCTCCTTAAACAGTTATCATTTCACTATGGGAGAAACAAAATTTCCCTTTCCCTAGAATATCAGAACTTATTTGTACTATCAAACTAATTATCCACACTTAAGGACGGACCTCATGCCCAACAGTAGATGGCCAACACAAAGCGAACTCAATGATATTTTGGGAGATTTTTGTCTCATCATGCTTTGTCTGAGCACTTTTGTACCTTATAGGTCTTTTGCTGATGTATTATGGTTTCTGACTTTGTGTTTTATGGGATTTATGTATGTGCAATTGTGTGTGTCTCCCTGTCTATGTATGTTTTATGTTCTTTTTCTTTTTTCTTCCCTTCCTACTCTGGCCTTTTTTATTTTATTTCTTTTCTTCCTTTCTTTTTAAAGATCATTTTAGATCTTTCTTACAGTGACAGAGAGAAAGAAAGGGTATGGATTTGGGTTGGTGGGGAGATGGAGAGGATCTGGGAGGAGCTGTGGGAGAGAGACTACAATCAGAATATATTATATAGACAAAATCTATTTTCACCAATACAAAGGAAAAAAATCCCTATAATTTTACTACTTATTGATAAACCTTTCCCCATCCCTTTTCCCCCACTTCCTTACCCATCCCCATTATGTTTTTGATGAGTGAATAATATTCTATAATTAGTATTGTCAAATTTTATTTTTCTGCTCATTGTGGGCGCTCAGATTGCTATTTCTTGACGCCTATAGATAGTGTTGCAGTAAGCAGCAGTTTCTTCCATAAATGACTTCATTTTCTTCAGCATATGTCCAACAGTGGGATTGCTGGATCATAGGGTAGTTTTAGTTCTCTGATTTTGGGGGGAGTTTCCATATTGTTTTCCACAATACTACCAAAGTCTATTCCTACCATTCTGGGTTCCCTTTGCTCCACATTCTTGTAATCCTACTTCATTTGATGGCGAGGGCCATGCAGGAGGAACGGCAGATGGCTTTGGAACTCATGGGATTCGGCCCACTGGTTAGCATAGCCATGATGGGTTCCCCTCTATTGTGGCATGACCCTGGGGACCACACATCCTGAGGACTTCATGCTGTTATGAAGTTCTGCCCTGCTTACTGTCCTCACATCCCTCTTGATCTAAGAATTGTGTCAAAACTCAGAGGGAGCTTCCAGCCCCTCACTGGGCAGTATCTTCACTCACAATATTCGGGCTTGATCTTTCTCAGGCACTGCTGCCGGGGCAGACTTACGATTCAATCACCACCCTAGGAAAGAACTCAGATTTCTAGCCACCCTTAGACAACATTCAGAAAAGTAAAATTGTTAGTAAAGCTAGGGTAAGATGTTTTTGATACGGGCTCAGATATAGAAAATCTTAGGGAACAATCTGAAGATCAGAAAAGAAAGTCACACTCTTAATAGTTAAGCTAGGGACCCTTTGTGGTCAGGGAACAAGAACAATGGCAGCCCTGGCTGACAGGACTCTCACTGAGGCTGACTGGTGAGGACTGATTTCTTTTTCTTTTTCTTTTTTTTTTTTAAGATTTATTTATTATTATATGTAAGTACACTGTAGCTGTCTTCACACACTCCAGAAGAGGGCGTCAGATCTCGTTACGGATGGTTGTGAGCCACCATGTGGTTGCTGGGATTTGAACTCTGGACCTTCGGAAGAACAGTCGGGTGCTCTTACCCACTGAGCCATCTCACCAGCCCGAGGACTGATTTCTTATCCCATTTTTGCCCTCAGCTTCCTGAGAGGATTTAAGAAGAATTGCTGATGAGTAGATATGCATTCTGCGGGTTTAAAGTAGATATGACTGACTTTTATATACAAGTTTAGACTTGTTATTCTTTTAAGTTTACTTTTAAAGATAGATAATAAAATAATTAATCCTCTCTTTGTAACCACAAGTTGCTGCCTGCTAGTAAGAGAAACTAGCTGAGAAAACTCCCTCGCTTGCTCACATTGTTCATCTATAACAAGTTGCTTAGTTACGAATGTATGAGTTTGGGGGAATAATTTGTTTTCTTTACCTGTACTACATAATGTTATTTCTTGTAAAGGTATTGAGGAACACATTGTTTTTTTCATGGTCACTCACTAGAAGAAAACTAGGACATAATCACATTGTAATTTTATACTGCTTGAGAGACTTTGATTGGGTATATAGGCTATAGGAGAAAGAATAAAATTGTTGAAACATTATTCCATCCATCAAATCAGTGTGTCTGTCTGTCTGTAAAGCTTGTCTGGGTGTGTGGTGGAGCTTATTCTATTCACCAATTGTGTGTGTGTGTGTGTGTGTGTGTGTGTGTGTGTGTGAGAGAGAGAGAGAGAGAGAGAGAGAGAGAGAGAGAGAGAGAGAGAGAGAGAAAGAGAGAGATGCTTGGAACCTGCTTGTTGGAGCTTTGCTCCATCCGTTCTATGTATGAATGCATATGTGCTTGTCTGTCTGTCTACATGTATGTACGTATGCATGCATATATGTATGCATTTGTATGTATGAGTTTATTAGATATGCCTTTGCTTCATTTACTCAATGTGTGTGTGTGTGTATGTATATGTGTGCATGAATTTTTCTCTTTTTCCTTCTCTTTCTTGCCAGCTCCAAGGAGTTAAGAGTTCAAAGTTTGTCACTAGCTACAGGGAGTGCCTGGCCAGTAAATTAAGCTTTCTTCCCTCAGAGAAAAGTCTGCTGAGTAATTTCTCTTATCACTGGCTGCTATAAGCAGCAGGTCCTGTCATTATCAGGACCAACCCTTGTCAGCGGCTCTAAGCATTGACCCCCGTTTGCTGCCTGCCTTGGTTCAACCACCCCACAATGGTTATTGGCAATTTGTTAGTGGTCATTCTAACGGGAGTGAGGTGATACTTCATTGCCCAGGAAACAGAAAGTGTTCGGCTTCCTGTTTCAGTCAACAGCGCACCGCCCCTGTCTACCATTAACATGGGAGAAGAGCAGGAGGGAGAGCTCTGGCTGCTGGTGGCCTACAGTCTTCCTTTACCTAAGTTCATCAAGTAATGCTGGGTATCAGAGCAGCAATGCCAACTCCGTAAGCCACAAAGCACATTGACATCCTATACCATCTTGTCTTCCATTGATCTCATTACAACTTGTCCATGGAAGATAGATTAAGCTAAAGAAGGGGCCTTAATTAAGCTTGGGATTGGAGTCATGCAGAATTTATAATCATCCTGATACCCGGGACTCACCCCAGACCACCGAACCCAGAGTCATTGACCCTCAAGTGTTTCCAATGTGTCGCTGAAGCTGAGAACCTCAGACAGCATTATCAGGGTAGGAGAGCTTTGTGCACCCCACCCCTCCGCTCTGGGGATCTGGTCTGAGAAGGCACATCAAGGGGGACCACACAGAGCCAACTGACCTAGGCATTGGAGGGTGGAACAAATTCTGGAAGGATAGTTTGTGGGACATCAAGGTGAGGGGCTCTGGGGAAAGCAGCTGTACTGAGGTGTAGCCAGTCACCAAACAGGAGTCCCAGGAAGCTCACATTTTACAAGATTCATGCCCCATTATCTTTTTAATAAAATATAGAAGAGGATTAAAAAAAAAAACAACAGTAGCATCTGCCACAAGCATATTTTTAAAGCCTATCAAAAGCATAGTGTGTGTGTGTGTGTGTGTGTGTGTGTGTGTGTGTGTGTGTGTGTGTGTGTGAAGTATCTTACTTTTTCCTTCAGCTCACACTGCACTCACTGGACCGTGAGTAGGGGACACGGCATGCTGGTATTTGCTCTACTTCCCTCTCCCAGAGAAGACCGAATGCAAAGCAACCAGATCAGAGAAAATCCCCTGTGGTCTGGTCTTCGGATTAAGAGTCTCAAAGGAGAGCAAATCCAGCTAAGAGCAGATCTATTCCTTTCCTTTCATCCATTTCAACCTCAGCTTCAGTTCTTGGATTTCAGGAGCTGTAAGGTTTGCCCTGCCACCTGAGTCCATCTGAGCCTAAGTGCCCCTCCCTACCTGGGAAACGCTGTGCCCAGCCAGGCCTCAAGGCCCGGCACTCTGCTTCAAGGGCCTTCAACGTCCCTGCTTCTAAATCTCAAACTTCACCTGGCTATTATTCCCTTCCTCCCTTCTGCAGTAGCTCCTTGGTGGCCACTGACCCTAGTGTGGCACTTTTATCTTGGCTGATCATTACTGGAGCCCACCCTGATCTCTGTGGAAGCTTCCATCTCAGGAACCCTTAGGACCTCGGTGCTGATACAAATGGGAGGCCTGCTGTCTCTAGCTACTTGTTTCTAAGGTTAACTTGGAGTAATATTTTCTCTGTGATCCTTTCTGTCTCTTTGTCTCTGTGCACATGTATAAAGAACATATCCAGCCTCTTTACTACTTTTTACTACAAATGTATGTTTAAAACTGCTTTTGTTTTAAACTTATGTATAATATATATTTGTTTAAAATTGTGTGTATGTGTGTGTGTTTGTGTGTTTGTGTTTTTTGAGACAGGGTTTCTCTGTGTAGCCCTGACTATCCTAGAACTCGCCCTGTAGATCTCTAACTCAAAGAGATTCACATGCCTCTGCCTTCCAAGTGCTGAGGTTAAAGGTGTGCACCACCATCGCCTGGCTTAAACTTATATTTTAAATGAAAAGTGTTTTAATGAACAGTCCTAGATCTATTGGATTATTGGTGTGTTGGTTTTCTTTCCACCATGTAAGTCCCAGGAACCAGGCTGGGTAAGAAGCAAATTTAGCTGGCCTTTGTTTTGAGACAGCATCTCCAATCCCTTTTGAGTGTTCACGTGGTTTAATATTTTTGACTCCAGATTCCTTTTTAAGATGTTAGTTATCATTTTCATAGGAGTTCCATTTTCTGGGGAGGGGGCATGGGCGAAACTGAACTCAGGGCCACACTTATACTAGTAGGTATTTGCTATGTTCCCGGCCCACATTTTAGTTTTTAATTAAATTGTAATACATATTTAATTTAGGGGGAAAAAACTTCCAGGAAGCCATAGAAAAGGAAAACAATGGCTCTTGTAATCTGCTGTCCTTGGATCGCCAGACTTGAAGCTTCTGAGTTCTCTTTGAGCTTGCTGGTGTTTTGTCACCAGTCATATGAACAGAAATGCCAGACATTCAGAGCAACAGGAAGTGCAAAGGCTTAGAGGTAGGATCACCTGGGACCTTTGGGGCCTGGTGGGAAACTCAGCGCAGCAAGGAGAAGGAGAGGGACTGCTATAAGCAGGATGCAGTCAAAAGTGAGGTTAACCGGACAGGGGCCCGTGCCAAAATCTTCCCACAGGCTCATGATGAGATGAGTCCCAGGTAGCAGGAAATGCTCAGGGACCGTTCCTGGGGTGTGTCATGATTAAGGGAGGGACAACGGGGACATTGTGTGCAGGGGACACTGGTGGCCAGTTGGACCTCTCTCTGCTGAGCCTGCACCCAGAATAGTGAACACACTGAAGACACAACACAGGAGGATGTGAGATTTTTCTCCTGGGAATTCAGGCAGACAACTTTCAAACGCGACATTGCTGCCCAGCTTGTCTTAGAAAAAAAAAAGCCTGTGGAGGCAGCTCAGGGGTAGAGCATGTAAAACACAAGGCCACGGGTTTTAGTTCTGTCACAGAAAGAAAGAAAAAAACAAACAAACTATGGTGTTAAAGTTCTGTGCCATGTGGGAGTCTGTGGCAGAAAGACTAACAAGAGCAAAGCCCTGCCGTCGTTTAAAACCTCTCTCTCTCTCTGTGTGTGTGATTCATGCGAGTGTTTCGTGTGCACATGTGTGTTGGTGAATGTGCAAGGAGTCACCCTCTATCTCTCTTCCACCTTCTTCACTGAGGAGGGTCCCTCAAAGCCAGAACTCATCAATATGGCTGCTCTTGCTAACTACCTTGCTCTGAGGATCCTTTGCTGCCGCCTTCTGAGGCTGGGATTGCAGGTGGGCTGCCGTGCCCACTGACCGGGTATTCTCATGGGCTCAGGGGATCTGAACTCCCGCTCCTTAAGCTTGCATGACAGGTGCTTTAACTGTTGTGTCATCTTCCTGGCCTCATATTTCAATTTTCAATATTTAGTTCTTAATGGGTTAGTTTTGTTTTTTTCTCAAAATATTATTTACCTTGATTTACTTCTTTTTCCAGACTCCTTGAAGTTTGGTGTCATGATTTTTGTTGTTGTTGTTGTTGTCTGTTTGTCTTATTTATTCCACAGTTCAAGGAGCTAGCCAAGCTTGGAATGAAGAATTATGCTGACTATAAATCCTGCTGCCCTCGGTGATGCAGGAAAGGATCCCTCCCCATTTCCTGGCTTGCCCAAATCCTCCGGCCTCTGAAAACTCAGAGAAAAGCCAAGGACTCTCAGTCCTACACAGAATCCTCTTGGATAACTTCTGACTCAAATGAGACATCTCTGGCTCCCGACCCACCATTCTGAAGCAGACTGCCCTGTTATTTGCATGCCACAGACATCCCCCAACGGGCTTCTTCTCCCCCCACTTGAAGCCTAGCCTCCTTCCTCCATATTCTGGCCTCAACTTCCCCATGCCCACCTCCTCCAGCTTGACCTTCTTGTGGCATTAATAGTGTTATATTTAGGCTTGTGAACTCAGCACCCACACTCGCTTCCTTCTGAACAATGTAGTGTAATTACGGACACATTTTGGTGGTTCCTTCCATGGCAGGGTAGCCATAGTATGCTTCCTATGGTTCCCATTCCATTTTATTGATGCAAATACTGAGGTCTCCAAGGAGCACGGTGCTGTTCCAGACTGTCTAGCTTTGAAATCCAGGCTTCTTACTTTGTCTATGAAGTCATAGAAATTTAGAAGTGGCAGAGACCTTGCCATGTTCTGGGTCAGTCTCCTCTTGCCCCAAGGGAGAAAATTAAGTTCTAGGGAGATTTGGTGACTGTCCCAGGGCTACCTTAGTAGAAAATTGCTTTGTTTCTTTTGTGCAAATGTTCTCTCTAATCTTTCCCACCTGGCTCAGATCTCCTGCTGGGATATATGGGAATGAGGCACCTCTTCCATTCTGGGCCACAACCACCGGAACTCTGACTGAAGCACAGACCGGGCAAGACAGGGCTGAAAGACTGAGCCACCCTCGGGCCAGCCCAGAACCTTGGAGAAGGAACCAAAACAGAAGGAACCCTTGGCATTTGTTCTGTATCGTGCACCAGGTATTGCATGTTTCACAACCTCGCTGTGTAGCTCCTAGTTTTGTCCCATTGTCTATCATGACAAGCACATTAACCATCTTTTACATCTACAGTAGCATATTCATACTGCTATGAGAGCCCCATTTATAGAGATGAGAACATGTAGTCAGGGAAGCTGAAGGATTCATGTAGTCCTATTGTTAGTAAGAGGTGATACACAAACTGAAATGTGACCTCAAAGTGCATAACCTGTGCTCACTCTGGACAGTACACTGATTTATTTCAACTTGGGCCCTTTTCTGCGGAAGTGACCAGCTTCACCATGAGCCTCTATGGACAACCTCCATTCTATCTTTGAAGATGGCACACAGTCCCCCTACCTGCCCAGCAGTCATACTGAGGACGCATGTGTCCCCACCCCTGCCCTGTTATTGGCTTCCAAGGTCAAGTATTGCGCTGGTGGAGAGCGTGAGTTCTTGTGCATCTCAGCCTTTAGGGATGGGCAGAAAGAAAAGAGGAAGAGGCAGATGGCAGTGGGAGGTAAGGAGAAAGGATAGTGTGTGAGAGTAGAAGGGGATGCTGTGGGGATCTCCAGGCCTGGAACATGTTGGTAGTGATTGAGCAGAGAAGCTGGAAGAAGCACCGTTATTTAATGGCCTAGGCAGAAAGGCCCCGTGGAGTCTGGAGCATAAAGCCCCTGTCTGCCTGACACCGTACCTCACAGCTAACAGCCACTAACCATGGAAAGTAGTTCACAGATGTTTCAGGCATCCTTCCCCGTCTCTATTCTCCCACCGACATCTACAACTATTTGCTGCTGGTGGCTGGCGTGTCCGCACTGCTGAGCCAGGTTAGACACAGACAGAAATTGGGCTGCACTTGGTACACTCAGGAACAGAGAGGATTCTACCAATATTATTTAAAGTCCTGATCCCATTTACCCTGTCGGGCAGATTGACTGGGGACTCTCCTCATTGAGAGAGGTGGGCTGACCAAAAACCTGTGCTATCATCCTGTCTTCACCCTGTTCTTGGAAGATTTGCCGCTGGATATGACCACCAAGATTGTCATGGTTCTTTCTCGTTCTCATTTCAGTGGCTAGAAGCCCTTGGTGCCTTCAGGGCTACAGCTTTTTTTCTGTTCTCTGAGAATGCAGGGCCCTGCTGCCCTGGGGCTTTTAACACCCATGCTTCATGGAAGGGAGTAAAGATTCTCCAAGAGGCTGAAAAAAAAGCAAGTTATAAACCCAAACAATTACAGGGGGCTTCTGTGTCCATCGAGAGGGAGGCCCTTGGGTGAGCCCAGCCTGTTAATTAATTCTCATATGTTCACTGTTTCTACCAGGTCCTATCTAAGCAAGCTTAGGCAGCCTCTCCATTACCAGCAAAAACAAAGAGAGAGAGAGAGAGAGAGAGAGAGAGAGAGAGAGAGAACAACAATAATAATAACAACAGCAAAACAGAGTTTCTAAATCAAAGCAGCTAGAATTTTTTTTGTAAAAGCAGGTGTCAAGAAGTCATTCAAAGCTGCTGCTAGAATATTCTGGAAATACTTCTCTAGGAAATGAATGTGCTTAAAGAATTTGAGTGTATCTTTTTTAAAGCTAACTTAATGGGTCACGGAGGGGTGAGAGTCATTCAATTCACCCCTCCTATGTTCAAAGTACGTTAGATACATGTGTGAACCCCCCAGAATGAATCCTATCATTTTATATAATTGTTATATGTTAGCAAAAAATGTTTAAGTGTACTTATCAAAATGCTGTATGTGTGTGTGTAAATCTCATAACAAAACCCACTGTGTATGTTTAATGAATACTAACATAAACAAAATTTAGTTGACTCAACTGGAAAAAAGGACTCTTGTCTGTGACTACGTGGTATTGCGCAGTGTTGCCACCTGCTTGGCAAGGTGTTCATTCCTGCAGCTAAACCTCAAAACATTGGTTAGAGTAAAGAGCAAGTCTGAAGAAGAAGTTTCCTATGTTCTGAAAACACTGACCCAGTTAAACTTTTCTTTCTGGGATTTGACTTAAAAAGAGAGACATTGAGGAACATCTTGTGTTTTTTTTTTTGGGGGGGGGGAGCAGAAGGTTGAAAAGAAACTTTACAATTTTCAAAAAGCCTGAAGAAATGTCCATCAGGAATATCTTTAAGGTTGTGGAGAAGGCACACTCCATAAAGTTATCGCTACACAAGCAAGGGGACCTGAGTGTGACCTCCGAGAATCTATGTAACAAAGGTAGGCACAGTGGGTGTGCCTGTAACCCCAGCACTACAGAGGCAGAGACAGGATGACCAGAGAGCTTGCTAGCCAACCAGTCTAGCTTAGTCTTTGAACACCAGCTTTAGTGAGAAACCAGACTCACAAACAAAGTAGAGAGCAGTTGAACATGAAACATTGGTCTCTGAGGCTTTAGGTCTCTGGCCTCCAAACACATGTGCACACATGTACAAACACTCACACACTGTTACATATGCTTAAGTAAACTCAGATATTCACACACAACACAAGACAAAGGAATACATTTAAAGAGAATGAAATTATGTCGAATTGGCCAAAACTTTGACCATGACCCCTTAAATAGACTGCATTATCAATTTTTTAAAATCTATCTATCTATCTATCTATTTATCTATCTATCTATTTATCTATCTATCTATCTATCTATCTATCTATCTATCTATCTATCTATCTATCTATCTATTTATCTATCTATCTACCTATCTATGTGCACACGCACACACATACCATGTGGTCCAGGGAGTGGACCTCAGCTTGGCGAGCTCACTAACTGAGCTGTCTCTCTGGCCCAAACAAGCTTTTGATTGTAGCAAAACACACACAATGCAGATTTCACCATTTCTATGGCAATGTTTAGAAAACTCACAAGGTCATACAACCACTGCCACCATCCAGGTGCACAGA
Source organism: Mus musculus (assembly GCF_000001635.26). Classification (NCBI taxonomy): domain Eukaryota; kingdom Metazoa; phylum Chordata; class Mammalia; order Rodentia; family Muridae; genus Mus; species Mus musculus. The sequence continues at coordinate 40,984,467 of NC_000085.6, forward strand.
ACAGTCAGTAACAGTTTTAAAGCATATCGTTTTCTTCAACTTACTTTTGGGGTATTAAATGAATAGCTTGTGTGTGTGTGTGTGTGTGTGTGTGTGTGTGTGTGTGTGTGTGTTTGTGTGACTGTATGAGGCTGTATGTGATTGTACAAGACTGTGTGTGATTGTGTGATGGAGGATCAGATGCAGGGCCTAGCACTTTTTAGGCAAGGCTGTTCCACAGACCTCATCCCCCGCAGTGCTGTCATCATTTTAAGATATGACAACATTCACCCTAAAATATAGCACTAGGCATACAGGCCCAATGATCTGTGGTTGGCATGGCAACTGAGAGATCCTTGAATGTGGATATGCTGTTGAGCCAGAAATCCTCCCATTACTTAATACAATTAATATATGCTTAAACTAAAACCTTTACAAATCACATGTATGTAGAATGTGGCTTTCTAAGAACTTAGCATTCCACTTTCCATTTTCTTTTCTGTATTTCAGTTGTTTTGTTTAGCTTTGTTGAGACAAGACCTCATAAAACCCAAGCTGGCCTGGAATTGACTATGTAGGTCATGATGACCTTGAACTCTGTCTGCCTCATTGCCTCAGCCTGTCTAGTGTTGGCCTTACAGGTGTGTGTCACCATGTTTGGCTTTCCATTTATTCTTTGAAAATAGATCTATCAGGGGTTGAGAGATGACTCCATGGTAAAGAGCAATGGCTACTCTACTACAGGACCCAGGTTCAATTCCACTAGCCCCATGAATGCTCATAGCGATCTGTAGTTCCAGTTCCATTGGATCTGATACCCTCTCTTGCTTCCTTGGGCACTAGGCATGCAAATGATACACAGACATACATGGAGGCAAAACACATGAACAAAATTATAATTTTTAAAGAAAGTATATTCTCCTATAAGTGCTTGACTCTAGCACATAAAAATAAATTATTTCTTATCTCCTTTGTGTGTGTCTATGTATATTATATATATGTGTGTGTGTGTGTATGTGTACATATGTGCAATTTTTTGTACCTAAAAACAAACTTTATTCTTCTTGCTATATATTTTTATACCTGAACCAAGTATAGGTTTTGTTTTATCGTTGTTTTCAGTAGTGGAGATTGGGTCAAGGGTCAAGGGTCAAGGGTCATTCATGCTAGTTAAGTACTCTATCACTAAGCTATATCTCCAGTTCCTCCTTTGATTTTTAAATTTTGAAACAGGGTCTTTCTAAGTTGCCCAGGTTGGCCTTGAACCTGTGACTTCTTCTACCTTGACCTTTTGAGTACAGAGGATTACAGCTCTCAGATAGTTTAAAGCAGTGGTCCTCAATGTTCCTAATGCTGCAACCTTTTAATTCAGTTTTTCACGCTGTGATGACCCTCAACCATTGTTGCTACTTTATAACTGTAATTTTGCTACTGCTATAAATCATAACGTAAATATCTATGTTTTCCCAATGGTCTAGGCAACCCCTGTGAAAGGGCCATTCAACCCCTCCCCCCTCCAAAAGGGATCACAACCCACAGGTTGAGAACTACTGGTTTAAAGTATGTGTGGGGACATAGGAAAACATTCATTCTATGTCTAAGCCTAGATCCCTCAATCTCTGCTCTAACACCCATAGGCATAGCCTCCTACCTGGGAACTCTGTTCCCTTGGGGATGTCTTCACCACTGACCTCCTTATCCACAACAGCGTTCTGCTCATTCAACTCACAAACCTTGTTGATCAAATAATCTCTGAGCCGGAGGCAGGGGCATAGCATCTGCTTCTGGGTCCACGCTAGCTCTCAGAGCAATGGTTCCTGGCTGGTGCTGGTGTGGGAACAGCGAGGATCCATGGCTACTACACTTAGTGATATGATTGTGAAGCAGAGCCTCAAAATACTGTGGATAGCTCTAAGGACACAATTTGGTGCATCAGGGAAGTTGAAGCCAATGCTTGTTTGGAAGAAGAGGATATTCCCACAACTGGTTTTTTATTCATTGTTACAGTGCCCCTGTTATACACTGTGTATTTTATTAGTACGTAGTATGACTTCTGTTTTCCAGATGAATGAGCCAAGGTTAAATGGATTTAGTGCCCTTTTCAAAGACTGTGAGCTAATTAGTGCAGAGCCGGCAGCCAGACCTGGGTCTGCCTGATTCCAACCAACAGGAACTCTCTTTCCATCATAGCAAAGACACTTTCCCAGGGCGCCTCCTAAATTATACTGCACTGGTGATGCATGCCCGGTCTGCAGGTAAGGCCAGCTATGCTCTTTGTAATTATAACTTACCCACAGACAATGGGAAGCACTGCAGGCTCGGTCACTGTAAAACACATCAGTGTATGATACCACTCAAGCTGAGTCAGTGGGATTCAAGTTTAGGCTTGAAAATTTGCGATGACTGGAACTATACCCACGTCTAGCCCCCTGGAGGTTTCTGACAAGTAAGCAGGCTCCTTTGAATTTATTTTCATTTTTTATTATTTTATGTGTGTGTGTGTGTGTTTTGCCTGCATATCCATCTATATGTCTGTGCACTACGTGTGTGCCTTGTGCCTGAGGAGATGGTAAGCCTCCAATGTGGGAGATAGGAATCAAACCCCAGTCCTTCCCAACCACAAGAGCTCTTGACTCTCCAGCCCATCCTTTTTAGCTTCTTAAACCAGTTGACGAGGGTACGTATAGAACACTGTCTAAGCTAGAACACTCTGTTGGCCAGTACACCGCTCAGGGAGAGGGAAGGGGAGAAAGGATGTTGTACTTTCCCAAGTCTTCATCCAAGGCAGCACGGAAGTGTAAGTGTTAGAGGTGGGTTTGTTGGCACTGACCTGCACGCATGGCTTTGTCTTTCGGGTCTCAGCTCTCCTACTTGAGATATGAAGGGACTTGAGAGATGTCTCTCATGTCCTAGAAAAGCGGGCCTCGGTGCTTCTTTGTAGACACCACATATTTACATAGGCAAGCAGGCATGCTACAACGTAGACACTTTGATCAGCATTGGCTGCATATTTCCAGGGTCCAGTGTAAAATGACAAGACCTCTCATTGAAGTTACTAAGGCCTAGGCCAACAGAAGGTTCAACTACATGTGGGTCTTTCAGTGTGTGTGACCAGGCACCCAAGGAAGATCAGTAGCCTGGCTGCCTGCATCCTGCTTTCTTTGTATGAGGGAGAGAAGTCCGAAGAAGGTCTGGGGACCCCAGAGACCCCATGTCTTGGAGGCAGAGATGCTCCTGCATTACTGAGGTCCCTTCAGCAGGCAAGCGACCAACAGAGAAGTGTAGCCCAGCAAGAAGACACCCAGTGTTCTTACCCTGGCTTCTTTGCTTTTGAAATGGGCATTGATGAGCACATGGCATTTTAAAGGCCTACTCCATTGTCATGGAGAGTTGTGAGAATACCAGAATGAAGTCTAAGGCTGCAAGCATAGCCGCCAGTGTACTGTTTCAGAGAGGAGGTAAAGACAAGCCAACAGTATGGGTCAGGTGAATGGGACAGGGGCCCGGAGAGGATACCTCAGGAAGCAAACACCTCTCAGCTGTGGAATAAGATTTGGGACAGTAGAGAGAAAGACAAACACACTCCAGTTATCATGGTTTACATGACAAAGGACCCATAGGCTCATGTGTTTGATGATGTCTTGGAAGGCTGTGGAACTTTGGGGACCATGGCCTAGCCAGCAGAAGCGGGTATCTAGGGGCAGACCTTGAAGGTAATATCTATTCTTGGTTCTATCCCAAACTCGTTGCTTCCTGATCTTCCGAGATGTATCCAAGCCACGCTGCAGGTGCCCAGTGTTGTTGACCAAGCTATGTCCTCCCCATGATGACTGAGTTGTGAACAAAACTAAGGTGATCTCACTTAAGTTGTTCTGTTGGGCATTCTTGTCATAATGATGAGAGAAGTGGCTAATATACTGGTGGACAGAGACCAGGGGACAGAAAATGTACCGCTAGTAAAGAGGCTCAATACACTGTCTAGAAGCATTCCCCAAAAGAAGGTTTCTTAGTAGCTGCACATCCCTGAGACCCAGCATCAGCAAGTACAGAGGCTGCTGCTTCACATGGAGTTGGGGAGCGTAGAGGGCATGTGAGACCTAGAAGACAGCCCCAGTGTTGCCTACTAGATATTCCCACTCTCTTGGAGGGACCCTTGAGAGGAGGAATGGAATTTCGCCCCCTCTCAGTCTACAGTTCTGGAGTGATAGATACCATTCCCTTCCCTACCCTCCCAACCCTCCACACCAAATGTGTACTGGTCCCTAGAATTCCAAGTCCCTAGGGACCTAGGAAATTCAGCAAGGCCATGAGATGAGAAGAGTAATTCCATCCCTGAGTCTTTAAGCATCATCATCCAACACGGCAAGCCGAGAGAAGCAAGGCTACCCCCGAAGGAGCCAAGTGCCACTTGCCCACAAACGAGGGAAACTAAAACATGATGTCCCCACGCAGCACATGTGAATCTTGAGCGTTAAACTAAGCAAAGTAAGTGGAGCACAGAAAGGCAAACAGGGCATGATTCCAGGTATCTGAGGTTCCCACAGGAGACATAAAGTAGACTGGGGTTTCCAAGTGGGAGGGCAGTGGGAGCACAGAGTTCCCGTTTTTGCAAACCAGAGAGAGTCCTGGGGATGGATGGTGATGGCAGCTGCACAAGGTGATGAAGGCACCCAATGCTACTGGACTGTACACTCGAAAGGGCTTCAGATGGTGACCTTTATGCAGCATGCATTTTGTCAGAATGAAAAGGAGGAAATACAGGAACACATGGAGGAGCCACTGAGGTATAATTATCAGCCCAGAGTCACAGGTGTCTGAGAGAGGCACCTGGGACATTCCAGTGGATCAGGCTTAAAGGCTCTATTGAGGCTCTGTTTACAGAGGGCAGGAGCCTTGAAGCTCCTCAGAGGTGGGATCTAGGATCAGCCACCAGCCTTGAACACCCCACTTAAGGCAAGGTAGACCTGGATCCTTCACATAAAATCAGAGAAACCATTTCCAGAGACCTTGATAAGATCAAAGCAAGGAGTCATTTTATAGGGGGAGGGAAAAATATGGAATGGATTTATAATAGTGCCAGGTAAAACTCTGACAGAAATAAAAAGTTGAACTCTCAAAATCTACTCCTCTAGCCTGATGGGTGCTCAGAAGGAGAGAGCCTTAGGGATGCCACACTGGCTGACTGAGGATCCTTGCAAAGCTGTGTCTCAAAAACACTGCTGGAGATTTGCGTATGTGACTAAGAAGACTTTAAAGGATAGATAGCGAGAGTGTGTGTGTTCAGCCCCGAATCTCCTTAGTCTGTTCTTTTCATGCTTGAGACATAACACTTCACTTCTCTGGGGACCGGAGGCTGGTAGCTGGCCACAGAGAGCAGACTTTTGGAGTCAGCCCCATCCTTCTGAATACATCAGAAGTATTTCTCGAGGCTCAAGGGGGAACACAGTAGCTTAGAAAAAAATGTAAGATGTGTGTCAGAAATGGTGCCCCCATGCTTACAGGGTCACAGAGCTCAGGGCTACAGAGAGCCTTGGGAGTTGTTAGATCAAATCACCCCTTTGTGGAAGGATGTAGATCAGGCACTGTGGGAAACTCAGGATGCTAAGGACCTTCCTTCGATGGTGTGGAAGAAGAGAACACAGAAGCGAAATAAAGACCGTAGGGTGTGGCAGGTGAGTAGGCAGAAGGGCAGTGCAGGGAGGATGAGTCAGAATTAGGGCTGCTCACGAAACCATTGTCAGAAACAGGGAGGGCCAGAGAGGAGGGAGGGAGGGAGGGGTGGAAGTGTGAAAGAAAGCTGGATTGGTTTCTAAAGAACTTAATGTGGAAAGTCAAGGAACTGAAAACCCCTAAATGGAAAATTCCAGGACATGAAGAGAGAGCAATATCCCAGAGTCTGTCAGAGAAAATCCCAAGGTAAGACCCTAGGCAGCAAGGCCTGGACACCTGTGACAGAACCTTCTGTCCCGAGCAGTTTCACTAGTAACTTAGACGAGGCCTGAGAGACACGTGTGTCCTGTCCACAATTCATGCAGAGCTAAATGCTGCAGATGCCAGACTCAATAACAAACATGTCCTACACAGAAAGAATAAACGAGACCAACAGGAGATGAGCCAGGGGCCAGCATAAAGCCTTCTGTTGTCCAGAACGACAGTGGCAAGCTACACAGTTAATAAGAATGATCATGATGGCTACATGAATAACTAACTTTTTTTAGACCCAGTAATTATGGTGCCAGAGTCATGACGCCGGTTGCTTCATTCGACAATTGATTTAATTCCTACAATAGCTCTATGGCATTGGTGCTGTTATTATAACTTTTGTTGTCTTCCAGGGGAAGAGACTGGGGATGAGGAAATGAAGTAAACTCGCCTAACGTCACACAAAAAAACTTACTTTGTCTGACCAAAGCCAATACTATATCTTCTATCCAATAAGAGAAAGTTTGACGAAGCGTGGCTTGACCAGCCTTATGTCAAAGACATTCTCCGCTGACACAAACAAATGGGCATGCGTTCATGTGTGTTACAGAAATGCACAAGCACAGGTGGGGAAGCTGTTTAAAATGTAACGTTTCATTTTCAAGTTAGTAACAGTAACGGGAAGAGCACCGCTGCCAGAGCTCTGTAGATGCCCAAATGCTCGCACAGCAACGTGTGCCACTTGTGTGAGCCTACGGACATTTGATGTTGAAGAATTGAGAACCTGGGTCTCAGGGGAGTTCGTGATGATGTCACTACCTTCTAAAACGCAAAGGAAAGTCATGGCAAAGACCCAAGTCCAAAGTAATGAAAGTCTGGGAATTTATATTATCGAAGTCATGTCCCCATATTCTCCTGGCCACCTCTACTGCCTCAGTTTGAGCACCTCCGGGGGTGCCACGGGAGACTTCTGTCCTTCACACTGAGGATCCCCTACCCACACCCCCAATCCTGCCTGCCTTTGTTTCCTTGGTTCACTCTGCTTCTCTTCCTCTTCATCCCTTCTGCTCCCAGTCTTTCTCCAGACCTGGATATGCAGCCTCTGGATCCCGGTCATCCCACTGAACCCCTTTCGTGAATAGAATACTCACTACACGGCTTTGTTGTATCATTTGCTGTTTGCTTGGCTTTGCTCTGATCACATTCCTCTATAAGCCTTGATGAATTTGAAAGAATCCAAATATCCCTCTGCATTGACGTTGCAATCTGGAGCCAAGTAACTCTGAGCAACCTTCTAAACTGCTATTGGCCAGTCAGGAGAGGGCACACAGTCTCCCTTTTCACTTCAGTGCCTGTAACTCTGGATGCTCAGGATCCTGAAATTCCCGGCACCCCCAGAATCGGTGCCTTCAGCTTCCCCTATGCAATCGGTCCTGTTCACTTTCTAACAGCACAGCTACTGCCCAACTCTCCCCTGCTGACTTCTCACCGTGTCCAGTATTTACAGAAAATATTTGAGGTGGTTTTTTGAGTTGTTTTGTTTACAGTTGCATTTCTTTGCAAAGGTCCACGCTGACTGCACATTTCATTAAAAAAACCGGGCCAAGTCTGTGCAGACAACTTAGTAACCAAGTGCGGGGGGGGGGGGGGGTGTGGAGGGGTGGGGGTGGTGGGGAAATGATGCTTTGCTCTCAGCGGATAGACGTAGCATGTGATTAACTGCAATATAATTGTGGCCTTCTCGCCTATAATATAATTACATAATGCCCACCACCCACTCCATGGTTAGACGGAATTTTGTCTCACCGGGAGGGATCGTAAAGTGATTAAAATTCTATTGCTCTCTTTATTTCGATCCTCATCTAGGTTCTCTGGAGCGCATTCTGAGCATTTGAGCGGCTTTAGGTTAGGGACCGTTGGGACCTCTGCTCAGAGCAGCCTCGACAGGAGACCCTGTCAGTTCTCTGCCAGGTCCTCTGACTTCTCCCTGCTTGTCCCTTCTCAGTGCTGTGCCTTTAACTCTAGATGCTGGGGATAGTTATATCCCCAGCACCCCCAGGATCTGTACCTTCAGCTTCCCCTATGCAATCCGTCCTGATCACTCCCTAACAGCACAGCCGCTGCCCAACTCTGTATGGTTAGACCCCCCCCCCCCGCCCCCAAGTGGCTCTTTTCCAGCTGGCCCCATTAGACAGGACCAATTTCCCAGGGCCCTCTCACCCCATACGTTCCACTCTGTGGCCTCTGCTAGGCAGGACTTTTCTCACCAGCCCACATTTGAGACTGCACTCGCATCAGCCTGTACGTGTGAGGTTACAGCCCCCTCAGCATGTAACCTGTTTCCCTCAGCTCTCCATCTGTTTTCTCAGCTGCCTCTCAGAGGCTTAATTCTTGAAGCATCATCTTCATGAAGATGTCTCTGCTACTCCAATCCTCTTCTCCACTTCGTGGCCCCCTTATTATTTCTACGATGTCTGCTCTACCCTTCCCTTCCGTGAGATGCACAGCAGAAGATGGAGGGTGCCTGTGGGACCTTCTAACTTCCATGTTAAAGGCTCTGTGGCTCTCCTGGGTATCCTCTATAAAATGGCTGACCAGCTGATGCTGCCCGCTGGTCTGGACCCCTTAGTACCTCTCAGTCTGCCTCTTACCAAACCCCTCAGAGTGAGAAGACCCATGTGCCACCGTGAAAGACTGTCCTTCTATCAACTCCATGTCTTTTCTTGTCATTTGTCTCAGACTCTCCAGTGCTCCATCCCTTAAGTATGACCTCATGAAAGTCCAAAGTTCTAGCCTGCACATGGAATATAACACACCCTTAAACGTTTGAAAGTTCCAGCCTCTGAGAGTCATCAGCCCCACTTCAGAAGACAATGCTCTTCAAACTCAAAAACTGGGAAGTCATCTTTGCATGGTCTCTTGACGTATGTATGCCTTAGGCCACTGCTGGCTTATTCTTTCTTAGTATATATTTCTTTAAATTGCCAAAGCTGTTTTTTAAAATGGTTATTGTTATTATCAGTATGTGTGTGTGTATGTGTGTGTGAAATGTGTGTGGGCATGATGTGTCAGGGCATGCATGTGCCAGGCTGGCAGTGACTGTGGAGTCCAAGGACAGCTTTGTGGAGTTGCTTCTCTTTCCGTTTTTTATCTGGGTTGTGGGCATGGAACTTAGATCATCAGACCTGCACATTCAGCACTTTATCCAGTGAGCCATCTGACATTCTAAAATAGATAGTCATGAGGGTACTGGAGAGACGCGTAGTTCCCCCAATAAACTTAGGGTGAACACCCACAAAACAAACAAGAGTCAGTAAGCGACAGTGACTACAAACGCTCTTCACACCATGGATGAGCCCCTCCTCAGACTCAGAAAGCTGGCTGTTGCTAGCATGTGGGCCATCAAATTTTCTATCTTCTTGCCTTCCCAGAGCTTCACTCTTTGTCCCATCCCTGGCAAAAACCAGCCAAAGCAGGTTCCTTCACTCCTCCTACACGTTTCTTTAAAAAGCTGATCTACTTCCCTATAGCCATTGCTAACCGATTGGCACTGGTCAAGTATCCCAAGGTTTTGGTGCCTCTGAGCGCTGGAGGAGCCCTAGAGGGCAAAGAAGAGGAATAAGGCTCCGAAGGGAATCTCTTACCTCAGCTTCTGGCTGGCAGGGACAGTTATCTTATTCAGCTTGTCCATTTTCTTGAGAGAGGATGTGTCGCTGTCCAGGGGGGTGTCAGCAGCTCCTGGACTTCCTGGGGAGCAGCATGGTAAGGCTCTGGCCTCAAGAACTCAAGCCACTGGAACTGACTTCTGCGAGCAACCCACAGGCTGCTGGCAAACACCCCTGCACAGGGGAAGTAAAACTCGCTGGAGCGCATCGCCAAGTTTCATGTTTCTACGAGGTCATGTGATCCAGGGAGTCAGCCAGCCTGGCTGATTACTGTGCGTTGTGTAAACTTCGGTAGTGAAACCTTATTGGGCATGCAAATCCCTTCCAGTAGCTCTTTTATGATCAGGTGTGTTGCCAGGTTGGATAAGTTTCTGACTGAGCACTACTTCCTGTTTGTCCCAAACCTTAGGTAGTCCCTGTTTTTAGCAGATGGCCAGAGTCACCCTGCCACTTCTTAGGTACAAGGAAAAGCTGAATAATCAATTATATCTGGATGGCTCTTTGGGGGCTTTCTGCTCATTTGCATTAAGCCATGGGTTAGCCTCTTCTTCTTAAGAACTAAGACATGAAATGGACAGTTCTTGTCACCGAGGTCACAGCAGTGGTCATTTAAAATGTGATAGGTAATTCTTTGTGCAAGGTCAAGGTCACTTAGGGGTGGGGAAAGGCGACCCTATCGTATGCTGTGTGGAGTCAGGAGTTGCCTTGCTGAAAGCTTGCCATTTTCAAATAAAGACAGGATACACTCAAAAGTCAGCTGAGGACAAGCCTAGTGATTTCCCAACACATGACATCAGGCGGATGCCTCCTAACTCCCCTCCATGTCTTCCCCTCTCATCACACCCAGTGCGACATGTCAGGTGTAGGGGTATCCCAAGCACAGTGAAATCCCACACCTGCCTCTGACCCCATCTAGACAGTTCTGCTATACTCCTCGAGACAACAAAACACAAAAAACAAAAAAATGAGAGGGCGTGTTCTTTCTTCCCCTTGGACCTGAACACCCCCACCCCCACTCACCTGGCACATCCTAGTCACCTTTGTGAAAGGAGATTACGTTCTGAACATTATCAAAGGACCATCGACCTGGGTCTAAAGAATGCACGGGGGGTTGGAGGGAGACAGAGTGGAGGGATTTCAGTTATCTCTCCTGTTATAGCTTCAAGGGCCTGGCTGAGGAGAGAGTGGGAAGGAGGACCAGGCCAGAGAAGGGAGGAGAAGAGACAGAGAGCAAACCCGGATTTCTTCCCGCCCCTGCCCACCCCCACCCCCAGGTTCTTTGTTCAAAGAGGAGCTCTTCGGTCCTCCTGGTTCCTTGACTGTTCACGTTCATGCACTATATCTGAATTTGCCATTCTTCAGGATGTCCGAGAGCTGATGCCTCAGAGTGGTTGAAGGGTGAGGTCCCTTTGCAGAAGAGTAGGGCATCAGGAGAGAAATGCAGACACTTGCTTCCCGTAACTGTTGCCTTTCTCTAATCTGCCTGCACGGTTTTCTTGCAATGTATCCTGAAGGAGATCTAGTTCCCTGCCCCGCCCTTCCCACAGCTCTTAGCAGAAAGGAACATAAAAACCATATATGATGTCATCAAGGGTCAGGAGAGTCTGGCCAGGGGGGTGATAATAGCCTTTTGTTCCTTCTGGATGGTTGTAAAATGCTTCCAATTGACCTGCGGACTTTCCTCTCCACCAACTCTGTCGAGCACCTGGTCTGGCAACTTCTTATTTCCCCAGAGAAAGAGAGAGGGTCGAGGGTTCCACTTCTGCTTTTTCTTTTTACAGCCGCTTGTCTTTCTTCTTTTTACTGTATTCAAGTCCGACACGATGAAAACGAGAAACTGCTTTTCCAGGCCGGTGTGTTGCAGTTCTGCCCCGTGTGGTGTGGAGTGTGTGGAGTGGGTCAGTTCAATGATCCAAGCCTGACCCAGTGGCTTTCCTGCTGCCACGGCTTGCCAAGAAGGGTTGATCACGACTGGGAACCGGTTACCAAATCTCAGCTGCTGACTTGTTAATGAAGTGAGACCACACAGTGTGACTCCACAGCTTATGCCTTGAAGAGCAGCCAGGCCCAGTCTACAACAGCAGGTACACAGATGACTGAATCACCAAAGTACCACGACAAATGCCTTTTAACAACTGTGAGTCACACATACCACGGAGAAAGCCATATGGCACAATCACTTTGGAAGGAGGTTCGTGTTAAATGGTGCACATGTTTGTGAGGGTAGGTCATAGGGTCTATGAGACATTTCTAAGCTGATAAACCAAGGTCACATGCAAGAATGTTCAGTGAAGCGCTGCTATTCCCTCCTTCGGGGCCTTGGGCAAGCCGTGCAAGTGCTGCACCACTGAACACCAGCTTGCTTTCCTGTTTCTAACAGGAAAAACAAAAACCCAGTCTTAGCAATGGTCCAGTTAGTTGTCCATCAACAAGACAGTAATGAATGATTGGTACCATTTTTCACATAAACAGATACTATTGAACAGCGGAAACCAGTGAGCTCCAGTTGTATCACTGTGGATAGATGGCAAAAATAATATTTTCCTCTTTAAAAGTATTTTATTACTATTTTATGTGTATTAGTGCTTCACCTGAATGTATGTCTATCTATACACCTACTTGAATACTTCTGGGGAGTAGGGGCCGGAAAGCATTCGATTTCCTGGAACTTCAGGTACAAACAGTTCAGGTGTGAACCTCCATGTGGTTGCTGGGAATCAAACCCAGGTCCTCTGAAAGGACACAGATGCCCCTTAACCACTGAGCCACCTCTCCAGCCCCAGTTTTTAAAATATAATTTAAGCAATAAAGACAAACTGAAGAAGCAAATGTACAAGCCTGCAAGACGGCTCAGTGGGTAAGGGCACTTGCTGTAAGACTGACTCCTGAACGTCTCCAGGTCACACACGATAGAAAGAACTCCTCTGACCTCCGGGTGTCCGCAGTGGAGCACGTGAGCACACAAAGAAGTAAGATTTAAGCAAAACTGTTCAAAAGAAGTTAATGCCTCCTAGAAATGACTGTCTAAACAAGCCCAGACAGTGGAAATACCAGTAAACATTCTACATGCAGAAGGGGGAAAGCTCATGGAGTTTGGTAGGTGACAAATGACTTCTGAGAGAGGGAGAGCTAACCTTTCCTAAGGATAAGCCTCTCAGTTGAGTATCCAATACAGAGTAGTCAGTGCTGAAATCCTTTGTGCTCAAGCAACACAAACAGACTCAGCAAGTTGCATTTATATAACTGCATATATAGAGAAGGGGTCCACAGGCCTGCCAGACAATGGAAGCATCTTCTCTGTTTTGGTGTGTTTGGGGTTGGAGGGTGAGTGTGTATGTGGAGACCAAGGACATTACTCATTGTTCCTCAGGCACTGTCCAGATTGCTTTTGGAACAAGGTCCCTCATCAAGACATGAACTCAGCAATTAGGCTAGGGTGGTTGGTCGTGGAGCCCCAGAATCCCTTCTGCCTGCTCATTTCCCCAGAGCTAGGAGAGCTTAAGTGTGCCACCAGATCTGAAATTTTTATCTAGGTTCTGGGAAGTCATACTCGGGTCCTCATGCCTCCACAACAAGCGTCTTACCAACTGAGCAATCTTCCCAGGCCCCACACCCTATTTCTTAAGTCAAGTGTTAGACATGACTATCTCTTTTACTGTCATTATTTATGGCCTCCTATGTCATGGGCATTAAATATTTAACAGAAATAATACAGACCTGGGATTATTGAGGAAAGACAAGATAGCATGCAGCTCCATGAGAGAGTGAAGACTGAGTAGTAGAAGGAGGAAGAGGAGAAGGAGGAGGAGGAAAAGGAAGAAGAAGAGGAGGAGGAAGAAGAGGAAGAAAAAGGAGGAGGAGGAGGGGGGAAGAAGAAGAGGAAGAGGAGGAAGAGGAGGAAGAGGAGGAGGAGGAGGGGGAGGAAGAAGAAGAGGAGGAGGAGGAAGAGGAAGAGGAGGAGGAAGAAGACAGGCTTTGTGGGAGCTCCTGGGTGAGACCCAGACAGCTCTGGTCAGTCCTGGTTGATTTTTCTTGCTTCTGTGGTAACAACTACAGCAGTATGTCCATTGAGCACTTTCTGTATTTCCTGTACTACAGTCACATTCCTTTTTCATATGAAGAATCGATTCTTAGGCTAAATAACAAGTCGAAAGTGCTATCCTTTGTCCACAGAGGAGCTGGGACTCAGTCCAAGCTTGTGTACAGTCTAAACTGCCCATCAAAAAAAGCTTTTCCCATTACAAGATAGATCTGTGATGCTGATAGAAGGCTTTGTCCTAGCATCAACTTAACCACAGACTTGAGAGAGTCACTTACTGTCCCTGACTTCATCTACTCTCTTTTAGAGGACAAGGAGAACACAGATATCTAAACATTGGTGAGGCATCTAAAATCTAGCTAGCACCTGTGGGACACCCCTGTAGATTCCAGAAAGAGAGGCCCCTGGTTCTCTTGTCTCAGACATCTTAAAGAGAGGCTAGGTGGGAACTTCAGAGGGAGTCCAAGTCCTCAGAGGGCCTGGCATGTGAGCTCTAGTTATATAACTCTGGCGCATGCCCTCTGACTGAACTTCCTTGCTGGAGCCAGTTTAGGCAAACAGACCAAGAGGAGGTACCATGTGCTGTTGGCACTGTGCAGTCTGGTCGTTAAGCTTTGCAAAAACCTCATTAAAGCCATTGCCCTTCCTCTTTTGTGCTGTGATGACTGCTCTCCAGGAAGGAGAGAATTACTCCCGAAGCCCATTAGTCACCCTGCAGCAACAGCAGCCCTGGCTGCATTCTTGACTACACAGGTTCCTGAGACAGGAACTTGCCACTGGTCAGCCATGCCTGGCTTTCTCAGCTAGTTGCAGCCAAGGGTCTAATAGCTGAAGAAGCTAAGGGAGGCAACCAAGTCACCTGGGTGAGACAGTGGAAGCAAATATTGGAAAAGGACAGGAAGGGTAAAGACAAAAAAAAGGAAGAGTGGCAGACACTGACAGCTGGTGGCCTGCTCACTTCTGTCATGGGAGAAGAAAGAAGGAGGAAGAAGGGCACAATGTGTGTGGCTTGAGCAGAAGGCTGAGGCTCCTTGAAGCGCAAGCTTCCCTTTTTGGGGTCAAACGGGTCCTCTATTTTATCTGTTCAACATTCTGTCTCTCTGACTGACCTACAGGGTGGCATCTAATTAGCTAAGACAAAGACCCAGGTTCTGTTCATTGCATCAGTCCAAGATCATGTTGGAAAGAACATTGTAGTAGCCTGGCGTTGCCCTGGACAACTTTTTAGACTCTTGCCTTCAGCACTCAGACACTTTGTCAAGAGTCTCTGGTGACATAGTTCTGCCTTGGCCTGCTTTCCCTCCAGCGTGAGCATTCACTGGGTTATAGATCAACTTGCTACTTCCTGTAGACAGCTTTACCCTCTGTTCTGGCTTCCATCCGCAGGCCCTTCTTTAGGACGTATGCCTTTCCCAGCCCTCTATGATGCTCTCCTTGATGACCCATCTTATGTCTCACTACTGGTCAGCGAGTGACCGTCTCTTTGATCAAATACCATACTCATTGACTTTCAACAGTCATGTGGTCCCGCCACTACCCCAAACTAGGAAACTAGAAAGTAACCTAGTACAGATACATTGGAGTCCCAGGCAAGCAAGTTGGTTCCCAGAGTCAGATAGCAGGCAAGGGTGGGGCAGAGTCCCCTGGCCATGGGATGGGTCCATGAAAGACTTGGGGAGCTGAGATAAGATAGGGGCCTGTAAGAACTGAGGCTTATTCGCCAGGAGAGGGCAGCAGCAGCAGTAGATGCTACAGCTTTGATTAGCATTTTGCTACCTTTATCTGATGGCACTTGACTAGTCCCTGGGTCCTCCTACCCAAGCCATCCGCCTGGATTCAAAGGGCCTTCAAATAAACCCTCTCTCTCTCTCTCTCTCTCTCTCTCTCTCTCTCTCTCTCTCTCTCTCTCTCTCTGTGTGTGTGTGTGTGTGTGTGTGTGTGTGTGTGTGTAACATCAACATATGGGAGATGAATGCAGGAGGATCACAACTCTGAGGTAGCTTGGGCTGCACAGCAAGACACCGTCTCAAAAAGGAAAAAAAAAGAGAGGAGAGAGACAGATAGACAGTCATTTCCAAGTAGAAGCTGGGTAGCAAATAAGGAGACTTTGCAGGTCATGGTTTCCTGTGATAGATAGGGTGAGTTATCATGATTAAGATGTCATCATCTCTAATATCAAGTTTGCGTGTATGTATGTGTGTGTGTGTTTGTGTGTGTGTATACACTGGCCCAGTGTTGTGACTTTTAAAGTGAAAATTTTAATATATGGCTGGCATAAATATTTATAGTATAAAAGTGAAAAGTCCCAAAGAACATAAGTCTTAAGGATTATAATTTAATAATAATAATAAAAGATCAGCCTGTACAAAGCCTTAAGTGGCTTTAGAGGCAAGGTTATTCCAAATGTCAGACACATGAAAAAAAAAAAAACTCAATTACAATCACACTAAGAAGAAGGAAGACTCCCCATTAAAGAAAGGCAGGGCTCCTGCAGAAGTGAAGGCTGTCTTCAGACTAGGGTAGGGAGGAAGGAAACTAAGCTCAGACATCTTGTTTTGTCTTCTCCCTCACAGACTTGCCCAGTGAGGACAAACACTGAAGGGGGTTTCCATAGATACCTGTGGGACAATTTGAATGTCAAAAGGAATAAATGACCACTTTACTTTAGACCATCAATCAATAAAATAATCCACTAGCCAAAAATAATATAAATGACTAGAAATTGCTAACATTACAGATAATTATTTCATTTATTCCAATAGCTAGAAGTTTATAAAGTTAGATTATTTGGAATTTTGAATTTGAAATTGAATTTGGAATTTAGCTTAAAGCTAGCACTTTAAGAAGAACCTAAAAATCCTCCCCAATTTTTACAGAAAAAGAAAGCTAATTAATCAATGTAGAATGAGTGAGGGAATGAGAAAGTCACAGAGAAGCTTGTCAGCGCAGGCCTGAACTCTTACACACTTGGGAGGCTGAGGCAAGACGATACGTTTAAGACATAACTGGGCTACAGAGCGCTGAGCCAACCTGGGCACATCAATGAGATGAATCGCAATGGAAAAGAAAAAGAGAGCTGAGGTACTAGCTCTGTGGCACACACCTTGAATCAAAGCACTCGGGTGCAGAGGCAGGTAGATCTCTCTGAGTTCAAGGCCAGTCTGTTCTACAGAGCAGACAAGCTGGGGCTTTGTTGTGAGAATCTGTCTCAAAAGAAGAAAAGGAAGAGGGCTAGAGAGAAGCTCAGAGGTTGAGAGCACTTGTTGCTCTTGCAGAGGACCCAGGTCGGGTTCCCAGCACAGTAGCTCACAGTTTCAAGGGATGTGATATTTTCTTTTGACCTCTGACAGCAATATATATACGTGGTGTACACACATGAACACAAACAAAACACTCATACAGATAAAAGAAAATAAATCTTTAAATGGATTTAAAAAGGAGAAGGAAAAAATAAAAAAAATAGAGGGTGGGGGAGAAAAGAGGGGCTAGGTATATGACTCAGTAGTGTGCATGCGTGTCTAGCATGCACAAAGCCTTTGAATTCACTTTCCAGTAAAACCACCATTGTACCACCTCAAATGAAAAACAGATTAAGTTAAAGACCATCAATTAATGCCAAAGTCAGAATAACGTATCAACAACAGCACAGCATATCAGAGTCTCATCCCAGAGGCTTCTGGCTGGCTGCAGAGCCAAAGTTTACAGAGCTGAGAGCTGATGGCTGGTATCTTAAATCCCAAAACCAAGCCTAGCACTAAGCATCCTGATAAGTAACTAACCTAAGTGGAGGACTCACTCTCAGACTGCTTAACGTTCAGATCTAACATTCCAGTTCCCATGGAGTGAACCTATAGTTAATAATCCAAATTGAGGGCATCTGTGGAGTGTGAGGGTTGCAATTAACCAGCACGCTAATACTGCAGTGTATAAACAAAATATCAAACAAACCAGGAAACGAGATCCTTATGAAATAAGGAGTATAGAAGAAACACTTATAGCATTAAAAGAAACAACAATGGCGGTAGAGATGTTTTGTTTTATTTTGTTTTGTTTTTTGTTGTTTTTAATCCAGATATAGAAATTCTACAAGGCAACCACTTGGTCTTAAAAGAAAGGAGGGAAGAAGGAAGGGAAGAAAAAAAAAAAAGAGGAAATGTTCAAAGTTACACCGTCAGACTCAAGAGCCATGACAATCAAGTACAATCAATGCATGAACTAATTTGGGTGTTGGCTTGAGGAAATCAGCTACAGAGAGCACTTGAGAGTCTTACACGCGTTCACGCGACCGGCCAGGAAGAACGCAACAAACCGGAATCTTCTGCGGCAAAACTTTATTGCTTACATCTTCAGGAGCAAGAGTGCAAGAGAGCAAGAGCTCTATTGCTTACATCTTCAGGAGCCAGAGCGCCAGAGCGCAAGAGCTCTATTGCTTACATCTTCAGGAGCAAGAAGCAAGAGCCAGAGCAAGAGAGAGAATGGCAAAACCCCGTCCCCTTTAAGGAGAATTATCCTCCGCCTAGGACGTGTCACTCCCTGATTGGCTGCAGCCCATCGGCCGAGTTGTCATCACGGGGAAGGCAGAGCACATGGGGTGGAAAACTACCCTTGGCACATGCGCAGATTATTTGTTTACCACTTAGAACACAGGATGTCAGCGCCATCTTGTAACGGCGAATGTGAGGGCGGCTCCCCACATGAGAGCACTGCAGACATTTTATTGTGATCTGGATATTAAGTGGTATTAACAATTTAGGTGATCTTAGCAATTTAGGAGTGGTTCATTGGTTAGGCATAACTTGTGTGGTGGTGTAGACGATTCTCCCTAGACCATTTTAGGTCTGTAGACCAGGCTGGCCTCAGTCTCACAGAGATCCACCTGCCTCTGCCAACTGAGTGCTAGGATTAAAAACCTACGTGTGCCAGCACTACCTAGCTTGAAATCCTAATAGTTTACAACAAGGGGAACTGTGTGGCCAGGAAAACTGGTCCACAAACTGAGTCTGCACGAATGGTAATTGGTCCTTCTCAAAATTGTGAGCGCCTGATTCGCCAGCAAAGCAGACGCCACAACAGGATCCTTCTGCAACACGTTTATTGGGAGAGCATTTACTGTGTAGGCAGGAAAACCCCGAGCCCAGAACTGGTGCTGCTTATATAGGCCTAGGAGAGGCGTGTCTCACACCCGGATTGGTTATGCATTCTACCTCATTTGCATGTTCCTCATCTGATTGGTTATTCTCTCTCAGTACCTCACTGAGCCTCATTATCATACATCATTTGCATGTCTCTCATCTGATTGGTGATTCTCTCGAAGTACCTTACTGAGCCTCATTATCATGCCCAGGCCAGGCAGTGACTTGGTGAAAAACTTTACTGTATAAATACACATTGGTTGTTTACCCAGATTTATGTGTGGTGGCCAGCGGTAGCCAGCGCCACCTTGTAATGGCATATGTGGCTTCCCACACAAAATGAGTCCAGGAGGTCACTGCTAGTCTAGCTGGCCTGGCAGAGATTAAGATGTTCTAAAGACATTTTTATCTCCCATCTGACTATCAGACTGTTGAAACAATGAACTCAAGAAGCTGTAATTCACCCCCCCCCCTCAAGAATCTTGAGAGGAATCTAGAGAGGAAAAGACCTAAACTGGACCAGGAAAGAGGTTTACAACTAGTCATCTACCTTCCACAAGGGTCAATGGCGAGCACCTTGACTGAGGACTTCTGAGTTATCCATAGCTCTGGTCCTCTGCTGAAGCCTTAAGCCCACATCAAGACACTGCAGATGGACTTGAGAAGGATCACATGACCTCTTTAGTCCCTCTTGGCAATGTAGCTACATTGAACACATCTTGTTTTCTTGCTTTCACTATTAATTTGGCTGCTTTAATTAGTTTATCAAGGACAGGTGCCCAAAGATGGCTCACTGGGACACAGGCTATGATCCTAAGTCCAGTAACATTAGTAACCAAAGCAGACACTCCATGGGAAAGCAGTTGGCCATCTCTACCCAAGGAACAGACTGGGAATTCAAGCTTTGTTTCTCCAGTGACTCACCCTGTCATTAACTCTAATGCTGTGGTTTGCATGAGGTCTCTGATTCTACTAGTATGTCTTGTTTGCCTAGTGTGTCTCTAGACCCCAAGGGGGGCCGGTAGATCAATGCTGACTTCACCAGCATTTCTTTCACCACGATTCCAGAATGTTCTTCTCTGGTGGACTCCCATTCTTGGGACCCCCAACTATGCACTCTTTAGAGTACTCCAATTTTCTTGTTCTTGTATTCAATCAGATTTAGCAGATAACACAAAGGATGGTTAGTTCAATTTTAGACCCACAAAATGGATACATTTTAGTAAAAGCATGTCCCAAATACTGTATAATATTGTGTATTTTTAACTTACAAATCTGAGATCAAGAAACCATCTCGCGGTGGTGGCACCCACCTTTAATCTCAGCACTTGGGAGGCAGAGGCAGGCAGATTTCTGAGTTCGAGGCCAGCCTGGTCTACACAGATTGAGTTCCAGGACAGCCAAGACTATACAGAGAAATCCTCTCTCAAACAAACAACAACAATAACAAACCAAGGCCCAGAGAATGAACTGACTTGCAGACATTTATTTATTTTTTTAAATTTCTGTGTTTGTTTATATTTTTACTAATGTTTCCTGGTGCCCTTGGATGCCAGAAGAGGCCGTTGGATCTCCTGGAACTGAAGTTACAGAGGGTTGTAAGCTGCCATGTGGGTGCTGGGAACTGAATTTAGGTCCTCTGATAGAGCTGTAGGTGCTCTTAACAGCTGATCCATTTTTTCCAGACCCTGAAAAAGTCTAAAATAGAAAATACCTCAAACTAGAACAAAGCAAGAAAGGACTAAGACCAACTCACTCCCGACCTAGACAGGGCACTCCTTTCAGAAAGGCAACAATGTCGCTGGCCAGAACAAGGAAGATAACTTATGTTTATTGTTTATGAAAAGAATTTCACATGTGGCATAATGTTACTTAACTAACAATGTAATGTAGGCTTTTAGGGTGAGTTGGCTTGTGAAAGGTGTTCTAGTCCAGCCTCAAACTGTCCAAAGACAAAAATTCAAATCCCATCTTACAAAAACCAACTGGAGGTTGAAAGACTAGAACTTTGACAGACAGCCTTGAAAATCAGATAGGCCACTGTAAATCTCAGACTTCCCCATTTTGTTCTTTTATAAACAAGAGTTCACTACATCTAAGAAGTAATAAGTCGCAGAAATAGACCTTTAATGATAGTGAGAAACAGGTTAGTTCACAGAGATAGATCTTCATTGATGCCCTATAATATAATGTAAAAGAGATTTTCCAAATCAGGAATTAAATGGCTAGACCCCATAGAAAGTTGAGCAAACGTTGTGATGTATAAACAAGGTTATATAAACAAGTACACAGTCTTACCAAACCAAAGAAATTCAAGTTAAACTAAATCAAAAGAAAATCAAATTATAGCAAGCATACAATGCCAACTCAAGTTTTTAAAATAATTTAAAATAAGTGATCCTATTTGGCTTTTATCTTGTTGATTAAGCAATTGATTAGATTGATTAGCTGATTAGGCAATTGATAGATACTTCTTAAAGTGTATTTAATAACATTTACCAGGATTCTTAAAAAGTTGCTGTGCACCTAGGGGAAAATGAAAAATTCAGAAATTATCCCTAAACTTACGGTTACTTATAAAAGTACAGAATTAGAGTGTACCTTGAGAAGACAAGTCACTGAATGTTTAAAAGATAAATATGCAAAACCTCTATTTTGTTTAGAAAATTTTTCAAGTACAGATAACAGACTACCCATGAGTGAGCCAGTAGACCTACAGAGTTCAGGGCCCAAGCCTCATGCTTAGGGCTGTGTAGCTTTCATTTCAGGCCATTTGCTTAGTTCCTTCTTCCAAGGTGAGCAGATGGTTCTTGGTCAATGAGTGACTGGATGGATCTAGTTCATACCAATTATTCAGAGACAATTATCAACTTTTAGATAATCCGTAAACCTGTATTGAACAATGCCTGAAAAATAATATATATGAGATTAAAATTAAATTTGTTGAAAAATTAATGTAACAAGTCCACTTAGCTCATCTCTTCCTAGTTAAATTTCTATTATGGATGCTTTTGAGGCTATATTTAGCCCTATGTGATGGGCATTATGATAGAGCTTCTAAATGACACTGCTAAAAGGATTTCTATTCCAGGAAGAGAATAGGTTATAAACCAACAGATCTCCCCCCCCCCCCAACCCCCTCCCCAACTCAAGAAGTAATTGCTGGATATTTACCACCACACCATCACTTTGGCTGTCTGGGACCTTGCATCTCCTCAGGTTCAATTCAACAGATGGAGATAACATCTTCAGATGTAGGAAGACTCAGCTCTATCACACACCGTATAAACTGGCAGCAGGACTGCTCCACGGTATGGTTAAGGGGAAGGATTGTATTGTACACATGAGGGAAAGAATGGCCAGAGGCATCTGGAAGAGTCCAGCAGAGAAAGTAATACATTGACCATGGCCAGCAGCCTGGGCCTGGACAGGAGACAAGCAAGAAGGGGGCGGGGCAAAGAAGAAGACAAAGAAAGGACCACAGAAGGCAAAAGAGGGTCAATAGAGAACACAGTCAAAATAGCTGGATCAATAAGGGAGGGAAGGCTGGGGGTAGGGAAACTTGTGGGAGGAGCTGCAAGGAGCTGGGTGCTGAGTGGTGGAGGCCAGCGTGCACTTTGGTATGCTAATAGGCACCACAGGTAGCCGTTTGTCCCTTCCTCCAGAGGTAAGGAAAAGGCTCCTTTGGTAGAGGAGAACCGGTTTTTGTCTAACCAACCAGACTTTGGGGAAATGGAGTTTCCTCTGGACCTGACACACACCTAGTTCACATTTCCATCTGGAAATCTCTGAACTAACCATGAAGGCTGTGGGAAACCATGCTGTCTTCCCCTGTGGAGCCAGGTCAGAGGCCCACCCAGCTCTGCAAAGTTATTCTCATCTACACACCAAGAATATTCCAGAGAAAGGCACAGCTACTGGGGGGCAGGGGAGGGATGGGGAGACCCACTGTCATTTGCAAAGTAGCAGTTTAAGACTCCTTCCCAGCCTTGAGCCTTCTCTTTGGAAGAGCAATGTCTTCCTTTCTAAACTTTGACAAATGAAACATACATCTTGTGTTAGGTAGGTCCCTGAAACCGCCCCCCCCCCCCACTTTTTAATGGATTTAAATTCTTTCTTCCTTTGAGAAGTTCCTAAGCAAGGAAAGGGAACATATTTAAGTAAACAATTATGAAATGGCATGATGCATGCTTTTCCAGAGACAGCTAGAAACTGCACCATGAGCCAGTGGGGAGGCCAGAGAAAATGGGTCAGCTCCCCAGAGAGGATGCTGTGTGAGCCAGGGGGACAGCTGTCGTCCCCAGGGCAGGACCAAGTACAGCACTGGAGGCCACGCTTCCCCCTCCCCCTTCTTTCTGAGCTCGCTGGGCATCTCGGGAAGGCTTTCCTTCCTCTTGCCTACTTTCTGTGTCAACTGGAAGGATGAAACAGGACCAATAGCAGCACAAAAGCTCAACTTGGCGCCCTTGAAGATAACACAGGCTTTCAACTAAGCCGGCAAAGGGCCTGGACCATTGAATCTCTTCATGCTGCTGTCCTGGAATTCATGTTCAAAGCCAACAGGTTGACTTTGTTAGATCCGCTCCTCTCCTCAGTCACTGTGTTACCAGTTGTTTTGTTTTCTATTTTCATCGAAAAGGCAACAGTTTTCCGCAACAGCCCTCTGAGCCTGGGGAGGAAAGCACCCCATTTATAGCCTCCCTTCCCTGGGAACAAAGTACTTTCAAGTGCTTAACAACCACCGTACAAGTAAATGATTGAACTCAATTGCAGTGAACTTCCTGTAATGTTTTGCACACTCCTGTGCTACAGAAGTGTGTGTGTTGTGTGTGTGCTAAAATTTCAAAATATGGACTCTGGGTACTGTGTTTTCAGAGTGACTGATTGTGACTATACTTCTATTAAAGTAACAGAATCATATATATAATTAAAAGACCACTTGGTGGAAGAAATTACTAGAATGGGAAAGTTAATTAATTAACTAACAACACTGGAAATGTAAAAGACATATTCTTATTAGCACAATATGAGAAAAGGAATTTCTTTCTTTCCTTTTTTTTTTTTTTTTTTTTTTTTAATGTTTTCATTAGAAATCAAGGCAACTTGCCAACTACCCTGAGAAGCCAGAGATCAAAGGCATGGATTTTTACCTGGAGTCCAGCCTCCCAAAGGATAGCTATGATGAGGTTTCTGGTTTGATGAAAAACAAGTCCAAAGCAGAAAACATTTAGACCCAGATAATGGAGCCTCGGTGTTAAAGTCACTGCTGAGTCTGATGACCTGAGTTCAATCCCTAGAACCCATGAAGTAGAAGAGAACTGACTTCAGCAAATTGTCCTCTGACCTCTAAATGTGTGTGCATATGCACACCCCCACACATGTGAACACACATACACACAAGCACTCATGCATACACACGCTAAATAAATCAAAAAGAAAAAAGAAAAATCAATAGAAGCCACACAATGAAGAGAGTGCATAATATGTCCTGCCAATAAATCCATGCAGTCATAGAAACTACCTTTTTAAAAAATGTTTTTCCATTAAAAGAAGACATTTGGGCTTGGTGCTAACTTTAGCTTAACTACCCACCTCCTTCTCACTCTTTGATTCTCTCCTATGCTCTTGACCAATCTTCTCTCTTCGATTTCTCTCTCTCTCTCTCTCTCTCTCACTTCCTCTAACTAAGCAGTGTCACATGGTGAGAATGTTCCCAAACCGACTTAACTATAGTTAACTAAAGTGATTTTTTTTCCTTTCAAAACTACCTATTTTCTGCTGTTTACTTGATATACTTTGTTATACTTTGAGTGTGTACATTATTAGCATGATACAGCAATTTTCCCTGTAAATATTGATTTATATTTCTCTTTTTATTTTCTTGATTTTTTTTAACTTTCATATTTATTTTATTGTTTTGGTTGTGTGTGTGTCTGTTGTATGTACACATGAGTGAGGTACCCGAGGAGCCCAGAAGAGGGTGCCAGATCCTCTGAAGCTGGAGTTAAGGTGGTTGGGAGCTTGCGAGGAAACAGGCAAGAATGATATATGCTGCTAACCACTGAGCCATCTTTCCAGACCCTCTGTATTAGTCAGGGTTCTCTAGAGTCACAGAACTTATAGATAGTCTCTATATAGTAAAGGAATTTATTGTGATGAAGAGCAATGTGGAAGTGTAAGCCGAATAAACCCTTTTGTCCCCAACTTGCTTCTTGGTCATGATGCTTGTGCAGGAATAGAAACCCTGACTAAGACACCCTCTTTTCTTATTTTCTTTTTAAAACCATGTTTTATTTTACTTGTTGAGACACAGTTTTGCTATGTAGCCTTGGCTGGCCCAGAACTTGTGATCTTCTGGCCCCAGTCTCTTGAGTGCTGGGATTATATGCATGTGTCACCAGCCTGGTTCTAATGTTCTTTTCATTCTTTTTCTTTTCTTCTTTTCTATTCTCTTCTGGTCTCTCCTCTTCTCCTCTCCTCCCCTCCCCTCCTGTTTCCTTCCTTCCTTAGTTTCTTTCTTATGTTTGTCTTACTGTTTGAGAAAGTATTTCATCATATAGCCCTAAGCAGGTCAGGCTTTCTTTGAATTTACAGAGATCTGCCTTTCTTTCCTGAAGACTGGGAATAAAAATATGCCCCACCATACCTGGCTTCTGAGCATTATCTGTTATCTAGTGAGCAGAACTGACTACATACCTTTTAGAGCTCAGTGCTAAATAGCACATGAGGCCCCTTGTTCATCAGAACATGGATCCAGTGTGAGCCGCCTGAGTGTGGGGCACTGGGTGACTATGCAGGTTACCTCCCACCTCAGCCAGGGTATAACACTAACCTTGAGTGGACATTTCTCCAGCTCTAAGCTGAAATAAAATTAATGACAATTTGCATAGCAAATAAAATAATACAAACCCTCTCCAAAAAAAGTGTAAACACCCCCTGTCGTGGTTTTTAATTCTTTCCCCAAGGGTTTACTTATTGTTGATAACTGTCCCAGAGAAAATGTTGTTTGTCACAGCACCTGGACCAACTGCTGGGGTGTTTTGGGTGACCAGTTTTCAAAGTTTTATAACTTAATAAAATATATTAAAATGTGCTAACCATGGAAGAATGTTGATGTCAATTTCTCCTGGGGATCCGGGGCTTTACAATAAAGAATGTGGAGATGCTCTGTGCCTTTGGAACTGAGTGATATTTACCAACAAGTAACTTAACTGGTGGCTGCATTGATGGGACCAGTGATAGAGCCAGGCCCACAGCTCAGGAACTCTGAAGAACAGGTTTCTCAGGTTCCAACAAATTAAACCACTGTGACATTGTTCATCAGCTGCCCTGTAGCTTCTCTTTGTCCTGGTCCTAAGAATCTTCTCCTTAAGCCACCCTCTAGTGTGCTCACATTGTATCCAGTGTGCTCACCTTGTATCCAGTGTGCTCATGTTGTATCCAGTGTGTTCACATTGTATCCAGTGTGCTCACCTTGTATCCAGTGTGCTCACCTTGTATCCAGTGTGCTCACATTGTATCCAGTGTGCTCACTTGTATCCAGTGTGCTCACCTTGTATCCAGTGTGCTCACATTGTATCCAGTGAGCTCACCTTGTATCCAGTGTGCTCACATTGTATCCAGTGTGCTCACATTGTATCCAGTGAGCTCACCTTGTATCCAGTGTGCTCACATTGTATCCAGTGTGCTCACTTGTATCCAGTGTGCTCATGTTGTATCCAGTGTGCTCACCTTGTATCCAGTGTGCTTTCTGCATTATGTCCTCCTGGACATGGTACCTTCCCTTTGGGATAATAGAGTGACTGTCCCCCGGTCCTTTCTGCCTAAGTTGACAAGATCTTAGCATTTTCCTGTTGGTCAATGGGGATGGGGAAGAGTGATGTCCCATTTGGCTGCATGTCCCCAACAGGATGGGTTACAGGCACAGTTCATTGCATTCCCTGGGGGCAAGTATGAGCTGCCAGGAACCCCCTGCAAAGACTTGCAAGAACACAAGAAATGTTATTTTCACAATCCCTGGCATGAAGTGAGCTTGAGTGAGTTCCGGCAGGAGGGATCTCGTGCTCTGACCACCGCACTGCATGGTTCTTGCCATTGCTCTATACTGCCAGCAAACTGCTATGAATCATAGAACAGAACAGAGCAGTGGTGGCGCACACCTTTAATCCCAACACTTGGGAGGCAGAGGTAGACAGATCCCTGTGAGTTCGAGGCCAGCCTAGTCTACAGAGTGAGTTCCAGGACAGCCAGGGCTACACAGAGAAACTGTCTCAAAACAAAACAAAACGAAATAAAAAATGAAATCAGTCCTGGAAAACTACCATATGAAACTGTGAGCATCACTCTAGTTTTTACCCTCTGCCAGGCAGATGACATTAACCTTCCTGTCACTGCCTTCCCTCCTCCTACCTCCCAGAGCTGATGCTCTCTAAAAGGATAAAACTAAAAACAGACCCAGGATTCTTACCAGCAAGGTAAAAAAAAAAAAAAAAAAAAAAAAGGCAGACCAGCTCAAACATTTAAATATTCAAAAATCTGAGTTATGTTGCCTACAACGACCAGCCCCCCCCAGCACCCCTCCCCCCACACACTTAGTTTATAAAGCTCTTTCACAGCCACTAATACAGTTGAGCGACAAACCACATTATGGTAAGGTTGTTGGCATTTTGCCTAGGCTCCGCCCACAGTTACCTGGCAATAGCCAGGTGTGTCTGTCTCACTATAAAGGAGCTGCTTGCCCCCTCCTCTCTCTCTTGCTCTTTTGCTCCTGCTCTGTCCCCTTCCCCACACCCGACTACACCTCCACCAAGCACATTCCTTCTCTCCTTGTCTTTTTATAAAACACAACAACGGTGGCTAATATTTCTTTGCACAGAAGAAAACCCAGGGCTCAGAGCAGTTGTGTGTCTTGCTCACAATGACTGAACGGGAGAATAGGGGGAGGGGCTTTCTGATTTGGGGGCCTGTTCTTTCCACTCTCCCACGCAGCTATTTATTGAAATGTAGCTTCGGTTCAATGTACATTTGTCTCTCCTTTTTCCAAACAACAGAGGCACAAACGGGGCTACAAGCTCAGCTGAAGTTCTGAGCCCACAGAGCTTTCTGCTGCCAAATTTAGAAGCCATTGCCCCATGCGGATTCTT